>NC_086453.1:49745948-50066781 GCF_028390025.1 Pseudophryne corroboree | reverse complement strand
ACTTTGTCCACTTCAAAGGTAAGTATTTATTAATATGACATTAATACATACAGAGATGATGGTAATAACAGAATGAACACTCCATTACCTTATATACACTGAATAGCATAGATTCATAGATTTATTGCAAGTACATACACCACATCATGGTATACTATGAACACGTATGATACTAAACCTAAACGGTTACCTTGCATGCAATACAATAACACTTCTTAGTAATGGGTTTATATGATAAGTTATAAATGTAGCTACAATAACCTTATGTGTTCCACTGCAGTCTACCTTTAATTTGTATGGTATACCATTTGGGTAGCGTTGGTGCACAGTTGGGGCCCAATATACTTTAGTTACTCCCGAAGTACTCGTTATTTTAGGATGAATGAATACCGAATAGTGTCCCCACTCAAGAAGGGTATATATATATAGTTACCACCTCTGTTTTACACAATCCAAAGTCGTAGGATGGTCGATGCGATATATCCAATGGTAACTGCTCGAGCAGACTTCTGAGGCTTTTGGGTACTTCGATGATAAATCAGATGAGCAGGGTGCCGGTCTCTTGTTGCTTCGATGCCAATCCTTGGTATCCCTGCGGATTAGGAGTTTCCATCCGTCCCTGTACTAGAAAGTGTATCGTACTCGAATCTCCTCCCCTATTTATAAGTATCCACCGCTTAAATAGTTCTCTCTTGTGGACTAATTAGGTTACTTAATGTCCGAGGGGCCAGAGATAACGATAAGGTACAACCCAGGTAACAATATCTCAGTCAACTGTGAGTAATATAGTATAGTACCTCATCCCTCTTGCGGAGTTCACACTGGTAGTTTACACTACAATGAGTACTTCAGGAGGTGACCGGGTATCCTCCTCTAGGTAATGTATCCCACCAGACTACTGGTGTAATAATTTATTTCTGTGGTTCTTTGCCACCAAAGTAGTCCACAATTAATGAAAAGGACCCTTAGTCTCTTTAGATGCTCTGTTCTCCTTCCTTTATAGCGTCTGTCACTCACTACTGGCACTCCTCCCCCAGCTCAGGGCCAACCGATCAGCATGGATGCCATCCAAACAGTCACTCCCCCAATTACCTCAGGCAGATGCCTTTGGGTATATTACATTCAGGGGGAAATACATCCTGACCGCTGTTCCAGCTCTCCTCTTCCACGGCAGAATAACCGTTTACAGTCTCCTGGCCCTCCCTGCCTACAGTGAGTAACTATGTCTGTCTCTTACCCCACCGCCAGCATCGCTATCTCAGGGCGCAGTGTGGGCATCAGAGAGGACCGAGCACCGTAATGTATCCTCCGGTAATCAGCTTTACACCAGCGGGGCGGAGGTATCCGAGCGAGGTCAAATCCCGGGGCACCCTCTCCAGGTACACCGAGCGATTCTGTCACACTCCTCTCCCGTCTACTTCTCGTCAGCTCCGGCTCCGTCTACAGCCTGCTTCTCCTCAGCTCCGTCACATGCCGCGCTCACCCGCTCACGCTCCCCTCAACGGTCCTCTCCATACGGGCACCCCCTCCTCAGCACGAGGGCTTCTGGAAGAGTCTCTCTTAGCCCTGCTCGTGACAATGTGCCACATTACTCCTTACAATAGTCCACTGTTCACAGTATAAATTCACCACCATCACCCAGCTTTTATATATATTATACAGATATTACAGTACACAGGGGAATCTATATCATATATTTATACAGACATTATGCATTTAGTATATATTTTAATAGAGTAGTTATGGAATAGTGACCCTCACTATATCTCCTCAGTAGCCCTTATATTAAGGGGCTACATGGAGACAGGACGAGGGCTGTATATTAGGATGTGTGAGCTGTGTACTGAAGAACGGGGTATATATATTGGGGTGTATGAGCTGTGTATTGGTAACTGGGGCTGTATTTTGGGGTATGGGAGCTGTATATTGGGAAATGGGGCTGTATAATGGGGAATGAGGCTGTATTTTAGGGTTTAGAAGCTGTACATTGGAAAATGGTAGCTGTATACTGGGGAATGAGAGCTGTATATTGAGGAATGGGGCTATATATTGGGAAATGGGAGATGTATATTGGGAAATGGGAACTCTATATTGGGAAATGGTAGGTGTATACTGGGGAATGGGGCTGTATATTTGGGTTTGGAAGCTGTATATTGGGGAATTGGGTTGTACATTACGAAATGGAGCTGTGTATCGATGAAAGGGAGTTTATATTGGGAAATTGAGCTGTATATTGGAAACAGGGAGCTGTATATTGGGATTTGGAAGCTGTATATTAGGAAATGGCTGTACATCGGAAAATGGAACTGTATATTTGGGCATGGTGGTTTATAATGGGAAATGGGGCTGTTCATTTGTAAAAAGGAGCTGTGTATTGGGTAATAGGGCTGTAAATTAGGAAATGGGGCTGTATATTGGGGAATGGGGCTGTACATTGGGAAATGGGGCTGTATATTTGGGGCTGTATATTGGAAAACAGGACTGTATATTGGGATTTGGAAGCTGTATATTAGGAAATAGGACTGTATATTGGGAGCAGGGAGCTGTATATTGGGAAAAGGGAGCTGTATATTAGGAAATGGGACTGTATATTGGGATTTGGATGCCGTAGATTTGGAAATGGCTGTACATTGGAAAATGTAACTGTATATTTGGAATGGGGGTTTATAATGGGAAATAGGGCTGTTCATTTGTAAAAGGAGCTGTATATTGGGGAATGGGGCTGTATATTGGGAAAACTGAGCTGTGTATTGGTGAAAGGGAGTTCATATTGGGAAACCGGGCTGTACCTTGGGAAATGGGGCTATAGGGGAATGGGGCTGTATATTTGGGAATGGGGGTTTATATTGGAAATGGGAGCTGTATATTGGGAAAATGGATCTGTGTATTGGTGAATGGGGGGTTTGTATTGGGGAATGGGAGCTGTATATTGATGAAAGGGGCTGTATATTGGGGAATGGGGGTTTATATTGGAAATAGGAGCTGTATATTGGGGAATGGGGGTTTATATTGGGAAATGGGAGCTGTATATTGGGGAATGGGTCTGTATATTGATGAAAGTGGCTGTATATTGGGGAATGGGGGTTTATATTTGAAATGGGAGCTGTATATTGGGGAATGGGGGTTTATATTGGGAAATGGGAGCTGTATATTGGGGAATGGGGCTGTATATTGAGGAAAGGTGCTGTATATTGGGGAATGGGGGTTTATATTGGAAATGGGAGCTGTATATTGAGGAAAGGGGCTGTATATTGGGAAATAGGAGCTGTATATTGAGAAATGGGAGCTGTATATTGGGAAAATGGAGCTGTGTATTTGGGAATGGAGGTTTATATTGGGGAACGGGGCTGAATATTGAGGAATGGGGGTTATATTGGGAAATAGGAGCTGTATATTGAGAAATGGGAGCTGTATATTGGGAAAATGGAGCTGTGTATTGGGGAATGGGGCTGTATACTGAGGAAAGGGGCTGTATATTGGGGAATGGGGGTTTATATTGGGAAATGGGAGCTGTATATTGGGGAATGTGGCTAAATATTGAGGAATGGGGCTGTATATTGGGGAATGGGGGTTTATATTGGGAAATGGGAGCTGTATATTGGGGAATGGGGCTGTATATTGAGGAAAGGGGCTGTATATTGGGGAATGGGGTTTATATTGGGAAATGGGAGCTGTATATTGGGGAATGGGGGTCTATATTGGGGAATGGGGGTTTATATTGGGGAATGGGGCTGAATATTGGGGAAAGGGGCTGTATATTGGGGAAAGGGGGGGTTTATATTGGGAAAATGGAGCTGTGTATTGGGGAATGGGGTTGTATATTGAGGAATGGGGGTTTATATTGGGAAATGGGAGTTGTATATTGGGGAAAGGGGCTGTATATTGAGGAATGGGGTTTATATTGGGAAATGGGAGCTGTATATTGGGAAAATGGAGCTGTATATTGTGGAATGGGGGTTTATATTGGGAAATGGGAGCTATATATTGGGGAATGGGTCTGTATATTGATGAAACTGGCTGTATATTGGGGAATGGGGGGTTTATATTTGAAATGGGAGCTGTATACTGGGGAATGGGGGGTTATATTGGGGAATAGGGGTTTATATTGGGAAATGGGAGCTGTATATTGGGGAATGGGGCTGTATATTGGGGAATGGGGGGTTATATTGGGGAATGGGGAGTTATATTGGGGAATGGGGAGTTATATTGGGGAATGGGGGTTTATATTGGGAAATGGGAGCTGTATATTGGGAAAATGGAGCTGTGTATTGGGGAATGGGGGTTTATATATTGGGGAATTGGGGTGTATATTGGGGAATGGGGGTTTATATTGGGAAATGGGAGCTGTATATTGGGAAATGGGAGCTGTATATTGGGAAAAGGGAGCTGTATACTGGGGAAATGGAGGCAGCGGATTGCTGGTGGAAGTGTGGCGTGACCTCTGTTCCAGTGATGGGAATACTGTTACACTACATTGAAGTCTAATAGTGATGTTAGTTCCATTTAGCAGCGCCATTTGGTTCAGACAATTAGTTTCAGTCATGCTGCTGGTTCCTAGTGAATAGATATCTGCATTCTCATTATCATCCAATCAGTCCAGCAAATCACTGCTTCCACTAGATGTAGGTGACAGGTACACTAGAATTAATGGACATTAAAAGCACATATAACAGCAATTCATCCATTTAGCCCTGGTTACTGTAACTGCACGATACAATCCTAGAAACGTGCCGTGCAGAGGACTGGCTCCAGGCTTCCAGATAACGTATATATCTAGTGTTATAATATTCTTAGAGCCAGCAGATCACGTTTGAACAATCAAACATAAGGAGGGAAGATATTTGCTAGTCTTAACAAACAATAACATCTGCTATCTAATCTAAGGTGGCTTAAAGGGTTAACACATTCATAGCTGCAAGAAAACACTAACACACGTCAAACATCCCTGCCAGTGAAGTGACCAGGCTTGTAACATAAAGCACCATAATTAGCTCACATGCGCCCCCATGTGGCCACCTAAAGTATTACCATACATAGATTTATTGGAGCAATTTTTAAATTAGACAGGCCAAGCTTTGCTTTTGTAGGTTTGCGTTGTGCATGCCATACTAAATAGCAATATGTTTCATGTGCACATCACAGAAAGGAAGATGTGGTAGACATAAAAGAGCACCGTCTACTCGCACTGTATTGCTTGGGGAAAGTGTCTGGTCTGTTTTAATATTGACATTTTGCCAGGTCTAGTTTAAAAATGGTCATAGTGAATCAATCAGAGGAACAGTATTGGTTGGGGCTCATTAAGATGAGCGTTAATTCTGCAATGGTGCACAGCTTTTTGGTGCGTATGACGGACTCACAGCTTCTGCACTGCTTGTGCGCAGGGCAACTGATGTCTTGGTGCAGGTTAAATTGTGAACAGGTTACTGACATCCTGTCACGTCAGCATGACAGCTCTTGTGGGAATACGCACACAGAGCTGTGGACAGAGCGGAGCTAATGTAAATGACAATTGGTTAATTAAACCCAAGAATGTTGAAAAAGAATAAATTGGATGAAGAAATTAACAACCATTACACTTATCCATTTAACAATTCACTTGGGACAAAAAGCTGCAATCAAGCAGTGTGCTCAACAGCAAACAATTGTCAGTTGTACGGAATATTATAAATAAAGTGTTACTGGTGGTGTCACACCCAGCATAAAACGGGAGGCAGTCAATTGACCTCCGGTTGGGATCCCGGCGGTCAGGATACCGACACCGGAATACCGACACCAGCTGAAATACCGGCGGTCAGAGTCCTGACCGCCGGCTGGTTACCCCTCTTGGGTGGTGGTCCATGCCACCACCCGGAGGGGAATAGAAACCTGTGGCAAACTTAGGTCGCCACCAGGCCCAAAGCGTGGTGAGCGCAGCAGCCTCCCGGCGCCTGTCTCCTGAACGCCAGGATCTCGTACTGATCCCCATAACACAGCCCCATTAAACCCAAAGTTTTCCCTTTGGGTCAAAAAGCTTTATTGCCACACAAACCGGGTGTTTTTGCTTGTGATGTGGCTTTTTTTGTGTATTGGTTTGTGTGATCTCTTCAGCAACAATGTCGATATTGCCCGACCTCTCATAGCGTAAATGTATTCAACTCGTACATATACGTTAAATCAATATGATGGCCTTGGTACAGATTATTTTTCCACATAGTCCCCATACTTGCCTCAGCATTTGTTCCAATGGTACACCAAGGCATCTATCCCGGTATAGGAGAAATCATTGTCAAGTACCTGAAGCCAGGACATGACGGCTTGCTGAACTTCACTGTTGGTTGCAAATCGCTTTCCACCCACCCAGGTGCTTCCTCAATGGTCCATAGAGATGGAAATCACTTAGCTGCCAGGTCATTGTAAATTATCATCTGCGGTGGACGTGTTTGGTCGGCCGGATCGCTGCTCATCTTGAACGTCTGTTCTGCCGTTATCAAAGGCCGCGCACCAAACCCAAACCTGTTTTTCGTGACATGACGTTATCACCGTACATCTCGACAAGTTGTCGATGAATTCCAGCTGCTGATGTGCCCTTTAGACGCAGAAAACTGATCGCACTACGTACCTATTTAATGTGGCTCAATTCCCAAATCTGGGATTTCAGTTCCTTTTTGCACAAGCGAGATGCTTTACACCAGGTGTGGGAATCCTTTGTCCCTCTAGCTGTTGAACTACACATACCAGCATGTCCTGCTACAGTTTTGCTATGTTGCCAAGCTAAAACTGTTGCAGGGCATGCTGGGATGTATAGTTCAACAACAAATGGAGGGCCACAGGTCCCCCACCCATGCTTTACCTGAAGACTAGCTGACAAGGCTGTAAGCAAACCATTACCACTCCAGGCCAGTATTACTACGCTGTCCCTGCAGCATTCAGTTCATCAATTGCAATTAGTGTTTTGTCTGATGAGCAGGGACCTAATGATCCCTACTGCCGCAATCTGATAAACAGGGGCTTGATGATCCCTACTGCCGTATTCTGATGAGGGGGCCTAATGATCCCTACTGCTACAATCTGATGAGCAGGGGCCAGATGAACCCCACTGCCGCAATCTGATGATCTGGAGCCTAATGATCCCTACTACCGTAATCTGATGAGCAGGGACCTAATGATCCCTACTGCTGCAATCTGACGAGCAGAGACCTAATGATCCCTACTGCTGCAATCTGACCAGCAGGGGCCTAATGATCCCTACTGCCGCAATCTGATGAGCAGGGGCCTAATGATCCCTACTGCCACAATCTGACGAGCAGGGGCCTAATGATCCCTACTGCTCCAATCTGATGAGCAGTGTCCTAATGATCCCTACTGCTGCAATCTGATGAGCAGTGGCCTAATGATCCCTACTGCTGCAATCTGATGAGCAGGGGCCTAATGATCCCTACTGCCGCAATCTGATGAGCAAGGGCCTAATGATCCCTACTGCTGCAATCTGATGAGCAGGGGCCTAATGATCCCTACTGCCGCAATCTGATGAGCAAGGGCCTAATGATCCCTACTGCCACAATCTGACGAGCAGGGGCCTAATGATCCCTACTGCTCCAATCTGATGAGCAGTGTCCTAATGATCCCTACTGCTGCAATCTGATGAGCAGTGGCCTAATGATCCCTACTGCTGCAATCTGATGAGCAGGGGCCTAATGATCCCTACTGCCGCAATCTGATGAGCAGTGGCCTAATGATCCCTACTGCTGCAATCTGATGAGCAGAGGCCTAATGATCCCTACTGCCGCAATCTGATGAGCAAGGGCCTAATGATCCCTACTGCTGCAATCTGATGAGCAGAGGCCTGTGTCCGCACAGCCAGTGAAGCTGCTGGCAGACAACACCAGATGTGCTCTTTTAGCTCTCTCATCTTGCTAACAAAGCAGGGAAGGCTGTGACCTGTAGTTCCACAGAAGTAAGGGAATCACAGCCTACGCAGCTGTTTGCAATGTCAGCAATCACAGATTAAACTAATCCGCGCAGCAATTTGTTCCAGGCCCGGGGGAGGCGCGAGGGCGGAAGGCGGCACTTTCCCTTGTGATTGTCTCGCTGTCTGTGTCTGCTTGTCTTGTCTGTCTCCCAGTTCCTTATGTAACGCTCCGTCGTGTTTGTGCCTATGTCCCAGTGATTGATAGGTATTATCTGCTGTGAATAGATATTCATGTAAGAATAGACTTGTCCCCCCCAATAGCAAATCCGCCGCCATCCTGTTACATACTCATACAGCTTTCTCCTTCCTTTGTGAACGATTCATTCCACCACACATCTTTACTTTTGCTGGCAGCAATGATTTTGGGCCAATTCTCTTGTGTACGAGGAAAAGTATAGCTAAAACAAAACATGCAGGGTATACATGTACAAACAGCACATAGTAACAACATGAAGTTATTGTATAAATAAAACTGGTCACAAATGGAAAAAGCATTATCATTGCATGGCGGTGTATGGGTGCACAATTCCCTTTTACCGTTCTCATTTTCCTGCGCATGTCACTTGAGTGGTGACTATTGGTGTAAAAGTAGATCTAATCTTGCACGAACACAGCGCAGTCACTGACTGATAGAGGTGGACGTAATAGAAGTGCCAAAGCCAGCAGCCGGACGTGCTCTCATAATAGTGAGACAGTACCGGGGCAAGAACACTGCTGGTGACAGCGGAGTATCAGTAATTAGGAGCAAGGCAGACAGGATGGTGGATAATCCCTGGTGTGAAGATTTCTGACCGGCTTACCCGAACATAATCAATGGTATGGGCTAAACCAGGGTTTCCCAAACTCAGTCCCATACCTCCCAACATGACCCTCTCCAGGAGGGACAGAATACATACCTCCCAACATGACCCTCTCCAGGAGGGACAGAATACATACCTCCCAACATGACCCTCTCCAGGAGGGACAGAATACATACCTCCCAACATGACCCTCTGCAGGAAGGACACAATACATACCTCCCAACATGACCCTCTCCAGGAGGGACAGAATGCTCTGCTCCTGGACTTCCCTCTTATTTTATGATTAATATTTATTAACCTGTTGAACACAGGTGATGGCAATCATAGATTAAGAGGGAAGTCCAGGAGCAGAGCATTGTGTCCCTCCTGGAGAGGGTCATGTTGGGAGGTATGTATTGTGTCCCTCCTGGAGAGGGTCATGTTGGGAGGCATGTATTGTGTCCCTCCTGGAGAGGGTCATGTTGGGAGGTATGTATTGTGTCCCTCCTGGAGAGGGTCATGTTGGGAGGTATGTATTGTGTCCCTCCTGGAGAGGGTCATGTTGGGAGGTATGTATTGTGTCTCTCCTGGAGAGGGTCATGTTGGGAGGTATGTATTGTGTCTCTCCTGGAGAGGGTCATGTTGGGAGGTATGTATTGTGTCTCTCCTGGAGAGGGTCATGTTGGGAGGTATGTATTCTGTCCCTCCTGGAGAGGGTCATGTTGGGAGGTATGTATTGTGTCTCTCCTGGAGAGGGTCATGTTGGGAGGTATGTATTGTGTCCCTCCTGGAGAGGGTCATGTTGGGAGGTATGTATTGTGTCCCTCCTGGAGAGGGTCATGTTGGGAGGTATGTATTGTGTCCCTCCTGGAGAGGGTCATGTTGGGAGGTATGTATTGTGTCCCTCCTGGAGAGGGTCATGTTGGGAGGTATGCAGACCCTTTTGCACCGTAACAGTCCAGGTTTGAAGGCTATCCATGCACAGGGGATGCAGTCAGGATCCCGGCTGTTGGTATCCTGGCAGTCAGATTACCAACGCCGGAATACCGACCCTTTTCTGAATGCCGACACCAGCATTGAGAATGGTACAACATCCCGCCGCCGGAATACCGACAGCCGGGATCCCGAACGATGACAGACCGCATTGCAAGTGAGGTAAGCCTCGGGTAGGGGTAGGGGTAGGGTTAGTGTCCCGGGGGGTTAGGCACCTCCCTTGGAAGGTTAGACTGAGGGGGGTTAGGATTAGGAATCGGGGACAGAGGGTTAGGTTTAGGCATCTACGGGGTATGGTTAGGGTTAGGCAACAACAGGGGAGGTTAGGGATAGGCTGCAGGTAGGGAGGGTTAGGAGGTTGGGGAGAGGGGGGCGGGAATCCCTTACTCACACCTGTGGGCTTCTCAAACATTGGGATCCCGTGCGCTGGCAAAACATACTGATCCCGTGCACAGATGGTATAATCAAACTGACCGAGATACTGTTCTTAAGCATGGATATCCTCAAAACCTGGACTGTTAGGGGGTCGAGGACAGATTTTGGTAAAACCACTCGGCCTGTCATTTTAGAGGGCCCCTTTGTGGCCACATCCCATGTATGGGTCACCTTCTGTGCTCATGGACTTATTGTATACCCATCTTCCATCTCCTCTGAGCACAGAGCTTAATAAACGATTAACCTGTGACCAATGAAGACTCTGTAAAGCATTCAATTCCTGCAATGCCGGTGTTCTAGAGCTACCTAAGTACATTGTGCTTAGAGTTAAGTAACCCCCTCCTAAGGGCACTGGCTTCGTTTCCTGCAGTGAGCATGATGCCAACTACCGACACACAGCTACTGCACGCTGGCAGACAAACACAGAAATGCCCATGCAGCAGGAGCCAGAGGAGGAAGGAGGTTCCGTTGAAATAAATGGTTCCGGACAGTCATAGCTGCCAGCAGATGACAATCTTGACATTTCCTCAGTGACTGGTTTATCTGTTATATCTCCACCTTCCACGGTTTCTCTTCATTCCAACCACGCCGATGGCTGCCTTATTATTGATCTTTGATAATACATCTGCCTCATAGTAGCCACTTTCCACACCAAAAGCAAGCATTATTGCCTAATGCATTATGTCCCCAACATCTCTCAAGCTGGGTACAGACTGAGCAATGTGTCCCCAGCTTATTAGGCCAACATACAGGGTTCTGGGTACATATCAGAATGATCTAATGAAGGACAGAATGATCACTCTACCATCCTTCATCATCGCTAGTGTTAGCACCCGGTTGGCTGTGGAACACGGCTAACCGAGCAACGTTGCTAGCAACCGTGGGCATGCACACCGAATGATATGCCCGATATGTTGTTCTGATTTAGCTGGAAACCACATAACAGGCCAAATTGTCTCAGTGCATACCCAGCTTTAGAGTGTAAGCTCCTTGGGCCATCTTCACTTTCTATCTCATATCATGATGTTATTTGCATTGTGATCCTCTCCGTGTACAGCCCTAATATGGTGCCAATTTGTAAAGGGCAATTTGTTACAGTGAGGGGCATAGCTCACTCCCTACACACCACGACCAACCCCAGTACCTAGCCTGTCCACAAGTACCATTTGCTCATCAGCATAAGTTCACTCTCCTCCTGTAATAAGCACCATAGTTCTCCTGCCATTGCATTTTGGCTGAGCACTAAAGCCCATTGTGCACCCCAGGGGTAAGTTTGCTATGTGGCGCTTTTCAAAGGCGCTAAGGGGATTAATCCATAAAACATTAATATCTCATAAAAGCTGGAAAATGTGATATTTATGTTCTATGGAGATAGAGATAAATATCTCCTCTCCAGTGGCAGTTGCAGAGCAGTCCACAATTCAAATAGGGGAGCCACATCAACTGCCACCCCAAACACTGCCAGACATTGCTGTTTGGGACTCACTGGCAGTTGATGTGGCTCCACTGTTTGAATTTTGGACTGCTCTGCAACTGCCACTGGGGAGGAGATACGTATTTATATCTATCTCCAGAGAACATAAATATCACATTTTCAGCTTTTATGAGATAATAAGATTTTAAACCTACCAGTAAATCTTTTTCTCGTAGTCCGTAGAGGATGCTGGGGACTCCGTAAGGACCATGGGGATAGACGGGCTCCGCAGGAGACATGGGCACTTTAAGAAAGACTTTAGGTCTGGGTGTGCACTGGCTCCTCCCTCTATGCCCCTCCTCTAGACCTCAGTTAGAGAAACTGTGCCCAGAGGAGATGGACAGCACGAGGAAATGATTTTTGTTAATCCAAGGGCAAGATTCATACCAGCCACACCAATCACATCGTATAACTTGTGTATCTTTTAAACAGTTAACAGTATGAAAAAACAACGTAGCAGCAGTCCAACCTGATGAAACTATAACATAACCCTTATGTAAGCAAAACTATATACAAGTCTCGCAGAAGTAGTCCGCACTGGGACGGGCGCCCAGCATCCTCTACGGACTACGAGAAAAAGATTTACCGGTAGGTTTAAAATCTTATTTTCTCTAACGTCCTAGAGGATGCTGGGGACTCCGTAAGGACCATGGGGATTATACCAAAGCTCCCAAACGGGCGGGAGAGTGCGGATGACTCTGCAGCACCGAATGAGCAAACCTTAGGTCCTCCTCAGCCAGGGTATCAAACTTATAGAACTTTGCAAAGGTGTTTGAACCCGACCAAGTAGCAGCTCGTCACAGTTGCAGTGCCGAGACCCCTCGGGCAGCCGCCCAAGACGAGCCCACCTTCCTAGTGGAATGGGCCTTGACCGATTTTGGTAACGGCAATCCAGCCGTAGAATGCGCCTGCTGAATCGTATTACAGATCCAGCGAGCAATAGTCTGCTTCGAAGCAGGGGTGCCAACCTTGTTGGGTGCATATAGGACAAACAGTGCTTCTGTTTTCCTGACTCTAGCCGTTCTGGCCACATAAATTTTCAAAGCCCTGACTACATCAAGGGACTCGGAATCCTCCAAATCTCGTGTAGCCACAGGCACCACAATAGGTTGGTTCATATGAAAAGATGACACCACCTTAGGCAAGAATTGAGGACGGGTCCGCAATTCCGCCCTATCCATATGGAAAACCAGATAGGGGCTTTTATGAGACAAAGCCGCCAATTCCGACACCCGCCTAGCCGAAGCCAAGGCTAATAACATGACAACCTTCCAAGTGAGATGTTTTAACTCCACCGTTTGAAGTGGTTCAAACGAGTGCGACTTAAAGAAACTCAACACCACGTTAAGGTCCCAAGGCGCCACCGGAGGTATAAAAGGAGGCTGAATATGCAGCACTCCCTTCACAAAAGTCTGTACTTCTGGGAGAGAAGCCAATTCTTTTTGAATGAAAATGGATAAGGCCGAAATCTGAACCTTAATGGATCCTAATTTTAGGCCCAAATTCACTCCAGTCTGTAGGAAGTGAAGGAAACGGCCCAGATGGAATTCTTCCGTAGGAGCATTCCTGGCCTCACACCAAGAAACACATTTTCGCCATATCCGGTGATAATGTTTCGCTGTCACGTCTTTCCTAGCCTTTATCAGAGTAGGAATGACTTCATCCGGAATGGCCTTTTCCGCTAGGATCCGGCGTTCAACCGCCATGCCGTCAAATGCAGCCGCGGTAAGTCTTGGAACAGACAGAGCCCCTGTTGCAACAGGTCCTGTCGCAGAGGAAGAGGCCACGGATCTCCCGTGAGCATTTCCAGCAGATCCGGATACCAGGCCCTTCGTGGCCAATCTGGAACAATGAGAATTGTTCTCACTCCTCTTTTTTTTATTATTCTCAACACCTTGGGTATGAGAAGAAGAGGAGGAAACACATAGACCGACTGGAACACCCACGGTGTCACTAGGGCGTCTACTGCTACCGCCTGAGGGTCTTGGGATCTGGCGCAATACCTCTGTAGCTTTTTGTTGAGGCGGGACGCCATCATGTCTATCGGGGGCAGTCCCCACTGACTTGCAATCTGTGCAAAGACTTCCTGATAAAGTCCCCACTCTCCTGGATGCAGGTCGTGTCTGCTGAGGAAGTCTGCTTCCCAGTTGTCCACTCCCGGAATGAACACTGCTGACAGTGCGCTTACATGATTTTCCGCCCAGCGAAGAATCATGGTGGCTTCCGCCATTGCCACTCTGCTCCTTGTGCCGCCTTGGCGGTTTACATGAGCCACTGCGGTGATGTTGTCTGACTGGATCAGAACTGGTTGGTCGCGAAGTTCTCCGCTTGACGTAGGGCGTTGTATATGGCCCTCAGTTCCAGGGTGTTGATGTGAAGACAAGTCTCTTGACTTGTCCAAAGTCCTTGTAAGTTTCTTCCCTGTGTGACTGCTCCCCACCCTCTGAGGCTCGCGTCCGTGGTCACCAGGATCCAATCCTGAATGCCGAACCTGCGTCCTTCCAAAAGGTGAGCACTCTGCAGCCACCGCAGGAGAGATACCTTGGCCCTGGGGGACAGGGTGATCCGCTGATGAATTTGTAGATGTGACCCGGACCACTTGTCCAATAGGTCCCATTGGAAAGTCCTTGCATGGAACCTGCCGAAGGGAATGGCTTCGTATGTTGCCAACATTTTTCCCAGGACTTGAGTGCAATGATGCACAGACACTTGTTTTGGCTTCAATGGGTTCTTGACTAGAGTCATGAGTTCCTGAGCTTTTTCTATCGGGAGAAAAACTCTTTTCTGGTCTGTGTCCAGAATCATGCCCAAGAAGGTCAGACGAGTCGTAGGAACCAGCTGTGACTTCGGGATAATGATAATCCAGCCGTGTTGCTGTAACACCTTCAATGAAAGTGACACGCTGTTCAGTAACTTTCTCTCGTGATCTCGCTTTTATGAGGAGATCATCCAAGTATGGGATAATTGTGACACCCTGCTTGCGCAGGAGCACCATCATTTCCGCCATTACCTTGGTGAAAATCCTCGGGGCCGTGGAAAGCCCAAACGGCAACGTCTGAAATTGGTAATGACAATCCTGTACCGCAAATCTCAGGTATGCCTGGTGAGGTGGATAAATGGGGACATGAAGGTATGCATCCTTTATGTCCAGAGATACCATAAAATCTCCCCCTTCCAGGCTGGCGATGACAGCTCTGAGCGATTCCATCTTGAACTTGAACCGTTTTAAGTATAGGTTCAGGGATTTTAAATTCAATATGGGTCTGACCGAACCGTCCGGTTTCGGAACTACAAACAGGATTGAGTAGTATCCCTTCCCTCTCTGAAGCAGGGGAACTTCGACCACCACTTATTGAAGACACAATTTTTGAATAGCATTTAACACTGTCTCCCTTTCTAGGGGAGAAGTCGGTAGAGCCGATTTGAAAAACCGATTTGAAAACCTCTTCGAATTCCAGCTTGTATCCCTGAGAAACAATTTCTATTGCCCAGGGATCCACCTGTGAGTGAACCCAGATGTGGCTGAAAAGTCGAAGACGTGCCCCCACTGGGGCGGACTCCCTCAGCGGAGCACCAGCGTCATGCGGTGGATTTTGCAGAGGTCGGGGAGGACTTCTGTTCCTGGGAACTAGCTGTGTTGTGCAGCTTTTTACCTCTGCCCTTACCTCTGGCAAGAAAGGACGATCCACGTACTCTTTTGCTTTTATTTGAACGAAAGGACTGCATTTGATAATGAGGCGCTTTCTTAGGCTGTGAGGGGACATAAGGCAAAAAATTTGATTTACCTGCCGTAGCTGTGGAGACCAGGTCCGAGAGACCTTCCCCAAACAATTCCTCCCCCTTGTAAGGTAAAACCTCCATATGCCTCTTTGAGTCGGCATCACCTGTCCACTGCCGGGTCCAGAGGACTCGTCTAGCAGAGATTGACATAGCGTTTATTCTGGAACCCAGTAAACTAATGTCTCTTTGAGCATCTCTCATATATAAGACAGCATTCGTTATATGGCCTAGGGTCAATAAAATGGTATCCTTATCTAGGGTCTCAATCTCCGCCGATAAGGAATCTGTCCATGTTGCTACCGCGCTACAAACCCAGGCCGACGCAATTGCCGGTCTGAGTAATGTACCAGAATGTGTGTAAATGGATTTCAAGGTAACCTCCTGCTTGCGGTCAGCAGGATCCTTGAGGGTAGCCGTATCTTGAGATGGCAGCGCTATCTTTTTTGACAATCGTGTCAATGCCTTGTCCACCTTAGGGGAGGATTCCCACCGTATCCTGTCCGTTGGCGGGAAAGGATACGCCATAAGAATCCTTTTGGGAATCTGCAGTTTTTTGTCTGGAGATTCCCACGCTTTTTCACATAATTCGTTCAACTCATGTGAGGAGGGAAAAGTTACCTCAGGCTTCTTTCCCTTATACATGTGTACCCTCGTGTCAGGGACAGGGGGTTCCTCTGTGATATGCAACACTTCTTTTATTGCAATAATCATATATCGAATACATTTAGCCACTTTTGGCTGTAACTTTGCCTCATCGTAGTCGACACTGGAGTCCGAATCTGTGTCGGTATCAGTGTCTGCTATTTGGGATAGTGGGCGCTTCTCAGACCCTGAAGGTCCTGGCGACATAGGGACAGACATGGGTTCACTCCCTGACTGTTCCTTAGCTTCAGCATTGTCTAATCTTTTGTGCAATTAGTTCACACTAGCACTTAAAACATTCCACATATCCATCCAGTCAGGTGTCGGCACCGCCGACGGAGACCTCACATTCATACGCTCCCCCTCCTCCCTAGGTGAGCCTTCTACCTCAGACATGTCGACACTCGCGTACCGACACACCACACACACAGGGAATCTCTTATCTGAAGATAGTTTCCCCACAAGGCCCTTTGGAGAGACAGAGAGTATGCCAGCACACACCTCAGCGCTATATGACCCTGGAAAAAAACACTAAATGTTTACCCAGTAGCGCTGTTTATACTTTATATCCGCCAAATTTGTGCCCCCCCCCTCTTAAAACTTCCCTATCACAGTGTATAGCAGGGGAGAGTCTGGGGAGCTTCCTCTCAGCGCTGTGCTGTGGAGAAAAATGGCGCTGGTGAGTGCTGAGGGAGAAGCCCCGCCCCCTCGGCGGCGGGCTTCTGTCCCGCTCAAAATTCCTGAAAACTGGCGGGGGCTCTGTTATATACATGTACAGTGCCCATCTGTACATGTATATACTTATTTTGCCAATGGAGAGGTTTTATTGCTGCCCAGGGCGCCCACCCTGCGCCCTGCACCCTTACAGTAACTGCGGTGTGTGAGGTGTATGGGAGCAATGGCGCACAGCTTTACTGCTGAGCGTTACCTCAGTGAAGATCATGAAGTCTTCTGCCGCCTCTGAAGTCTTCTTTTCTTCTCATACTCACCCGGCTTCTATCTTCCGGCTCTGCGAGGAGGACGGCGGCGCGGCTCTGGCATGGACGGCGAGGGTGAGACCTGCGTACCAATCCCTCTGGAGCTAATGGTGTCCAGTAGCCTAAGAAACAGAGCCTTGAAACGCACAGAAGTAGGTCTGTTTCTCTCTCCTCAGTCCCTCGATGCAGGGAGTCTGTTGCCAGCAGGCTCCCTGAAAATAAAAAACCTAACAAATATACTTTCTGACAGGAAGCTCAGGAGAGCTCCCTGTAGTGCACCCATCTCCTCTGGGCACAGTATCAAACTGAGGTCTAGAGGAGGGGCATAGAGGGAGGAGCCAGTGCACACCCAGACCTAAAGTCTTTCTTAAAGTGCCCATGTCTCCTGCGGAGCCCGTCTATCCCCATGGTCCTTACGGAGTTCCCAGCATCCTCTAGGACGTTAGAGAAAATTATGTTTTATCAAATATCAGTTTTTGGTTGCAGCTGCTGGATTTAAAGAGTCAATAATTAGAAATACAAGATCAGGAGTGTTATGTATGTAATATTATTGCCCCTTTAAATCCAGTAGCCGAAACTGTCAAAGACTTGGAGGCTTTAAAAATTATCACATACTACAATTTACCACTTGGTGTATTAAAAAAAAAACAACCAACCAGCAGCAGCTTCACATCCACTCTATGCTCCCTAATTCTGTCTAGTCCAAGGAGCAAATAAATAGCTACAGAAATGATATTTAGTGTAATAGGATTGATAAAGTCAGACAGCCGGTAACGTCTACATACATGCTGAAGGCTTCAGCTTGTCTACTGTCATCTCAGTGAAGAGCTGCAGGGCAGAGGCCTGGAATTAAGCTGGTTTGGGATTTGGTTTTATAGGAAAATAATATACACACGTTCACATCGTAGTCTCTCATTATGCAGCAGTGAGATGTGTTTCTGCTGTAGCTAAAGGAAAAATCCTCTTTGAGATTCGTAAAGCCGGGGCTTCCACCTCAGGCTCCTAGCACCATTTTCAGGTTTTCAGTCTGTGAACACAGGTGTGATAACGACTGACCCAGTAAAATAGATTCAGTCGCTCAAGTGGGATTAAAGAAATCCTGAAAACATGACCTGTTGGGGGTTCTCGGGGACTAGAGTTGGGAAGCCCCGGCCATAGATACTAATACCAGTTAGTAAGAACTGGTTCAGCCACGTGCTAAAATGAAACTATAATAATAAAGATCTCAGATAGGGGGGTGGAAAAGTAGCACAAAAGAAAAAAGAGGGCATCCCTAAGAAGCGCCACAATAGACCCTCGGAAGCAGTCCCTAGATGGCAGATTGGCCGACTGGCCTCTTCTGATTAGGACAAGAGCTTTGAAGAAACAGCATTTACTGCTCAGACCATATCAGTACTATTATTACAGGGTACATTATACAGACAATATATAACCTATATGAAAACCGTTTTATCTTCCAGGGAACGGTGTGCAGCGAGATGACGGTAACCCCATTAACAGCAGGGGACTTGTCAGATCTTATTGTATGGTAAAGCCTTTCAAATGTCCTTTCAGTGTTGGAGATAATTGAGGCACTGGAGGTATATAGGGAATCAATAGATAAGACTTTTTTTTTTTAGCTTTGGATATATAAGCAATAAGGATGATCTGTGGAAGCTTACCTAGGAATCTGTAGTTACATGGGTTTGTGAAGCAAGATGGCACTGTGTGTGGAGGAGCACAAGTCTGAGGGGAGAAGCTGGACAAGTGCAGGAGCCCCTAGGAAATGACAAATGACCCGTCCCCTTTTTATAAATGAGAAAAAATATGGTGAAAAAGGCAGCTTTAGGCACACTTGCTGCTAGGGAGGCCGATCCCGGGATTGAGGCAAAAAAAAACATCCGGGATTCAATCCCGGGGATTGTGGGATTTACCTGCCCCGTTGTTTTTTTTTTTTTTTATGCCGGGCAGCATTGAGCGTCCTCAGGCATCTCAGAAGTTGCCCGGCTCCCTCCTCTCGGCTTCTCCTGCCCCCGGCAGTGCGTACTGTGCAGTGTGACATGAGGTCACGCTGTGCAGTCTGAGGCCAGCCGCCAAGACCGCACCTCACCGCCCGTGAGCCCTCCCAGCCACGATGGTGGGTCTGACGCCAGCCTCTCCCACCATGCAGACCGCACCTCACCGCCCGCAAGCCCTCCCAGCCACGATGGTGAGTCTGACGCCAGCCTCTCCCACCATGCAGACCGCACCTCACCGCCCGCGAGCCCGGCTCCCACCAATGATGGTGAGTATTTTTGTGGGCTGGGCGGGTCTTCAATCCAATACCGGGTATCTCTGGAGTGAGAAAAAAAAAAAAAAGGCCCGGGATTGGCCTTCCTATTTGCTGCTGGGTGTAGGGATGAATGGTCATTGGGGTTCCTAACAGGTTCCCTACATTGCATCTCATCGACGACTGACATTTCCAGATGTTCTCTCTGCAATGTAATGACACAGAGCTCCATTTTTTTAAAAACTATTAAAAAGTTTACTTAAAGGACAAGGAGTGAGACTCAAAACTCAACCCCATAGAGCAGCAAGACCCTTGAAGCAAGAGTGTAGCTACCATAGGTGCAGGGAGTGCCTAGAGCTGAGAGGGGCCACCTTCCCTGTCACAGTTATGTGTGTTATATACATTTTTTCACCATTGGGTGGTACATAGGGACCCTTACAAACTTTTGCCTTGGGGCCTGCAATATATCTAGACCTGCTCATTGTAATGTGGTATAAAATGAACTGGAGGGCATTATAATCTTTACATAATGTGAACTGGGTCTCTGTAATGTGGCACAATATGAAGTGAAGGCTCTATTGTGGAATGGAGAGTGATACCTCCCAACTGTCCCAGTTTTGGTGGGACAGTCCCGTTTTTCAGGGTCTGTCCTGCTGTCCCACCCAATGGCTGCAGTGTCCGGCGGTGGGGGGGCAGTTGGGAGATCACCCGTCACTCGCTGCTCTGAGCGATGCAGCGGTGTTGTGTGCATGCGCCCAGCGTCTATTCCCCGACAGAGAGAGGGACGGGGGGCATAGCCAGCATCTCACTGAGCGCTGTCCACGTCCCTACACAGTGACTAGAACGGGAGCGTGGCTTGTGATCGTGGCACTTGCCGTGACGCCATGCCCCCTTACCACAAGACCACACCTCCTTACAAAGAGGCCACACCCCCAGTTTCGGTCATCTCATAAAGATGTTGGGAGGTATAGGTATACTGTAATTAAATAATAAGAATTTACTCACCGGTAATTCTATTTCTCGTAGTCCGTAGTGGATGCTGGGTACTCCGTAAGGACCATGGGGAATAGACGGGCTCCGCAGGAGACTGGGCACTCTAAAAGAAAGATTAGGTACTATCTGGTGTGCACTGGCTCCTCCCTCTATGCCCCTCCTCCAGACCTCAGTTAGGGAAACTGTGCCCGGAAGAGCTGACACAACAAGGAAAGGATTTGGAATCCAGGGTAAGACTCATACCAGCCACACCAATCACACCGTATAACTTGTGATACTATACCCAGTTAACAGTGTGAACAACAACTGAGCCTCCTTTTACGGATGGCTCATAACAATAACCCTTTAGTGAAGCAATAACTATATACATGTATTGCAGAGAGTCCGCACTTGGGACGGGCTCCCAGCATCCACTACGGACTACGAGAAATAGAATTACCGGTGAGTAAATTCTTATTTTCTCTGACGTCCTAGTGGATGCTGGGAACTCCGTAAGGACCATGGGGATTATACCAAAGCTCCCAAACGGGCGGGAGAGTGCGGATGACTCTGCAGCACCAAATGAGCAAACTCAAGGTCCTCCTCAGCCAGGGTGTCAAACTTGTAGAATTTAGCAAGTAGCAGCTCGGCAAAGCTGTAAAGCCGAGACCCCTCGGGCAGCCGCCCAAGAAGAGCCCACCTTCCTTGTGGAATTGGCTTTCACTGATTTAGGAAGCGGCAGGCCAGCCGCAGAATGTGCCAGCTGAATCGTGCAACAGATCCAGCGAGCAATAGTTTGCTTTGAAGCAGGAGCACCCAGCTTGTTGGGTGCATACAGGATAAATAGCGAGTCAGTTTTCCTGACTCCAGCCGTCCTGGAAACATAAATTTTCAAAGCCCGGACTACGTCCAGCAACTTGGAATCCTCCAAGTCCCGAGCAGCCGCAGGCACCACAATAGGTTGGTTCAAATGAAACGCTGATACAACCTTTGGGAGAAATTGGGGATGAGTCCTCAATTCTGCCCTGTCCATATGGAAGATCAGATACGGGCTTTTACATGACAAAGCCGCCAATTCTGACACACGCCTAGCTGAAGCTAAGGCCAACAGCATGACCACCTTCCACGTGAGATACTTTAGCTCCACGGTCCTAAGTGGCTCAAACCAGTGTGATTTCAGGAAATCCAACACAACGTTAAGATCCCAAGGTGCCACTGGAGGCACAAAAGGGGGCTGAATATGCAGCACTCCCTTTACAAACGTTTGAACTTCAGGCAGTGAAGCCAGTTCTTTTTGAAAGAAAATAGATAGGGCCGAAATCTGGACCTTTATGGACCCCAATTTTAGGCCCATAGTCACCCCTGACTGTAGGAAGTGCAGAAATCGACCCAGCTGGAATTCCTCTGTTGGGGCCTTCCTGGCCTCACACCAAGCGACATATTTCCGCCATATGCGGTGATAATGCTTTGCTGTCACATCCTTCCTAGCTTTTATCAGCGTAGGAATCACTTCATCTGGAATGCCCTTTTCCGTTAGGATCCGGCGTTCAACCACCATGCCGTCAAACGCAGCCGCGGTAAGTCTTGGAACAGACAGGGCCCCTGCTGTAACAGGTCCTGTCTGAGAGGCAGAGGCCATGGGTCCTCTGAGATCATCTCTTGTAGTTCTGGGTACCAAGTTCTTCTTGGCCAATCCGGAACGATGAGTATAGTTCTTACTCCTCTCTTTCTTACTATCCTCAGTACCTTGGGTATGAGAGGAAGAGGAGGGAACACATAAACCGACTGGTACACCTACGGTGTCACTAGTGCGTCCACAGCTATCGCCTGAGGGTCCCTTGACCTGGCGCAATATTTTTTTTAGCTTTTTGTTGAGGCGGGACGCCATCATGTCCACCCGTGGCAGTTCCCAGCGATTTACAATCTGTGTGAAGACTTCTTGATGAAGTCCCCACTCTCCCGGGTGGAGGTCGTGCCTGCTGAGGAAGTCTGCTTCCCAGTTGTCCACTCCCGGAATGAACACTGCTAACAGTGCTAGCACGTGATTCTCCGCCCATCGAAGAATCCTTGTGGCTTCTGCCATTGCCATCCTGCTTCTCGTGCCGCCCTGGCGGTTTACATGGGCGACCGCCGTGATGTTGTCTGACTGAATCAGTACTGGGTGGTTTTGAAGCAGGGGCTCTGCTTGACTCAGGGTGTTGTAAATGGCCCTTAGTTTCAGTATATTTATGTGTAGTGAAGTCTCCAGACTTGACCACTGTCCTTGGAAGTTTCTTCCCTGAGTGACTGCCCCCCATCCTCGGAGGCTTGCATCCGTGGTCACCAGGACCCAGTCCTGTATGCCGAACCTACGGCCCTTGAGAAGATGAGCACTCTGCAGCCACCACAGCAGAGACACTCTGGCCCTTGGGGACAGGGTGATCAACCGATGCATCTGAAGATGCGATCCGGACCATTTGTCCAACAGATCCCACTGAAAGATCCTTGCATGGAACCTGCCGAAGGGAATTGCTTCGTAAGAAGCCACCATCTTTCCCAGGACTCGCGTGCAGTGATGCACCGACACCTGTTTTGGTTTCAGGAGGTCCCTGACCAGAGATGACAATTCCTGGGCCTTCTCCACCGGGAGAAACACCTTCTTCTGTTCTGTGTCCAGAATCATGCCCAGGAAAAGCAGACGCGTCGCAGGAATCAGCTGTGACTCTGGGATATTCAGAATCCAGCCGTGCTGTTGCAACACTTCCTGAGAGAGTGCTACGCTGACCAACAACTGCTCTCTGGACCTCGCCTTTATGAGGAGATCGTCCAAGTACGGGATAATTATAACTCCCTTCTTCCGAAGGAGTATCATCATTTCGGCCATTACCTTGGTAAATATTCTCGGTGCCGTGGAGAGACCAAACGGCAACATCTGGAATTGGTAATGACAGTCCTGTACCACAAACCTGAGGTATTCCTGGTGAGGTGGGTAAATGGGGACATGCAAGTAAGCATCCTTGATGTCCAGCGACACCATAAAATCCCCCTCTTCCAGGCTTGCAATAACCGCCCTGAGCAATTCCATTTTGAACTTGAACTTCTTTATATAAGTGTTCAAGGATTTTAAATTCAGAATGGGTCTCACCGTACCGTCCGGTTTCGGTACCACAAACATTGTGGAATAGTAACCCCTGCCCTGTTGAAGGAGGGGGACCTTGATTATCATCTGCTGGAGGTACAGCTTGTGAATTGCCGCCAGTACTACCTCCCTTTCCCTGGGAGCAGCTGGCAAGGCTGATTTGAGGTAACGGCGAGGGGGAGTCGCCTCGAACTCCAGCTTGTATCCCTGAGATACAATTTGTACAGCCCAGAGATCCACTTGTGAGCGAACCCACTGGTTGCTGAAGTTTCGGAGACGCGCCCCCACCGCACCTGGCTCCGCCTGCGGAGCCCCAACGTCATGCGGTGGACTTAGTGGAAGCAGGGGAGGATTTTTGTTCCTGGGAACTGGCTGCCTGGTGCAGCTTCTTTCCTCTACCCTTGCCTCTGGCCAGAAAGGATGCTCCTCTGACCCGCTTGCCTTTCTGAGGCCGAAAGGACTGCACTTGATAATACGGTGCTTTCTTAGGCTGTGAGGGAACCTGAGGTAAAAAAGTCGACTTCCCAGCAGTTGCTGTGGATACGAGGTCCGAGAGACCGTCCCCAAACAATTCCTCACCCTTATAAGGCAAAACCTCCATGTGTTTTTTAGAATCCGCATCACCTGTCCACTGCCGAGTCCATAATACTCTCCTGGCAGAAATGGACATTGCATTAATTCTAGATGCCAGCAGGCAAATGTCCCTCTGGGCATCCCGCATATATAAGACGACGTCTTTTATATGTTCGATGGTTAGCAAAACAGTATCCCTGTCGAGGGAATCAATGTTGTCTGACAGGGTATGAGTCCATGCTGCTGCAGCACTACACATCCAGGCTGAAGCAATAGCAGGTCTCAGTAGAGTACCAGAGTGTGTATACACAGACTTCAGGATAGCTTCCTGCTTTCTATCCGCAGGCTCCTTTAGGGTGGCCGTATCCTGAGACGGCAGTGCCACCCTTTTAGATAAGCGTGTTAGCGCCTTGTCCACCCTAGGAGATGTTTCCCAACGTAACCTATCCGTTGGCGGGAAAGGGTACGCCATCAGTAACCTCTTAGAAATCACTAGTTTCTTATCAGGGGAACTCCACGCTTCTTCACACAAATCATTTAATTCATCAGATGGGGGAAAAGTCACTGGCTGCTTTTTCTCCCCAAACATAATACCCCTCTTGGTGGTAACCGGGTTAATATCAGAAATGTGCAATACATCTTTCATTGCAGTAATAATGCATCGGATGGCTTTTGTAGACTGTACATTTGTCTCATCCTCATCTACACTGGAGTCAGACTCCGTGTCGACATCTGTGTCTACCATCTGAGCTAGCGGGCGTTTATGAGCCCCTGACGGCTTCTGAGTCGCCTAGGCAGGCGCGGGCTGAGACCCCGGCTGTCCCAAGGCTGCTGCGTCATCGAACCTTTTATGTAAGGAGTTGACACTGTCGGTTAAGACCTTCCACATATCCATCCAATCAGGTGTCGGCCCCGTCGGGGGCGACACCACACTAATCTGCCCCTGCTCCGCCTCCACGTAACCCTCCTCATCAAACATGTCGACACAGCCGTACCGACACACCGCACACACACAGGGAATGCTCAGACTGAGGACAGGACCCCACAAAGTCCTTTGGGGAGACAGAGAGAGAGTATGCCAGCACACACCACAGTGCTATATAACACAGGGATTTACACTATAAAAAGTGATTTACCCAATAGCTGCTTAAATATTTTATTTGCGCCTAAATTTATGTGACCCCCCTCTCTTTTTTACCCTTCTTGTATCAGGATACTGCAGGGGAGAGCCTGGGGAGCTGCTTCCAGCGGAGCCGTGAAGGGAAAATGGCGCTGGTGTGCTGAGGAAGAAGGCCCCGCCCCCTCAGCGGCAGGCTTCTGTCCCGCGTTTTATGTAACTTAATGGCGGGGGTTTTTACACATATACAGTTTTCAGACTGTATTATGTGTATTTTATGCCAAACGGTATTATAATTGCTGCCCAGGGCGCCCCCCCCCCCCCACCAGCGCCCTGCCCCCTACAGTGACCGGAGTGTGTGGTGTGCTGTGGGAGCAATGGCGCACAGCTGCGGTGCTGTGCGCTACCTTAATGAAGACAGGAGTCTTCTGCCGCCGATTTCATCGCTTCTCTTCCGTCTTCTGGCTCTGCAAGGGGGACGGCGGCGCGGCTCCGGGAACGGACGATCGAGGTCAGGCCCTGTGTTCGAACCCTCTGGAGCCAATGGTGTCCAGTAGCCTAAGAAGCACAAGCTAGCTGCAAGCAGGTAGGTTTGCTTCTCTCCCCTCAGTCCCACGTAGCAGTGAGTCTGTTGCCAGCAGATCTCACTAAAATAAAAAACCTAACAAATACTTTCTTTTCTAGCAAGCTCAGGAGAGCCCACTAGGTGCACCCAGCTCTGGCCGGGCACAGATTCTAACTGAGGTCTGGAGTAGGGGCATAGAGGGAGGAGCCAGTGCACACCAGGTAGTACCTAATCTTTCTTTTAGAGTGCCCAGTCTCCTGCGGAGCCCGTCTATTCCCATGGTCCTTACGGAGTTCCCAGCATCCACTAGGACGTCAGAGAAATTTTTATTTATTTATTTACCAATACAAAACTTTTGGACCAGGGCTGCCATGAAAAAGTGTGTAGGTGCAGCACTCGGGTTGATTTATCATTCTTTATGGGGTAATGCGCTATTTGCACGTTATGTGCCGCAGATAGCGCTTCCCCTGATGTATGACGCCGTCAAAGCACTATTGTAAGCTGGGGCAGTATCCTGCAGCAGCCTTTTTGGTGCCTCTATCTGTTAGATAGTGCACCGATGAGCTACCTTACTTATGAGCGTTCGCTGTGCCCGAACATTAGGGTCTCCTTCCTGCTGTCTCTTCGCCGGCCAGACCCGGCGCTGCGGCTGTCAAAAAAGTTCCTCTTTTTGTTTGTTATTTCAAATAACTTTATTGATATGTTTACAGTGGGCTCACACTGACGTGATTTCACGGCACACTACACAAGCTCCGGCGTCCACAACAACAATCCGCGCATGCGCCAGCCTAACTCCCAAACTGCACGGTGGGAGTTACTGGACGGCACAGAGGAAGTCACTGCAGCCGACACCCGTTATGGGAGGACGCATATCACCAGAAGGGTGAGATAGCGCGCTCCCATAACGAACAAGGCAGGGTTAAGAACACTCACAGGAAAAAGAGGTACCGCTTCACCACGATAATGCGGTAAAACGGGACCCTGCTTATAAAGAACCATAAGTGAATTTTAATAAATCTACCCCTCTGTGGTCTATCGCCATAGTGAATGGAAAGGCTAGTCCCAAAGTGTATAGCAATGTATGGGAGATATTTGGCTGTCTATGTGCTGCCTGAAATGTTGCTGTATCACTTATTGCGACCAGCCAATTTGCGGGGATGCAGTAGATATGCCTGCAGTTAGGATCATGGCGGTCAGGATATAGACGCCAGACTCCCGATCGCTGACAATGCCACCAGCTAACAAGGTCTATTCCCACTCCTGGGTGTCCATGACACCCAGAGGGGGAAAAGAACCTGTGACTAACGCAGCGAGCCCGCAAGGGGCTCCGCTCCCCCCTCCCCTTCCCTTTGCATTCTGGAGCTCCGGATCCCGAGATCGGTATGCAGACCGCTGGCGTATCAGCCCCAACCCGTTTTGGGTATTTATATACAGCATGAATGATACTCCCTGCGCCCACATGATAACTACAGTGAGTGTAGACATACAGTACAAAACTATAAGGAAAGTTTTGTTCTACTACCAATATAGAAAATAATAAGAATTTACTTACCGATAATTCTATTTCTCGTAGTCCGTAGTGGATGATGGGAACTCCGTAAGGACCATGGGGATAGCGGCTCCGCGGGAGACTGGGCACAAAAGTAAAGCTTTAGGACTACCTGGTGTGCACTGGCTCCTCCCCCCATGACCCTCCTCCAAGCCTCAGTTAGGATACTGTGCCCGGACGAGCGTACACAATAAGGAAGGATTTTGAATCCCGGGTAAGACTCATACCAGCCACACCAATCACACCGTACAACCTGTGATCTGAACCCAGTTAACAGCATGATAACAGAGGAGCCTCTGAAAAGATGGCTCACTACAATAATAACCCGATTTTTGTAACAATAACTATGTACAAGTATTGCAGACAATCCGCACTTGGGATGGGCGCCCAGCATCCACTACGGACTACGAGAAATAGAATTATCGGTAAGTAAATTCTTATTTTCTCTGACGTCCTAGTGGATGCTGGGAACTCCGTAAGGACCATGGGGATTATACCAAAGCTCCCAAACGGGCGGGAGAGTGCGGATGACCCTGCAGCACCGAATGAGAGAACTCCAGGTCCTCCTCAGCCAGGGTATCAAATTTGTAGAATTTAGCAAACGTGTTTGCCCCTGACCAAGTAGCTGCTCGGCAAAGTTGTAAAGCCGAGACCCCTCGGGCAGCCGCCCAAGATGAGCCCACCTTCCTTGTGGAATGGGCTTTTACAGATTTTGGCTGTGGCAGGCCTGCCACAGAATGTGCAAGCTGAATTGTACTACAAATCCAACGAGCAATAGTCTGCTTAGAAGCAGGAGCACCCAGCTTGTTGGGTGCATACAGGATAAACAGCGAGTCAGATTTTCTGACTCCAGTCGTCCTGGAAACATATATTTTCAGGGCCCTGACTACGTCCAGCAACTTGGAGTCCTCCAAGTCCCTAGTAGCCGCAGGTACCACAATAGGCTGGTTCAAGTGAAACGCTGAAACCACCTTAGGGAGAAATTGAGGACGAGTCCTCAATTCTGCCCTGTCCGTATGAAAAATTAGGTAAGGGCTTTTATAGGATAAAGCCGCCAATTCTGAGACACGCCTGGCTGAAGCCAGGGCCAACAGCATTACCACTTTCCATGTGAGATATTTTAAGTCCACAGTGGTGAGTGGTTCAAACCAATGTGATTTTAGGAACCCCAAAACTACATTGAGATCCCAAGGTGCCACTGGAGGCACAAAAGGAGGCTGTATATGCAGTACCCCCTTGACAAACGTCTGAACTTCAGGAACTGAAGCCAGTTCTTTCTGGAAGAAAATCGACAGGGCCGAAATTTGAACCCTAATGGACCCTAATTTTAGGCCCATAGACAGTCCTGTTTGCAGGAAATGCAGGAAACGACCCAGTTGAAATTCCTCTGTAGGGGCCTTCCTGGCCTCGCACCACGCAACATATTTACGCCAAATACGGTGATAATGCTGTACGGTTACATCCTTCCTGGCTTTGATCAGGGTAGGGATGACTTCATCCGGAATGCCTTTTTCCTTCAGGATCCGGCGTTCAACCGCCATGCCGTCAAACGCAGCCGCGGTTAGTCTTGGAACAGACAGGGTCCCTGCTGGAGCAGGTCCCTTCTTAGAGGTAGAGGCCACGGGTCCTCTGTGAGCATCTCTTGAAGTTCCGGGTACCAAGTCCTTCTTGGCCAATCCGGAGCCACGAGTATAGTCCTTACTCCTCTCCTTCTTATGATTCTCAGTACCTTGGGTATGAGAGGCAGAGGAGGGAACACATACACTGACTGGTACACCCACGGTGTTACCAGAGCGTCCACAGCTATTGCCTGAGGGTCCCTTGACCTGGCGCAATACCTGTCTAGTTTTTTGTTGAGGCGGGACGCCATCATGTCCACCTTTGGTTTTTCCCAACGGTTCACAATCATGTGGAAGACTTCTGGGTGAAGTCCCCACTCTCCCGGGTGGAGGTCGTGTCTGCTGAGGAAGTCTGCTTCCCAGTTGTCCACTCCCGCAATGAACACTGCTGACAGCGCTATCACATGATTTTCCGCCCAGCGAAGAATCCTTGCAACTTCTGCCATTGCCCTCCTGCTTCTTGTGCCGCCCTGTCTGTTTACGTGGGCGACTGCCGTGATGTTGTCTGACTGGATCAGCACCGGCTGACCTTGAAGCAGAGGTCTTGCTAGGCTTAGAGCATTGTAGATGGCCCTTAGCTCCAGGATATTTATGTGAAGTGATGTCTCCAGGCTTGACCACAAGCCCTGGAAATTTCTTCCCTGTGTGACTGCTCCCCAGCCTCTCAGGCTGGCATCCGTGGTCACCAGGACCCAGTCCTGAATGCCGAATCTGCGGCCCTCTAGAAGATGAGCACTCTGCAACCACCACAGGAGAGACACCCTTGTCCTTGGTGACAAGATTATCCGCTGATGCATCTGAAGATGCGACCCGGACCATTTGTCTAGCAGATCCCACTGGAAGGTTCTTGCGTGGAATCTGCCGAATGGGATTGCTTCGTAAGAAGCCACCCTCTTTCCCAGGACCATTGTGCATTGATGCACTGAGACTTGGCCTGGTTTTAGGAGATTTCTGACTAGTTCGGATAACTCCCTGGCTTTCTCCTCCGGGAGAAACACCTTTTTCTGGACTGTGTCCAGGATCATCCCTAGGAATAGAAGTCGTGTCGTCGGGATCAGCTGCGATTTTGGAATATTGAGAATCCAACCGTGCTGGCGCAGCACTATCTGAGATAGTGCTACTCCGACTTCCAACTGTTCCCTGGATCTTGCCCTTATCAGGAGATCGTCCAAGTAAGGGATAACTAAAACTCCCTTCCTTCGAAGGAGTATCATCATTTCGGCCATTACCTTGGTAAAGACCCGGGGTGCCGTGGACAATCCAAACGGCAGCGTCTGAAACTGATAGTGACAGTTCTGTACCACAAACCTGAGGTACCCTTGGTGAGAAGGGTAAATTGGGACATGTAGGTAAGCATCTTTGATGTCCAGAGACACCATATAGTCCCCTTCTTCCAGGTTTGCAATCACTGCTCTGAGTGACTCCATCTTGAATTTGAACCTTTGTATGTAAGTGTTCAAGGATTTTAGGTTTAAAATTGGTCTCACCGAGCCGTCCGGCTTCGGTACCACAAATAGTGTGGAATAGTACCCCTTTCCCTGTTGTAGGAGGGGTACCTTGATTATCACCTGCTGGGAATATAGCTTGTGAATGGCTTCCAATACTGCCTCCCTGTCTGAGGGAGACGTCGGTAAAGCAGACTTTAGAAAACGGCGAGGGGGAGACGTCTCGAATTACAATTTGTACCCCTGAGATACCACCTGAAGGATCCAGGGGTCCACTTGCGAGTGGGCCCACTGCGCACTGAACTTCTTGAGACGGGCCCCCACCGTGCCTTAGTCCGCTTGTAAAGCCCCAGCGTCATGCTGAGGACTTTGCGGAGGCGGGAGAGGGCTTTTGTTCCTGGGAACTGGCTGTTTGTTGCAGCCTTTTTCCTCTCCCTCTGCCACGGGGCAGAAATGAGGCGCCTTTTGCCCGCTTGCCCTTATGGGGCCGAAAGGACTGCGCCTGATAATACGGCGTCTTCTTAGGTTGAGAAGCTACCTGGGGTAAAAATGTGGATTTTCCAGCAGTTGCCGTGGCTACCAGGTCTGATAGACCTACCCCAAATAACTCCTCCCCCTTATAAGGCAATACTTCCATGTGCCTTTTAGAATCCGCATCACCTGACCACTGCTGCGTCCATAAACCTCTTCTTGCAGAAATGGACAGCGCGCTAACTCTTGATGCCAGTCGGCAAATATCCCTCTGTGCATCACGCATATATAGAAATGCATCCTTCAAATGCTCTATAGTCAGTAATATACTGTCCCTATCTAGGGTATCAATATTTTCAGTCAGGGAATCCGACCACGCCAGGCCCGCACTGCACATCCAGGCTGAGGCGATTGCTGGTCGCAGTATAACAACACCCGTGTGAGTGTATATACATTTTAGGATATTCTCCAGCTTTCTATCGGCAGGTTCCTTTAGGGCGGCCGTATCAGGAGAGGGTAGTGCTACCTGTTTAGACAAGCGTGTGAGCGCTTTATCCACCCTAGGGGGTGTTTCCCAACGTGCCCTATCCTCTGGCGGGAAAGGGTACGATGCCAATAACCTTTTAGGAATTATCAGTTTTTTATCGGGGGAAACCCACGCCTCATCACACACTTCATTTAATTCCTCGGATACAGGAAAAACTACAGGCAGTTTTTTTTTTTTTTTTTTTTTCACCAAACATAATACCCTTTTTAGTGGTACTTGTATTATCAGAGATATGCAATACATTTTTCATTGCTTCAATCATGTAACGTGTGGCCCTAGTGGAAGTCACGTTTGTCTCCTCATCATCGACACTGGAGTCAGTATCCGTGTCTGTGTCTGTGTCTGCCATTTGAGGTAACGGGCGTTTTAAAGCCCCTGATGGCATTTGAGACCCCTGGACAGGCACAAGCTGAGTAGCCGGCTGTCTCATGTCGTCAACTGTCTGTCGTAAAGAGCTGACACTGTCACGCAATTCCTTCCATAAGCTCATCCACTCAGGTGTCGACTCCCTAGGGGGTGACAACTCTATAATAGGCAATTGCTCCGCCTCCATCTCATTTTCCTCCTCAAACATGTCGACACAATCGTACCGACACACCGCACACACACAGGGAATGCTCTGATAGAGGACAGGACCCCACTAGCCCTTTGGGGAGACAGAGGGAGAGTATGCCAGCACACACCAGAGCGCTATATATAGACAGGAATACCACTATAAAATGTGCTTTTCCCTTTATAGCTGCTGTTAGTATTAAAACTGCGCCAAATTAGTGCCCCCCTCTCTTTTTTACCCTTTTCTGTAGTGCAGGACTGCAGGGGAGTCAGGGAGATGTCCTTCCAGCGGAGCTGTGATGGAAAATGGCGCCCGTGTGCTGAGGAGATAGGCTCCGCCCCCTTCTCGGCGGCCTTTTCTCCCGCTTTTTGGTGAGTTCTAGCAGGGGTTAAAATACATCCATATAGCCCTGGGGGTTATATGTGGTGTATTTATTCCAGCCAAGGTGTTTACATTGCTGCTCAGGGCGCCCCCCCCTAGTGCCCTGCTGCACCCTCAGTGACCGAAGTGTGAAGTGTGCCTGAGTAACAATGGCGCACAGCTGCAGTGCTGTGCGCTACCTTGTTGAAGACTGATGTCTTCTGCCGCCGATTTTTCCGGACCTCTTCTTGCTTCTGGCTCTGTAAGGGGGCCGGCGGCGCGGCTCTGGGACCGAGCTCCGAGGCTGGGCCTGTGTTCGGTCCCTCTGGAGCTAATGGTGTCCAGTAGCCTAAGAAGCCCAAGCTGGCTGCAAGCAGGCAGGTTCGCTTCTTCTCCCCTTAGTCCCTCGATGCAGTGAGCCTGTTGCCAGCAGGTCTCACTGAAAATAAAAAACCTAAAACTAAACTTTTCACGAAGAAGCTCAGGAGAGCCCCTAGTGTGCACCCTTCTCGGCCGGGCACAAAAATCTAACTGAGGCTTGGAGGAGGGTCATGGGGGGAGGAGCCAGTGCACACCAGGTAGTCCTAAAGCTTTACTTTTGTGCCCAGTCTCCTGCGGAGCCGCTATCCCCATGGTCCTTACGGAGTTCCCAGCATCCACTAGGACGTCAGAGAAACTGTATTAACTGGGGCAGCACTGTAATGTGACATAATTGGAGGCACTGCATAATGTGAATTGGGGTTACTGTAGGGGCGACAGAATGTTCTGAGGTTGAAAGGGGGAGGGGGGGGGGGAGCAGAATAAATTACATATTGGCGAACTTTTCAAACACCCCTCCCCCACACACATACCCCCGGCACCTACCTCCGAATACCCACAGCGAATCCTCCTCTAAAAAGTCTGCCGCTGCAACGTACTGACCCCACACTCTGTCCTAGCCGTCTCTTTACAGATACATTACTGGGAGGAGGTGTGGTCACGCTGAACTATGTCTGCGGCAGACTTTTTAATGGAGAAGTCACCGCGGGGATCTGGAAGTAAGCGCTCCCTCTCCCCAGCCCCTACGCCTCTGTCATGTCTTGGGAGAGAAGAGGCATGCTGTTCAGACACGTCTGGGTTACTGTGTTGCATAATGTGTATTATAAGTCCCATAATGTGACAATGTGAACTTGGGCATTAATATGGTTCATAAAGAAAATAGATTTACCGGTGAGTAAAATCTTATTTCTCGTAGTCCGTAGTGGATGCTGGGAACTCCCAAAGGACCATGGGGAATAGCGGGCTCCGAAGGAGGCTGGGCACTCTAGAAAGATTTATGACTACCTGGTGTGCACTGGCTCCTCCCACTATGACCCTCCTCCAAGCCTCAGTTAGGACACTGTGCCCGGACGAGCTGACATAATAAGGAAGGATTTTGAATCCCGGGTAAGACTCATACCAGCCACACCAATCACACCGTACAACTCGTGATACTATATCCAGTTTGACAGTATGAAAACAACTGAGCCTCTCAACAGATGGCTCAACAATAACCCTTTAGTTAGCAATAACTATTTACAAGTATTGCAGACAATCCGCACTTGGGATGGGCGCCCAGCATCCACTACGGACTACGAGAAATAGATTTACCGGTGAGTAAAATCTTATTTTCTCTAACGTCCTAGTGGATGCTGGGAACTCCGAAAGGACCATGGGGATTATACCAAAGCTCCCAAACGGGCGGGAGAGTGCGGATGACTCTGCAGCACCGAATGAGAGAACTCAAGGTCCTCCTCAGCCAGGGTATCAAATTTGTAGAATTTTGCAAACGTGTTTGCCCCTGACCAAGTAACAGCTCGGCAAAGTTGTAAAGCCGAGACCTCTCGGGCAGCCGCCCAAGATGAGCCCACCTTCCCTGTGGAATGGGCTTTCACTGATTTAGGATGCGGCAGTCCAGCCACAGAATGCGCCTGCTGAATCGTGTCACAGATCCAGCGAGCGATAGTCTGCTTAGAAGCAGGAGCACCCAGCCTGTTGGGTGCATACAGGATAAATAGCGAGTCAATTTTCTTGACTCTAGCCGTCCTGGAAACATAATTTTTCAAGGCCCTGACTACGTCCAGTAACTTGGAATCCTCCAAGTCCCTAGTAGCCGCAGGCACCACAATAGGTTGGTTCAAGTGAAAAACTGATACCACCTTAGGGAGAAACTGGGGACGAGTCCTCAATTCTGCCCTCTCCATATGGAAAAACAGATAAGGACTTTTATATGACAAAGCCGCCAATTCTGATACACGCCTGGCCGAAGCCAAGGTCAATAACATGACCACTTTCCGCGTGACAAATTTTAGATCCACGGTTTTTAGTGGTTCAAACCAATGTGATTTTAAGAAACTCAACACCACGTTGAGATCCCAAGGTGCCACTGGAGGCACAACCGGGGGCTGAATATGCAGCACTCCTTTTACAATGTCTGAACTTCAGGTACTGAAGTTAATTCTTTCTGGAAGAAAATCGACAGAGCCGAGATCTGTATCTTAATGGAGCCTAATTTTAGGCCCATAGACACTCCTGCTTGTAGGAAATGCAGAAATCGATCTAGTTGAAATTCCTCTGTTGGGGCCTTTTGTGGCCGCACACCAAGCAACATATTTCCGCCATATGCGGTGATAATGTTTTGCAGTTACATCTTTCCTGGCTTGAATCAGCGTAGGAATGACTTCCTCCGGAATGCCCTTTTCCTTTAGGATCCGGCGTTCAACCGCCATGCCATCAAAACGTACCCGCGGTAAGTCTTGGAACAGACAGGGCCCCTGCTGCAGCAGGTCCTGTCTGAGCGACAGAGGCCATGGGTCCTCTGATATAATTTCTTGAAGTTCTGGGTACCAGGCTCTTCTTGGCCAATCCGGAACCACGAGTATCGTTCTTACTCCTCGCCTTCTTATTATTCTCAGTACCTTTGGTATGAGAGGCAGAGGGGGGAACACATAAACCGACTGGTACACCCACGGTGTTACCAGAGCGTCCACAGCCATCGCCTGAAGGTCCCTTGACCTGTGCCAATATCTTTTATAGCTTTTTGTTGAGGCGGGACGCCTTCATGTCCACCTGTGGCCTTTCCCAATGGTGTACAATCCTTAGGAAGACTTCTGGATGAAGTCCCCACTCTCTCGGGTGGAAGTCGTGTCTGCTGAGAAGATCTGCTTCCCAGTTGTCCACTCCGGGAATGAACACTGCTGACAGTGCTAACACATGATTTTCCGCCCATCGGAGAATCCTTGTGGCTTCTGCCATCGCCATCCTGCTTCTTGTGCCGCCCTGTTTGTTTACATGGGCGACTGCCGTGATGTTGTCTGATTGGATCAGGACCGGCCTTTTGAAGCAGAGGCCTTGCCTGACTCAGGGCATTGTAAATGGCCCTCAGTTCCAGAATATTTATGTAGGGAAGTCACCTGACTTGACCAAAGTCCCTGGAAGCTTCTTCCCAGTGTGACTGCCCCCCAGCTTCAAAGGCTGGCATCCATGGTCACTAGGACCTAGTCCTGTATGTCGAACCTGCGGCCCTCTTGAAGATGGGCACTCTGCAGCCACTACAGTAGAGATACCCTGGTCCTTGGAGACAGGGTTATCAGCCGATGCATCTGAAGATGTGATCCGGACCACTTGTCTAACAGGTCCCCCTGAAAAGTTCTTGCATGGAACCTGCCGAATGGGATTGCTTCGTAGTAAGCTATCATTTTTCCCAGGACTCGCGTGCAATGATGCACCGATAACTGTTTTGGCTTCAGGAGGTCTCTGACTAGAGATGACAGCTCCTTGGCTTTCTCCTCCGGGAGAAACACTTTTTTCTGGTCTGTGTCCAGAACCATCCCCAGGAACAGTAGACGTGTCGTAGGAAACAGCTGTGTCTTTGGACTGTTTAGAATCCAACCGTGCTGTTGTAGCACTTTCCAAAATAGTGCTACCCCGACTAGCAACTGCTCCTTGGACCTCGCCCTTATAAGGAGATTGTCCAAGTACGGGATCATTAAAAACTCCCCTTTTTCGAAGGAGTATCATCATTCCGGCCATTACCTTGGTAACACCCTCGGTGCCATGTACAGTCCAAACGGCAGAGTCTGGACTTGGTAATGGTAATCCTGTACCACAAATCTGAGGTACTCCTGGCGAGGATAGTAAATGGGGACATGCAGGTAAGCATCCTTGATGTCCCGGGATACCATGTAATCCCCCTCGTCCAGGCTTGCAATAACCGCCCTGAGCGATTCCATCTTGAACTTGAATTTTTTTATGTATGTGTTCAAGGATTTTAAATATAAAAAAGGGTCACACCGAACCATGCGGTTTCGGTACCCCAAACCGTGTGGAATAGTAACCCCGTCCTGTTGAAGTAGGGGCATCTTAAGTATTACCTGATGGGAATACAGCTTATTAATTGCCTCTAGCACAGCCTCCCTGCCTGAGGGAGTTGTCGGCAAGGCATATTTGAGGAAACGGCGGGGGGAAGACATCTCGAATTCCAGCTTGTACCCTTGAAATACTACTTGAATGAAACAGGGATCCACCTGTGAGCGAGCCCACTGATCGCTGAAATTTTTGAGACGGCCCCCCACCGTACCTGGCTACACCTGTGGAGCCCCCGCGTCATGCTGTGGACTCAGAGGAAGCGAGAGAAGAATTATGATTCTGGGAACAGGCTGACTGGTGCAGCTTTTTCCCTCTTCCCTTGTCTCTGTACAGAAAGGAAGCGCCTTTGACCCGCTTGCTTTTCTGAAGCCGAAAGGACTGTACCTGATAATACAGTGCTTTCTTAGTCTGTGAGGAAAACTGAGGTAAAAATATTTCTTCCCAGCTGTTGCTGCGGATACGAGGTCCCAGAGACCATCCCCAAATAATTCCTCACCCTTATAAGGCAGAATCTCTATGCGCCTTTTAAAGTCAGCATCACCTGTCCAGTGACAGGTCTCTAATACTCTCCTGACAGAATGGACATTACATTCATTTTGGATGCCAGCCGGCAAAATATCCCTCTGTGCATCCCTCATATATAAGACGACGTCTTTAATATGTTCTCATGTTAGCAAACTAGTATGTTTGACAGGGTCACCGACCACGCTGCAGCAGCACGCTCTGCAGGTTTCAGTCTAGTACCTAAGTGTGTAAAAACAGACTTCAGGATAGCCTCCTGCTTTTTATCAACAGGTACCTTCAAAGTGGCCGTTCCTAAAACGGCAGTGCCACCTATTTTGACAACCGTGTGAGCGCCTTATCCACCCTAGGGGATATCTCCCAGCGTAACTTATCCTCTGGCGGGAAAAGGTACGCCATCAGTAACTTTTTAGAAATTACCAGTTTCTTATCAGGGGGAACCCACGCTTCTCACACACTTCATTCATTCATTCATCTGATGGGGGAACAAAACACTGCCTGCTTTTTCTCCCCAAACATAAAAACCCATTTTTAGAGGTTAATGTCAGAAATGTGTAACACATTTTTTATTGCCGGGATCAAGTCACGGATGTTCCCAGTGGATTGTGTATATGTCTCAACCTTGTCGACACTGGAGTCAGACTCCGTGTCGACATCTGTGTCTGCCATCTGAATGAGCGGGCGTTTTTGAGCCCCTGATGGCCTTTGAGACACCTGGGCAGGCGCGGGCTGAGAAGCCGGCTGTCCCACAGCTGTTACGTCATCCACCCTTTTATGTAAGGAGTTGACACTGTCGGTTAATACCTTTCACCTAACCATCCACTCTGGTGTCGGCCCCACAGGGGGCGACATCACATTTATCGGCATCTGCTCCGTCACTATATAAGCCTCCTCCTCAAACATGTCGACACAGCTGTACCGACACACCGCACACACACAGGGAATGCTCTGACTGAGGACAGGACCCCACAAAGCCCTTTGGGGAGACAGAGAGAGAGTATGCCAGCACACACCAGAGCGCCATATAATGTGGGGATTAACACTATAATTGAGTGAATTTTCCCCCATAGCTGCTTGTATATACAATATTGCGCCTAAATTTAGTGCCCCCCCTCTCTTTTTAACCCTTTGAGCCTGAAAACTACAGGGGAGAGCCTGGGGAGCTTTCTTCCAGCTGCACTGTGAAGAGAAAATGGCGCCAGTGTGTCTGAGGGAGATAGCTCCGCCCCTTTTCCGCGGCCTATTCTCCCGCTTTTTTCTGGATTCTGGCAGGGGTATTTACCACATATATAGCCTCTGGGGCTATATATTGTGGTATTTTTGCCAGCCAAGGTGTTTTTATTGCTGCTCAGGGCGCCCCCCCCAAGCGCCCTGCACCCTCAGTGACCGGAGTGTGAAGTGTGCATGAGGAGCAATGGCGCACAGCTGCAGTGCTGTGCGCTACCTTGGTGAAGACTGATGTCTTCTGCCGCCGATTTTCCGGACCTCTTCTTGCTTCTGGCTCTGTAAGGGGGACGGCGGCGCGGCTCCGGGACCGAACACCAAGGACTGGGCCTGCGGTCGATCCCTCTGGAGCTAATGGTGTCCAGTAGCCTAAGAAGCCCAATCCGGCTGCAAGCAGGCGAGTTCGCTTCTTCTCCCCTTAGTCCCTCGCTGCAGTGAGCCTGTTGCCAGCAGGTCTCACTGAAAATAAAAAACCTAATTCTATACTTTCTTTCTAGGGGCTCAGGAGAGCCCCTAGTGTGCATCCAACCTCGGCCGGGCACAAGATCTAACTGAGGCTTGGAGGAGGGTCATAGTGGGAGGAGCCAGTGCACACCAGGTAGTCATAAATCTTTCTAGAGTGCCCAGCCTCCTTCGGAGCCCGCTATTCCCCATGGTCCTTTCGGAGTTCCCAGCATCCACTAGGACGTTAGAGAAAAATAGGGCACTACTATGGGGCATAACATTATCAACTTTGAAACAGGGGCCCCTTCAATATGTTAGTAAGGGCCCACAAAGTTCTGGCTATGCCTCTACCTTGAGGTGCACTGGGCGGAGTCAGTGTGCTCTGCAAAAGACCTCTAGAATAGGCAGTCCATGCAAAGCCTCCTTGCAGGATGTCTCTGAAAGTGGAAATGCTCTGCACATAAATACAGGACGCAGCACTTCTGTTGCTGAAGTTCTCCCACTGATGGCTACAGTTAAACAGGAGGATGATGGCTCTCTGTGTGTGCCCGCACGTACAGTAATCAGATACTTCCAGAGTGGCACCCAGCAAGGTTTCCTTAGTAATCTGGTAATTTGTGCGGTAAAGCAGGGGTGCGTTGTCTTTCTGACTCAAGTGTGCCATTCGCCTAGGCCTACGAACAGGTGGATTAAGCTGTACTGCACCGTTGGGGTACCAAGTCACAGACTTCTGCCATAGCCGATACCCACTCATTAAGACCTAGGCTTTCACAGCCTAAGCTGCTGCAGGAAATGGACATGGCTGGTTGCTATAAGTTACAGCACGGTAACAACCTGAAAACACCATCGCTTTTCACTTGTACTTTTTGTGCTGCATTAATGGACATGAGTTTCCGTAGCGTTAGGTACAATGGAATATACTGTAAGGGTTCTCATCAAAACAACATTAAAAGGCATTATAACATTATAAGAGACCGGCTAGCATTAGTGAAGAACCAATAGCTATCTTAAGGACTTTTAAGGGGTAAATGAACTGCAATACCCTACGTCTGCATGTTTATATTGTCTACATTCTATTATGAATTCTTAAAAATTCCCTAAGGTCCTCTGAACAGGTTACACTCACCTTAGTACCTTAAACCGATAATTACCTAAATGATCTGTTTCTAACCCGAATTATTCTGCATATGTTCTACCTGGCTCATAGTCTCAGGGTGACCAGTTCTGAAGTCAGTAACAACACCCGGCTGCCCCTGTGTCTGTCAGCACATGAAATTAACAGGAGGACAAGACGTGATCGTTTGACTCTAGAAATAAAATCACAGCCAAAACCTATTAGTTACATGCGCACGGAACTTGGCAGTCAATACAGGGCGATGGAAACGAATAGGCGAGTGATGTACCCTGACTGACAGACGCTGCTACAGCAGCTAGTGTTCGGAGGCACCAGATGAAACCAATATTATAACAAACGCAGGTTAGCAAAGCACCCTATCAACTCCGGGTGTGTTGGACTGCTTTCTGGTGGCTACAGCAGCAAATGTGTAACCAAGTGGTTTGGGTGCAGTCAAGTGAACAATTTTTTCTTCTTCCTGGGACGAAAGGATTAAAATGCTTCAGAGGTAAAAAGGCCCCAGCCGAGGTTGGAGCACATCCAGAGGAAGCAGGACAAGTGCTGCACGCCTGCCTTCCAGAAACATTGCAATTAGCTTTTCTCACACTAAATGGTGGCAACATTCCAGCACAGTAAAACGGAATTCTGCAGAGCATTCTGGGAAATCCCACTGCCCAGAACCAAACTAATCTCATTAACAGCCCTTATCTCAGCCATGGCTGAAAGCCTAAACCTAGTGCTTTTACAGGTGTTTTGCAGAGAATTTAACGACAAAGGTTGGCAAAGACTGTGTGGTCTAGACCAGTGTACATGACTCAACTAACCAGGAACTACCAATACCTCCAGCAAAAAATTTTAAAGTGCACCAATCAGCTGTATGCTGTGTAGAGCATTAGTTATGGGTGTAGCGAGGGTGGCTCCAGTGGAGTGCAAGCTCCAGGTGCCACCGCCTGACCCCCATCCCAAACTATATATACCGCGGGCCACTGTACAGGCAGCCGCAGAGCAGGAGACGCAGAGGGGAACACACTGGCTCGGAGACTAGGTAGAGAACAGGGCAGGCCAGAGGCGACACTGACAGCCAGCACACGCCGGAGCTCTGCCCACCCTCTTTATATGTCTCACTGTCTGCTTGTAGCTGTGCAGCAGGGTTACTTCTGTCCTACTACATCACTCTCTGTCCCCTCGGCTGCAGCACCTCTTTCTGCCCCAGCTGATGCAGCACCACTTTCTGTCCCAGCTACTGCAGCACCCCTTTCTGCCTCGGATGCTGCAGCACCCCGTTCTCTCCCCCGACTGTTGCCGCACCCTGCTCTGCCTCAGCTGCTACAATACCCATCTCTACACGGATGCTGCAGCACCTCTCTCTGCCCCAGCTGCAGCAGCAGAACCTCTCTCTGCATTAGAAGCTGGAAAGTAACATGTATAGGGGACTCTACTGTGTGGCATAACGTGTATAGGGGACTCTACTGTGTGGCATAACGTGTATAGGGGACTCTACTGTGTGGCATAACGTGTATAGGGGACTCTACTGTGTGGCATAACGTGTATAGGGGACTCTACTGTGTGGCATAACGTGTATAGGGGACTCTACTGTGTGGCATAACGTGTATAGGGGACTCTACTGTGTGGCATAACGTGTATAGGGGACTCTACTGTGTGGCATAACGTGTATAGGGGACTCTACTGTGTGGCATAACGTGTATAGGGGACTCTACTGTGTGGCATAACGTGTATAGGGGACTCTACTGTGTGGCATAACGTGTATAGGGGACTCTACTGTGTGGCATAACGTGTATAGGGGACTCTACTGTGTGGCATAACGTGTATAGGGGACTCTACTGTGTGGCATAACGTGTATAGGGGACTCTACTGTGTGGCATAACGTGTATAGGGGACTCTACTGTGTGGCATAACGTGTATAGGGGACTCTACTGTGTGGCATAACGTGTATAAGGGGTACCACTGTGCGGTGTAGTGTAAATAACGGACAATACTGTGCGGTGTAATCTGAATTGGTGAGATTACCAACTTCTCCAAGCACCAGTCACTTTGATTGTGGGTGAGAGTTTATATTTCTCCCAGCACCAGTCACTTTTACTGTTTTTATCAGAGAGATATATATATATATATATATATATATATATATATGGATTGTTTTTTATTCAAGTGTAATAAAATGTTTATACATGTGTTAAACAAAGGTTGGTTCATTATTCTTAGATTGTGGTCCATCCAATGGTTCATTGCTAGCAGCAATTACCATCAACACGCATCTTGTGAAGCTAGCGCCTGTGTTTTCTCATTCTGTTACCTATTGTTCATTAAGAGATTGTGTTTGTCCTCCTTTGTATTTAAACTAGGCTGCTTGGTGAATTTTATTGCGCAATCTAGGTGTGGGGGTCTTCTTTTATTGGAAACAAAGGAAACTTTCACGCCGAGCTCCACAAGGTCTAGAACCGGTCCCTGTCACCAATTTAGGATTTTCAAATATTTTTTCTTTTCAAATGTAACATGCACCCAAATTCAGTAAAGGGGAGGGGGTGCCGAAACATACCCTTGCTCCGGCCACCATGGCACCTACTGTAGCTTCACCTCTGGGTACAGCTAATGTTTAGGATTTAACTTCCACCCACAAAACCGAAACCTAGGAGCAGGTGACAGATGCAATTCACGTATCAAAGGAGGTAAACATTTGGAGGGTTTACTTGACATGAGCATATATCCACAGAATGTGTTGTAACCTATAGCAACCATCCGTCATTTTCTAATCAGCGCTATTAAAAGGCTAGACGCTACCTAGTTGGTGGATATAGGTTACAGCATGTGTGTATGCACCATTTTAAATGATAACCCCTACTGGCTGTAAAAGTGTGGGATAGTCAGTGGTTGCACTGTCTCTCTGTGATGAAAGATCCTTGGTAATATAGACAGCAGCGGGTTGCATCCTTCGTACAACCTAGGTTAGTGTGCTCAGACTATTGATGAACATCCTGTTCTGCAGGAGTCTGTTTCTATGGAAATGGGTGTGCATGACCTGTGGGAATTGAGCCTAAGACAATCTGTCTGGGCAACAGAGGTCGTCTCCGCTGGAACGCAGAGCGTATACATATCCAGCGCGTACAAGCAGCTGTGAACAGTGCGGGCTCGGCCACGGTTTAATGACACCCACCTGCAGCATCAACAGTTTTAAGACGGAGATAAATAAATTATATTTAAAATCATGGGGGCGAGGGGAGACGTAATCTAGGACTGGAAATGTTGCTTTAGGTTGCAATTTGGTGCAGTGTTGGAGGTAACCACTGACTATCATGACTCATACAGGAGCTCCCCCTAGGCTTTGCAGACTTCCTTTGAGGACACCAGTGTTAACAGTTTTTCAGACAGCCAAGCGATCACATTTAACTAAACTGATCTGAGGGGCAGATGTATTAACCTGGAGAAGGCATAAGGAAGTGATAAACCAGTGATATGTGCAAGGTGATAAATGCACCAGCCAATCAGACCCTGACTGTTAATTTACATATTGGAGCTGATTGGCTGGTGCCTTTATCACCTTGCACATATCACTGGTTCATCACTTCCTTATGCCTTCTCCAGGTTAATACATCTGCTCCTCAGTCACAAAAGCAAGGCGTGTATTGCATGGGACTGTGTTCCCCTTTGAAGACCTGGAGCAACAAGCTCAATATAAAAAGATACTGACACTGCAGTAAAAAAGGCCCATCAGGATATAGCTGCGCAGTTCCAACATACCGCAGCAGAGAACCTCAATCATCAAAGGAATGGTACAAAACACTAGTAAAGGTTAATAACTAGAGGGTTTAATTAAAATATGTATTTTAACATCATACTGGAAGGACATAACTGAAGCAGATTTTGACAGCAAAGACCTGTTGGCGCCAGCATGCCTACGAATGGAAAGCCTTGCCCTACAGCTCTGGCAGATAACATGCTGCCCTTTAATTCACTGACAAGTACATCTGCCTCACAAGGTGCTGATCTGAATATTACCCAAATGAATATTCTCCACTTGCAAAGTCTCAAACTGAATGTCCTGCACACTGATTGCGCTGCCCTCAGGGAAGATTTCAACAGTCTCAATGATGGGAATGGTTTCTACGGTCTCCAGTATAGCGACGGTGCTAGAGAGGTCGGTGACATGGGGCTCGCTGGCTGCTGGTGGAATAGCTTGCTCGCGATGCAACTTTCGATGCTTCCACAGGTTTGAAAAGGAACGGTAGGCTCGGCCACAGTCTGGGCAGGTGTGGGGCCGCTCGCCAGTGTGGATACGTTTGTGCTCAGACAGACGGACGGCAATGGTAAAGGCTTTCCCGCACACGTCACACTTAAAGGGTTTCTCGCCTGTGTGTAGACGCATGTGGTCTTTGAGGTGTGTGGATTGTCGGAAAGCTTTGCCGCAATTGGGGCAAGGGTACGGCCGTTCTCCAGTATGAATTCTGCGGTGTACCTGCAAGGACGTTTCCGTACTGAAAGTTTTATGGCAATCGGGACACTCCAAGTTTTTAGTACCTACTTTCTGTTTGTTCCGAGGAGGCGGTGGTTCTTTACTTTTGCCTGAACATCCATCATCGTTCTTGGTGCCTGCATGCTGAGAAGCCACGTGTGCGTTGAGTCGAGCATCGGAATTCATTTTCTTACCACACACAGGGCACTCCAGCTTCTCTCCTGTTCCGCCTCCGGCTCGGTTACAGCGGTGGTCCTTTAGCCTCTGAGAACTAGGGAAATTTGTGCCGCAGTCCTCACACCGGGAAGGCACCTCACCCCGATGCCCTAGTTGATGTACTTCCAGCAGTCTCTTGAGTAAGAAGGAGAGGCCGCAGTCTTGGCACTTGTAGGGGTACTCTCCGGTGTGGTGATACTGGTGCATGAGGAGGCGATAAGGGCGGTGAAAGTTGATCCCACACTCCGTGCACTTGTATGGATATGCCTGACTGTGGACGAAGAGATGCTGTTGAAGCGTGGATGACTGGCTGAACGCCTTGCCGCAAAGCTGGCACTTGTGTGGCTTTTCTCCTGTATGGGTGAGTTTGTGCCGCAGCAGATTGGCTTGAGAGTTAAAGGACTTGGTGCACTCAGTGCAAGAGTAGGGCCGCTCCCCGGTATGGGTCAGCATGTGGTTCCGGAGGTGAGAACGCTTCTTGAAGGGCTTACTGCAAGTCGGGCACTTGTGTCTCCTTTCAAGTGCATGCACAAAGCGATGGTGGCGCAACAACTGAGGAAGCACGGCAAAAGCTTTCCCGCAGGGAAAACACATAAAGCCTCCAGCGGGACTTGGGACAGTGTAGGAATTGATTTTCTTCTCTTCCACCGGAGCAGGCTCGCGTGGTTTATTGCTGTGCTGTCGGCGGTGATAAAGGAACTTTGTCATGTTAATGAACGTTTGTCCACATTCGCAGGAGAACAGAGGGTTGGGGAGGTGGGTCCGGCGATGATTTAGTAGAACAGCCTCACTAGCAAAGCCAAGGCCACAATCCATGCAAAGGTAATGCGACTCTCCTCGATGTGATCTAAGGTGTTCACCCACCTCTGGGTGGGTAGGGAAGACTTTGCTGCATAGGGGACAACTGTAGGGCCCAGTTTGATGAGACAACTGATGGAGCTCAAGTTCCCCAACCGTTTTAAAAGTCACTCCACATGGTGCGCAGGAAAGTACATCAGCAGCTGTCGCTTCGGCTTGCTCTTCTTCAGAAGGAACAGAGACGTTACCACTTACTTGCTCGCAATTTTCAGGGGTGGGCAACTCTTTCTGCACCTGTTCACTTGAAGCTTCTTGGGATGCCTCAGCGGGTTGCTCGCTGGCTTCTGCGACACTTTCCTGACCTTGGAAATGTGTGGCTTGATGCTCCAGGAACTCGCCAGGCGTTTGGAAGAGCTGAGTGCACTCCGAACACTTATAAAACAACACTTCCACCGCACAATCCTCAGTCACCCCTTCATTTTTTTTGTACGAATGTTCCAAGTCCACCAGCACCTGGGTGTGCGAGACTGCAGTGGACGAAGTGGTGGGTACATGGAAATGCTGTTGTCCTGTCACAAGGTGGACCTCTCCGGGAGCTGAGGGGTTGCACATGAGCTGCAGTGTATCCTCCATAACATGGTCTTCTGTTTGCAGCAGCACCTTAGACTGTGGCACATTATGGGTTTCCATGTGAGTGTACCTGTGGGCCATCCACACATCCTGGCTGTTGAACAAGGCTTTGCAATCCGGGCATTCATAATGAATCTCGCTCCGAGACGGCCGCTTGGCTTTCGGGCTTTCAGGATTAGGTGGGTTCAGTAGACGGAGATGTAGTTCCTGGTGGGCAAGCAAGTCACTGGGTGTCATCAACAGCTGCCCACATTCCAGGCACTGATACTGGTTTTCCTGGGAGCCAAGTCCCAGCACCTGGTACTGGGGTGCCTCGGCGGCTGCCGTGTGGCTTTGCTGGTGCAGGACAGCATCTGTCAAATTGGGATATTCCTCCCCACATTCGGAACACACGTAACGGTGTTCTATGTACAGGACTGTCTCTTCCGACTCTGTCATTGCAGCATCTCTGTTCTTCAAGCCTTGGAAAAATAAAAACTGTAAAAAGAAAAAGGGAAACTGTCATCTCAGCCAACCCATGTCTGCATTATACACAAAATAATTAAAATAAAGTTACAGAGCAATATCTGTGCGTGGTCTGTGAATAAGGAGGACACAGAGTACAAGGCAACATGCAGTGGGTGGTTCCACTTATCCTCAGTGCTAATTACTATATAGTGCTTATTCTCATTTCTTTTTCCATGGCTATGTGGTCATAATATTACGAGGATCTATACACTAACACAGTGTGCCCAAATACTACCCTCCGAGTCAGATTATTACCAACAACAGACACACATTATTACCGCAATCCTTACAAGTTATTTGTACATGATGGAGGTTTTATTGCCATCATATTTCACTGAATGGATTAGGAGATTGGCCATTAAACGCACACAGATGGCGATGAATTAAGGAAAACTAATTATTTTGATAAATGAACTCTGTACAAAAGGATTCTACTTTCTTGCTTTACTCCACTAAACGTCCAATTCCCCATACGCTGAATTAACTGAAAGGAAACATGCCAATCAATGAACTCATGCACAACAATAAAATCGGTCTTACAGAATTTGACCCTGTACTGAGTAATGACACATGATCCTTTATGATGTGTAATATAGGAAGCAAATATTGCCATATGGAAATTAAAACCATTTTACAGCCATCGGACATAAGGACATAACAGACTTTTGGCTAAATGTAGCTGCAATCATTTATACCCCTTATGTAATATGAGCAGATTATTATTTTTACATATTACTTCATAGACGAATGCACGCAAGAGTACACAGCCAATCTGTATTCTGATCCAGTTATTAAGAACAATTCTTAAAAATCACATCTGTGCAATTTGACCATCCGTGTGTGTGGACATTTCTGAACAATCCCATTGCAGCATTTGGTCAGCGCCAGCGATAGGTCACCAGAGGTTATGAAAGATTAAAGGTGTGGACACACTGAGATCTTAGTTTTCGATGACTATATAGGTATTGCAAGGCTAGATAGACTGTGCAGGCAAGTCATTCTTGACTATATAGGGGGTCATTCTGACCCGTTCGCTCGCTGCGTTTTATCGCAAGCCAGACGGCCGAAGGCCGTAGCAGGGATGCGATCGCCTCTGCCTGATTGACAAGCAGAGGCAATCGCTGGGCGGGAGGGGGCGGAACGGCAGCGTTTGGCCGCCGTTTCGTGGGTTTGGTCCGGCCAACGCAGGGGAGTTCAAAGGAAATCGCATATTTAAAATCGGGCATAGCAAGGATCTCACTGTGTGCATGCACCTTCAAGACCTCTTGTTGAGATACAGTTTAAGGACCCCATTTATCAAGCCTTGGAGGGTTATAAATAGCACGGTGATAAAGTACCAAGCAATCAGCTCCTAACTGCCATGTTACAGGCTGCGTTTGAATGACTGCAAAAAAAAGGGGGAACAAGCCAACCAAAGTTGGAAAGGGCGCTAGGAGTGTGTTTCCAATTGACCGTGTATATAGCAGCTGCCTGAATAGGTCAGTTACACCTATATAGAATGACAATACAATATAACAACAAAATAGGCTGCGCTTAGAGATGAATTGTTATAACAACTGGTAAAATTTATTATACTTAAAATCTGTCCATTAGGACAATTAAAAATGCATGTACATTGCTGAAATGTGAGCCCTCTGATCAATCTACCACAACCTACCATCTCAGCTTGGACCACCGCGGACCCTACACATTGCTCCATTGGAACCATATCCATTACCAAAGGACTGGACTTTGTTCATCCACACGCAAAACTGGTGAGGACTTTCCATTAATCTTGCATCTCTTTGGAACTGCCAATCCTCCAGCGTTGGGACATACTTTCCAGCCCAGGGACTATGCTATAGCCCCAGGATTTATTTGGTTTCAAATAATAGGGTCTCACGGTCAATTTGGAACAGGCTCAATTGTTGTTTAAAGTATGATCAGAGGTCATTTCAGCAATGTACATGCATTTTTAATTGTCCTAATGGACAGATTTTAAGTATAATAAATTTTACCAGTTGTTATAACAATTCATCTCTAAGCGCAGCCTATTTTGTTGTTATAATGCGTTTGAATGACGACAATTAGGAGGTGACTGGTTGGTAATTCTTCTCCAAGGCTTGATAAATGGGGACCTTAGTATGATGAGAGAATATTTAGGCATTACGTGAGACAACAGCACTGAAATAGTTTAACCAAGTCACAAGGCCGCCCATCCACAGGAGCGTCCCCACCAACTATGCAAACTGGACATTAACCGCTTCACTGCTGAGCCTATATTGGCACTCTTTGGTCTGGTCACACTACAATATCAATATACATTATTTATCCAGTACACAATTTATACTTTGTACCTCAGACTGTCTAGGTACCTGGATGGGTGACAGTAATCAGCTCTGCTAGTACTTCTGCCATGAGAGTGTGTGTGTCTTGTCATCGCCAAATAACCACAAAGGGGCTGCATCATTTGAATGAAGGGGGTCTCCACTTTCACATGACTGCTCCCTTCAGTTATTAAAACCAGGGAAAAATTCCTCCATCTCTGGACTGGGTAATGAGTTCTGCAGTGCATGGGTATTCTTCAGGGATCACACATGATCACCAGAGGATTCTCTTACACCCCTTTCGCATTGCCAATGCCGGATCCCACCAGGAAATTGGAAACGGATCCTTCCCGAGTGGGATCCAGTATTGGACCCTAACAGCTGGCTTGCCAATGTGGCAAATTTGCAGAGTGGGTTGCCATAGCGGCGGGGGGGGGGGGGCTGAGGCGGCACTGTGAGATGAGCTCATCTCCGCGCCGCCTCTCCCTTTGTAGTGAGCATCGACCCGGGAACCCATTCACGCTGCCCCTGACCCGGTATTCAACATGGGAATAACACTGCTTGTAACTCGGTGTGAATTACCAGGTCAGGTGACTCAGGAATTCGACCATGGCCCTTTCACACCGCACACCAACCCGGCAATATGCCTGGTCGATACCGGGTTATTTGTGCGGTGTGAAAGGGGTATTATGGGTCATATACCTTGAAAGAAGGGACTACCCTCCATCCAAATGAGGGCACACAGTCTGTGAGTGCCAGGATGGGCAAGACAAAGCACTATTAATCCTCTCCTCCTCCCCCCCCCTTTTTTTTTTACAAACATCTACAATTTTTCCTGGGAGGGATGTAGGTTAATGACAATATCGCATTTCCATCCATTGAGGTGATCAGGTATCACCTTATCCCATATCAGCACAATAGGCAGCTATAAGTGGGCACTTACAGTTACGTATCTCCCTACCAAATATGAAGCTCTGCAATGCTTAGAACGAGACCCTCTCAATGTAGGTATTAAACAGACAACATTATGCAAAACGTTCCTAAGGATACCAATTTAACAAAAAATTATTGGAATTTTTAGTGTTCCCTTCATTCGCAGCATATGTACTATATAGTCATGTTAATCGCACTTTCTAGGCCATAGTAGCTTGTCTAGAGATTAGCAGCCATTACCAATACTATGTTAAGCATTAATATTCAGCTGGGGTGAGGAAATCAAAGAGAAAAGTTGTGTACTTCAAAATGAACACACAGTGGTGATACTCAGGACGGCTCCATGCAGGGTGTAAGGGCGGAAAGCTTTACTGTATACTGGCAGAGGGCACACACTGGGCACCTGACCATCTTCATATTACAGATATGTCACAGGAGATAACTGCTTCAGGTAAGGCCCGGCAGTTATGGAACAACAGAAACACTGGCTTTAATCTGAAACCAAAGTCATGTAGATGGAGATATCCATCAGCGGCGGTCTGTTCCGCGTCAGACAGTGGGAGCCGGGGCATGTGCGCTACAGACCACCAGGACCATAGTGCTGGTGGAGAGGGGACAGGCTGATGGACCCTCTCCACCAGCCTGCCCCTCTCCTGGACCCAATATATCCATCATATGTAGAGTCCATTTACCTTGCATAATAATGAGCACACTACTGTTAGATATTCTTGGCACTAAACTAGGGTTTGGAGGTGGAGACAGGAGCAAAACATCATCCCTGACTGCTAAACTCCCAGCCTCTCTCCTCCCTCCAGTACTGTATGAATGTACAAAGTATGTACCCACCTGTCAGCACCTGGAGGGAAAAGAGATGGGACACCCAGGATTCAGGGGGGTGTGGAGTTACAGATATATGAGAGAGAGAGCGCCAGATATGAGAGGTAGAGGGGGAGATAGATGTGAGAGAGTGGGGACGATGACACACTTATTGAGACAGGCACATGAGACAGAGGGGTGGGGAGACAGATGAGACAAAAGGGGGGGGGGGGGGACAACGACAGTTGAGACAGACGGGACACACACACACACAGATGAGACAGATTGGGGCCACACACACACAGATGAGACAGATTGGGGCCACACACACACAGATGAGACAGATTGGGGCCACACACACACAGATGAGACAGATTGGGGCCACACACACACACAGATGAGACGGATTGGGGCCACACACACACACAGATGAGACGGATTGGGGCCACACACACACACAGATGAGACAGATTGGGGCCACACACACACACAGATGAGACAGATTGGGGCCACACACACACACAGATGAGACAGATTGGGGCCACACACACACAGATGAGACAGATTGGGGCCACACACACACAGATGAGACAGATTGGGGCCACACACACACAGATGAGACAGATTGGGGCCACACACACACAGATGAGACAGATTGGGGCCACACACACACAGATGAGACAGATTGGGGCCACACACACACAGATGAGACAGATTGGGGGACACACACACACAGATGAAACCGATTAGGGGACACACACACACACAGATGAAACCGATTAGGGGACACACACACAAAGATGAAACCGATTAGGACACACACACACAGATGAAACCGATTAGGGGACACACACACACACAGATGAAACCGATTAGGGGACACACACACACACAGATGAGACAGATTAGGGGACACACACACAGATGAAACCGATTAGGGGACACACACAGATGAGACCGATTAGGGGGGACACACACACACAGATGAGACCGATTAGGGGACACACACACACACACAGATGAGACCGATTAGGGGACACACACAGATGAGACCGATTAGGGGACACACACAGATGAGACCGATTAGGGGACACACACAGATGAGACCGATTAGGGGACACACACAGATGAGACCGATTAGGGGACACACACACACAATGAAACCGATTAGGGGACACACACACACAATGAAACCGATTAGGGGACACACACACACAGATGAAACCGATTAGGGGACACACACACAGATGAGACCGATTAGGGGACACACACACAGATGAGACCGATTAGGGGACACACACAGATGAGACCGATTAGGGGACACACACACACACACACAGATGAAACCGATTAGGGGACACACACACACACAGATGAGACAGATTAGGGGACACACACACAGATGAAACCGATTAGGGGACACACACAGATGAGACCGATTAGGGGACACACACACACACAGATGAGACCGATTAGGGGACACACACAGATGAGACCGATTAGGGGACACACACAGATGAGACCGATTAGGGGACACACACAGATGAGACCGATTAGGGGACACACACAGATGAGACCGATTAGGGGACACACACAGATGAGACCGATTAGGGGACACACACACAGATGAGACCGATTAGGGGACACACACACAGATGAGACCGATTAGGGGACACACACACACAGATGAGACCGATTAGGGGACACACACACACACACACAGATGAGACCGATTAGGGGACACACACACACAGATGAGACCGATTAGGGGACACACACACACACACAGATGAGACCGATTAGGGGACACACACACACACACACAGATGAGACCGATTAGGGGACACACACACACACACACACAGATGAGACCGATTAGGGGACACACACACACACACAGATGAGACCGATTAGGGGACACACACAGATGAGACCGATTAGGGGACACACACAGATGAGACCGATTAGGGGACACACACACACAGATGAGACCGATTAGGGGGGACACACACACAGATGAGACCGATTAGGGGACACACACACACACACACACAGATGAGACCGATTAGGGGACACACACACACACAGATGAGACCGATTAGGGGACACACACACACACAGATGAGACCGATTAGGGGACACACACACAGATGAGACCGATTAGGGGACACACACACAGATGAGACCGATTAGGGGACACACACACACAGATGAAACCGATTAGGGGACACACACACACAGATTAAACCAATTAGGATACACACACACACACACATGAAACCGATTAGGGGACACACACACACACAATGAGACCGATTAGGGGACACACACACACACACATGAAACCGATTAGGGGACACACACACACACAGATGAGACCGATTAGGGGACACACACACACACACACACAGATGAGACCGATTAGGGGACACACACACACACACACACACAGATGAGACCGATTAGGGGACACACACAGATGAGACCGATTAGGGGACACACACAGACACAGATGAGACCGATTAGGGGACACACACAGACACAGATGAGACCGATTAGGGGACACACACACACACAGATGAGACCGATTAGGGGACACACACACACACACAGATGAGACCGATTAGGGGACACACACACACACAGATGAGACCGATTAGGGGACACACACACACAGATGAGACCGATTAGGGGACACACACACACACAGATGAGACCGATTAGGGGACACACACACACACAGATGAGACCGATTAGGGGACACACACACACACAGATGAGACCGATTAGGGGACACACACAGATGAGACCGATTAGGGGACACACACAGATGAGACCGATTAGGGGACACACACACACACAGATGAGACCGATTAGGGGACACACACAGATGAGACCGATTAGGGGACACACACAGATGAGACCGATTAGGGGACACACACACACGCACACACAGATGAGACCGATTAGGGGACACACACACACAGATGAGACCGATTAGGGGACACACACACACACACACACAGATGAGACCGATTAGGGGACACACACACACACACACACACACACACACACACAGATGAGACCGATTAGGGGACACACACACAGATGAGACCGATTAGGGGACACACACACACACAGATGAGACCGATTAGGGGACACACACACACAGATGAGACCGATTAGGGGACACACACAGATGAGACCGATTAGGGGACAGACACAGATGAGACCGATTAGGGGACACACACACAGATGAGACCGATTAGGGGACACACACACACACAGATGAGACTGATTAGGGGACACACACACACACAGATGAGACCGATTAGGGGACACACACACACACAGATGAGACCGATTAGGGGACACACACAGATGAGACCGATTAGGGGACACACAGATGAGACCGATTAGGGGACACACACACACGCACACACAGATGAGACCGATTAGGGGACACACACACAGATGAGACCGATTAGGGGACACACACACACACACACACACAGATGAGACCGATTAGGGGACACACACACACACACACACACAGATGAGACCGATTAGGGGACACACACACACACACAGATGAGACCGATTAGGGGACACACACACAGATGAGACCGATTCGGGGACACACACACACAGATGAGACCGATTAGGGGACACACACACACAGATGAGACCGATTAGGGGACACACACACACAGATGAAACCGATTAGGGGACACACACACACACACAGATTAAACCGATTAGGATACACACACACACAGATGAAACCGATTAGGGGACACACACACACACACACAATGAGACCGATTAGGGGACACACACACACACAGATGAAACCGATTAGGGGACACACACACACACACACACACACAGATGAGACCGATTAGGGGACACACACACACACACACAGATGAGACCGATTAGGACACACACACAGATGAGACCGATTAGGGGACACACACACACAGATGAGACCGATTAGGGAACACACACACACACACACAGATGAGACCGATTAGGGGACACACACACACACACACAGATGAGACCGATTAGGGGACACACACACACACACACACACAGATGAGACCGATTAGGGGACACACACACACACACACACACACACACACACACACACAGATGAGACCGATTAGGGGACACACACACACAGATGAGACCGATTAGGGGACACACACACACAGATGAGACCGATTAGGGGACACACACACACAGATGAAACCGATTAGGGGACACACACACAATGAGACCGATTAGGGGACACACACACACAATGAAACCGATTAGGGGACACACACACACACAATGAAACCGATTAGGGGACACACACACACACACACACAGATGAAACCGATTAGGGGACACACACACAGATGAGACCGATTAGGGGACACACACACAGATGAGACCGATTAGGGGACACACACAGATGAGACCGATTAGGGGACACACACACACACACAGATGAGACCGATTAGGGGACACACACACACACAGATGAGACCGATTAGGGGACACACACACACACACACAGATGAAACCGATTAGGGGACACACACACAATGAGACCGATTAGGGGACACACACACACAATGAGACCGATTAGGGGACACACACACAGATGAAACCGATTAGGGGACACACACACACAGATGAGACCGATTAGGGGACACACACACACACAGATGAGACCGATTAGGGGACACACACACAGATGAGACCGATTAGGACACACACACACACACACACACACACAGATGAAACCGATTAGGGGACACACAGATGAGACCGATTAGGGGACACACACACACACAGATGAGACCGATTAGGGGACACACACACACACACACAGATGAGACCGATTAGGGGACACACACAGATGAAACCGATTAGGGGACACACACACACACAGATTAAACCGATTAGGACACACACACACAGATGAAACCGATTAGGGGACACACACACAATGAAACCGATTAGGGGACACACACACAATGAGACCGATTAGGGGACACACACACACACACACAGATGAAACCGATTAGGGGACACACACACACAGATGAGACCGATTAGGGGACACACACACACAGATGAGACCGATTAGGGGACACACACACACAGATGAGACCGATTAGGACACACACACACACAGATGAGACCGATTAGGACACACACACACACAGATGAGACCGATTAGGACACACACACACACAGATGAGACCGATTAGGACACACACACACACAGATGAGACCGATTAGGACACACACACACACAGATGAGACCGATTAGGACACACAGATGAGACCGATTAGGGGGGACACACACACACACACAGATGAGACCGATTAGGGGACACACACACAGATGAGACCGATTAGGGGACACACACACACACAGATGAGACCGATTAGGGGACACACACACACACACACAGATGAGACCGATTAGGGGACACACACACACACAGATGAGACCGATTAGGGGACACACACACACACAGATGAGACCGATTAGGGGACACACACACACACACACACAGATGAAACCGATTAGGGGACACACACACACACAGATGAAACCGATTAGGGGACACACACACACACACACACAGATGAAACCGATTAGGGGACACACACAATGAGACCGATTAGGGGACACACACACACAATGAGACCGATTAGGGGACACACACACACAATGAGACCGATTAGGGGACACACACACACACACACAGATGAAACCGATTAGGGGACACACACACACAGATGAGACCGATTAGGGGACACACACACACAGATGAGACCGATTAGGGGACACACACACACAGATGAGACCGATTAGGGGACACACACACACACAGATGAGACCGATTAGGGGACACACACACAGATGAGACCGATTAGGGGACACACACAGATGAGACCGATTAGGACACACACACACAGATGAGACCGATTAGGACACACACACACAGATGAGACCGATTAGGACACACACACACATGAGACCGATTAGGACACACACATGAGACCGATTAGGACACACACACACACACACACAGATGAGACCGATTAGGACACACACACACACACACACACACAGATGAGACCGATTAGGACACACACAGATGAGACCGATTAGGACACACACACACACACACATGAGACCGATTAGGACACACACACACACAGATGAGACCGATTAGGACACACACACACACAGATGAGACCGATTAGGGGACACACACACACAGATGAGACCGATTAGGACACACACACAGATGAGACCGATTAGGACACACACACACACACACAGATGAGACCGATTAGGACACACACACACACACAGATGAGACCGATTAGGACACACACACACACACAGATGAGATAGATTAGGACACACACACACACAGATGAGACCGATTAGGACACACACACACACACAGATGAGACCGATTAGGACACACACACACACACACACAGATGAGACCGATTAGGACACACACACACAGATGAGACCGATTAGGACACACACACACAGATGAGACCGATTAGGACACACACAGATGAGACCGATTAGGACACACACACACACAGATGAGACCGATTAGGACACACACACACACAGATGAGACCGATTAGGACACACACACACAGATGAGACCGATTAGGACACACACACACAGATGAGACCGATTAGGACACACACACACAGATGAGACCGATTAGGACACACACACACACACAGATGAGACCGATTAGGACACACACACACACACAGATGAGACCGATTAGGACACACACACACACAGATGAGACCGATTAGGACACACACACACAGATGAGACCGATTAGGACACACACACACACAGATGAGACCGATTAGGACACACACACACACACAGATGAGACCGATTAGGACACACACACACACAGATGAGACCGATTAGGACACACACACACACAGATGAGACCGATTAGGACACACACACACACAGATGAGACCGATTAGGACACACACACACACAGATGAGACCGATTAGGACACACACACACACAGATGAGACCGATTAGGACACACACACACAGATGAGACCGATTAGGACACACACACACAGATGAGACCGATTAGGACACACACACACAGATGAGACCGATTAGGACACACACACACACACAGATGAGACCGATTAGGACACACACAGATGAGACCGATTAGGACACACACACACAGATGACAGGGGGGAAGGCCGAGGGTGAGCGACACAAACACAGATGAGGGGGGGGGGGGCAACACGACAGGGGGGAAGGCCGAGGGTGGGCAACACACGAGAGTGGGGAAGGCCAAGGGTGGGCAACACACGAGAGAGAGGGAGAGAGGAGGGGTGGGGAGAGGAGGGGTGGAGGCCGAGGGTGGGCGACACACGAGAGGGGCGGGGGAAGGCCAACGGTGGGCGACACACGAGAGGGGGGGGGGGGGCTGGAGGGAGGCCAAGGGTGGGTGACACATGAGAGGGGGGGGATAAAGTCGCTGGAGATAAAGTACCAGCCAATCGACTCCTGTCATTTTTCAAACACAGCCTGTGGCATGGCAGTTTGAAGCCGATTGGCTGGTAATGAGATGGAGAGCAGGGCAGATGAGAGTCTGGGTGGGGGCAACAGATGAAAGTGTTGGGAGGACGACAGATGAGAGTGGGGGCAGATGAGTTGGGGGAGGGGAGATGATGGAATATACACACAGCTGTGATGTTGCCTGGACATTGCAGCCTGGCTATGTGCTGGGCCTGTGACTTGCTATGTGCAGTCAGTGTGGAGGCTCTGGGTCACCCACTCTCTGCACATGGCAGTCCCAACACCCCGGGACACCTAGGCCTCCCAGTGTCCCCTCAGACTCGGGGTCAGGCGGGCAATTGGACACCCGGGAGAGGTCTGTACAGAGCATTACACCTCTCCATGGATTGCTGGTACTTGTGGTGTCGCAGCAACTGGACAGCCACAGGTTGTCAGGAGTGCCGCTACCCATTTCCACGCTGGCCGGCCGTGAGGGTGACAGTATGCCCCCACGCCCTATGGGGCGTTAAATTACAGTCCTGTACAGAGCCGGGAGTAGATGGCGGCCACCCCGGGTCACAGCTCTCACCCACCCGCCTCCATACACCCCAATCTCACCTACACACCGTCAGACCTCACCGCGCCGCCTCAGCACCTGCAAATACCGCCGCCGCCGATTGGCAGACGGGAAGACAAGGTCGTCCAATCAAAAAAGCGGGCATGTCGAGTGACCGGATTGAACACGTACAGAGCACGTGACGCGAACGCTGAAGCCGCCATTTTAGCTGTGGGCAAACTTTCCCAAAACAATCAAAGAATTACGTGGTTATCCGCGTCCCCTGCCGCATGTAGATGCTTTAAGGCTCAAGAATTACAATTATTACTTTTTAAGGTGTGCTTAATTTTTCTAGACAAGAAGAAAACTAGAAACTTTCTGGATCCTTTCATTAAAACCACACATATCCCCCCAAAATAATAATAAAGGACAACAGATACAAACATAAATCCTTTTATAAAAAAAAATATTAAAAGTGGGATTGAACTCCCAGTGACACACAGGTACAGCGATAGTGTGCAGGTGTATAATTTACAAGTGACTATGCAGTCATCAATGTATTGGCATGTATGCCGTGACATGCGGATAAATAGTCATCATAGGAGTTTCAGGTTGAGTAAGCGTGACCGTCGGGGGGAGCGCAACAAGCCCCTTCCACTCATCACGCTGCGGGCTTGGTGGAGACCGCAGATTCTATTCCCACTCTATGGGTGTCATGGACACCCACGAGTTGGAATAGTCCCTGTTGGTCGGCATGACGACCGTCAGGATTGTGAGGGGGCGGGTTGTAGGGGGGGATATTGTGACCGGCGGTCTTCTTACTTTCGTCACATACCTACATCCTGGCGTTTCTATAATGGTATAAAACCCATATAGTATACTTACCCCTCCGGAGTCCAGCGGCCCAGCAGTGCGGGCACAAATCCCTTGGTAAATGGCCGCCGCGGCATAGTAGTAGACATTATTGCATCTCATTTCTCAGCAGTGAATAATGATTGCACGAATGTCGACAGTCAATGTTTCAACTGTACAGATACCGACACTACTGTATATACTGAGTCTACCTCATCCCCGGCATGTGTGCCGAGATATTCAGAAAAGACACTGCATAAACATCACATTCACAAGTGTCGATAATGATAATAACATTACAAATGTCTCCAGCAGTTGTATCTCTACAAACTATAGACTTCCGCAGATGTGATACCTGGAGAGTTATGTTTAGTAAACCATCCAAACTATTATTATAAGTAGTACAACATGTTATAAGGGGGCTGCACAAAGAGCCCTCGCGGATTGGCTGGGAGGCTTCGGGAAATTGGGTAGCGCTCCTGGTCCCCCAGAAAGGTAGGCAAATCTCACACCCTGTTGCCTCCCGCAACCCCCCATCAGTAGGCGGTCCGGGGAGGCCGATTACGCATTTCGCGCTGAATGATGTAATTGTAGTCCCGACCCCCGCTATTCTATGCCAGTAATCTGGGCATTGCTTCTCCTACCAAGCTTGCTGTGTGTGGATCTGAGCCCTTCGTCAGTGCACTGGACCAGAGAGTAGCTGCCAGGAAGAAGAGACAGGAGCCTTACCATGTGGTGGGAGAATGTGTGCTCAGAAATTGCTGTAATGTATCTACTGGTTCTATTATGTTTGTGTATTTATTTATTTATTATGGAATGTTTAACCTTTTCCTGACTTCTTATTTTAGTTATATTAGTTAAATATGTTTGATACAGCTTATACTATAGTGTTAAATATAAATACTGTATTCCATGCAGTGTCCAGTGTATAAAATGAGCAATGTATATATTAATGTCCAGGTTCGGTACTAGTTTCTTTTACTGCTCCCCCAGAATCCCACACTTGCTCTAATGTTCCGCAGAGTGGGAGATTGTGGAATGCATTTGGAAACCCCCCCTCTAGAAATCCTGTGTTTGCCCCTGTAAGCATGGCTAATGCTATCCACAGTACTAAATACAATCACAGTACAGGTGTGGTGTGACATGCTGCCACAGTTATGCAAAAATCACAGAGGAAATGAAGCGACAACTAATCCTACAGGCCAGTCATCATGCTGCAACCTTCAAATACAGCTCTGTACATGGGGGGTCATTCCGAGTTGATCACTAGCTAAAAATGTTCGCTGCGCTGCGATTAGGGAAAAATACGGCACTTCTGCGCATGCGTATGCGGTGCAGTGCACACGCGCAACGTACTTTCACAACGGCCAATGTATTTTTACACAAGGTCTAGAGAAGCTTTTTCAGTCGCACTGCTGGCCGCAGAGTGATTGACATGAAGTGGGCATTTCTGGGTGTCAACTGACCGTTTTCAGGGAGTGTTCGAAAAAAGGCAGGCGTGCCAGGAAAAACGCAGGCGTGGCTGGGAGAACGCAGGGCGTGTTCGTGACGTCAAAACTGGAACTGAACAGTTTGAAGTGATTGCAAGCGCTGAGTAGGTCTGGAGCTACTCTGAAACGGCAGAATTTTTTTTTTGTAACCGCTCTGCGACCCATTCGTTCGCACTTCTGCTAAGCTAAGATACACTCCCAGTGGGAGGCGGCTTAGCGCTTGCCCGGCTGCTAAAAACTGCTAGCGAGTGATCAACTCTGAATGACCCCCATGGAGTGGCTCTTTCTGTCATCCTGCTGCATTGGGGATGGTATGCTGAGGAGAAATTTTAATTGGATTTGCAGACTTTAACATACTGTTCTCTAGAAGTGAGCTGTACATTAAGGGGGCGACTGCGCAGACACACACATTGCATTTTCAGATGTGGCGACGTGGCGTTGGGGGGGCAGGGTGAACAGGTTCAGGCCGGGACCATTTTCAAGGTGGCTGCGTAACGTCAAACGCAGCTGCTCCAATAAAAAACATGACCGCTTGACAGCTCGCCAAGGGTCAACCTTAGTTCTGATGTGTCCGCAACCTAATTGTGGACGCATCGGGATGTGGCCTTACACATGCTGGGCAGTCTTTCCCTGTGCTGGGCTGCCCCCAGCATGTGCAGAGATGAATGCAGATCTGGCTGCGTATGCAGCCATTTGAGTTCATCTCTGAATAACCCCCTGAGTCTCCCTGTTGGAAATAATAGAACGTGGACATCCAAGTATTAGAAAGCTAGGTTTAATTAATAAATAAATAAATAAATACATGTGCAATCTAATGCCGCCACAGATTAGGATGACTAGCATTAGATGCGAGCCGTCCTACTAAACCCCAACCCCGCCACCTCCCCAGCGTGCAATAGATTGTGCTGTTTTTTTGCACTGTATGATCAATTGTCCGTAATTGCCGGCGGCCAGGAACGACTGATCATATGTGCAGCACATATGATCAGTTGATGTGATGTACGATCCACGGGGCCGCACACTGCATCATATTCGCACTCAAAACTTGCATGAGGTGCATACGATGGGTCGAATGACAGGTCGATATTGTGTATTCATACACCTACTATAGTTATGTCCTTGGTGGTAGGGTATCTGTTGCCCTCTGCCTGCAGCTCTCAGCTTGTTGCGAACAAATACATGCAACAACCCATGACTCACCACGTGGAGGTGGCTGCAGCTCAAGTCCTACCCACCGCCCACCCTTTCACGTTATAACGTGCTCAGCCAGTCACTGCTCACTGTTCTAGCAGCCTGTAATCTTTTTTAGAATCAAACTTTGGTGTTATTGCAGCCCATCCTAGCTGAGGTGTCAGATCTATGAGGCTTTGTGTTCCCGACTGTGACCTCAGTGAGCCAGAGATGGATACTGAGACGTAGAAACTCAGAGGTCTCTAGGGAATTGACAAATACCCAGGACAGTGGCGCAGAGTTTAACCCGCCGGTGGTCTTCTCCAGGGACCCCCGCAAGGGGATTTGGGTTTCGCTGCACCGGACGAGCAGGTTGCGGCCCTCTGCCTTGGTTACCCATTACTGATGCTTTTGGACCTCTGATGACTAAGATTCCGAGGGTACTAGATGAGAGCTAGGAATGATGGTACGAGTTATCAGGCTGGAGCCGATGTCACAAGATGAAATGGAATGGAGTCGATGGTACAGGTTTTTTAAATTGAATTGATGGTACAGGATTATCCGACTTTGAATTGACGAATACGCAGGACAGAGGCGTGGAGTCTAAACCGCCGGTGGTCTTCTCCAGGGACCCCCACGAGGGGATTTCGGATTGGCTGCACCGAACAAGCAGGTCACGGCCCTCTACCGGAGAGATTAAATCAGGATTGTGATATGAGGGAAGAGGTACAGGAGGAAATACAATGTACGGTGATGTAGAGCTTCCTCTTCCTGCTGTACTCAGGAGATCTGAAATATGACATGCCTCAGGAGACACTGTCTGCAGCACACAGGACAGCTGGGATTTTCGTCGGTCCACTGGTATAAGCAGATTGTGTGATATTTGTGGCTGCAGGGCAGAGCAGTCACCCGCTCTCCATTTCCAAAGTCCATTAAACAGATCACACAAGATTGTGTCACTTCATTCTCTGCAGTGAGGTAAAATGGGAATCCGTTGATCTTTATCTGGATGACTGGGATATTCTGCTCATTGATCTCTGTCACCGTGGTTGGAAGATCATGTGAACTGATCAATACATCCATGGCCGGGGTATCCTGCCTGTTAATCTCTATCCTCATGGCTGGGCTGTTCCGCCCTATGATGACGACCACCATAGCCGGGAGATTGTGCCTGTTGAGCTCTAGCACCGTGGCCGGGTTATTCTGCCCATTCTCTGCTGGCTCGTTATATACGGTTAGATTAAGATGACTGACACCAGGTGGATGATGTGGTCTTGGTCTGTGTGCCGTTGATGTATCAGGGGCAGAGTGAGGAGAACGGCTTCTCTGTCTGTTCTCCCTTTGAGGTCTCTGTAGAGGAGCAGATGTTTCTCCTCTTGATGGATTCTCATGAGTTTCCTGTCGAGTTCTTTGGTGCTCGGACCGCAGCCTCTCCTCAAATACGGTCTCAGAAGAATCATCTGAAAAGATATACCTGATACATTAGCCATAATAATCACCTGTAGACAACATGAACAAATCAACTGTTGATCAGTAACTTGAGTTACAGCAATAGCATTTTGGCATATCATTAATAATAGTGTTACATTGTAAGAGGCTCTGTCAGAATAACGGGGTTGTTTCATTTATTGCAGTTATTTGTTGTTTTTTTATAGTGATTGTTTAATTGATTTTGAAGAAATAAACAGAGCAATAGTCATACCTCCCAACTTTGTGAAGGTAGAAAGTGGGACTCCGGCCGCCTGCCTGGAGAGAAGCAAGTTCCTCCATGTTCGGTGGTCCTGGAGGAACCGCCTTAATTCCCTTCTGCTCATATCCAATGTCAAAAATAAAACCACTAATTAGAAAAAAAAAAGTCCAGGAAACGCACAGATTTTATGGTGAGCAATCAATAGGATAAATGCCGGAAGTATAACACTAGTTGTCGAAACAGACTAGCTCACTCTTCCGGGGCCAGACTCAAGTTTCAGCCACAAGTGCTTCAACTGAAGAAATGACACTGATGCCACTGTGTGCTGGAGATCTATACCATGGCAAAATGGCCGACCTGCCCATAGGACTGCAGCCAGACGGCCATATTTCTTGCTGGCGTGGAGAAAACCAGTTACTAAGTATCTGTATTCCCATGAATTGTGCCGACTATTGCTGCTGACTAGTTTACACAATATTTCTACACACTTTACAATAAACCCCACCCACTATGCCATAAGCTCCTCCCCCTGTGAGACCACAAATTGGGACTGTTTGTATGCAATAGTTACAGTTGGCTGGTATGTCTCATGGTAAATTTTCATCTCTGTCCCACTGTTAACACAGCTTCCCCTGAAATCTGCTCAATCCCAAATCATTACTCTCTACAGTCTGCAACATACTAATTCATAGGCTCCAATTAATACTGTAGTAATTTGCATATTATTTATTTTATCTGAAATTTGCTCCTTAAGGTAATTGATGTTAAAATGTGCACTAATGAGGCAAATCGAGTCGTGTGTTAGATTAATGGCAAGCAGGAAATCAGTTGTACGTATAAAATTCAAATTGCAGCAACAATGAGATTACGTAAACAAAGTGGTATTAGCATTTTCAAGTATTTCTAATTTAAATGTGGGGGCGAGCCGCGTCGGCTGCGTGACATCAAACGCAGCTGCTGCGGCCCAGGACACGGCGGGTGTCTGCCTGCCAGCGCAGCTAGGCTGCGCAGGAGCTGCACTGGCAGGGAGTTACTCAGCATGTACAAAAGCACCGCCGCTGTGTGATGCTTTTGCACCCTTGCGGGGGGGCATGGCCTGACATGCGGGGCGGACTAGCCCTGTGCTGGGAGTCCCCCCGCATGTCAAAGAATCGGATTCACCCTCCATTAACTGTTATATCTACAGGCCTGTAGCTTATATACTGTGTATTCTGCAGGGCTTTTGTTCATTCACATACATTAAAATAAAGCCCTTTTTGGAACACTCATTAAAGTTATTTCAGTGATAAAAATAAGGGACTGTCAATAAACCCCCACTCATTACCAAAGAGTGTCTGCTGAAATAAAAAACCTCCCAATCCTGGTATTATTTCACCGTCAGTAGTTTATTGGTCACCTATTTCCATCTGTAGGACACATTACTCTCATTATCACCAGCAGCACAGTGAGAGGAGTAGAGAGGGCAGAGGGGGTAGCGCACCTATAGTTGGATTGGACCACCCAGGCTGCTGCAGTCAGAGTGTACGGCCATTCTATCTCCCGCAGCAGTGTCTCCTCTCTTCCCCCCTGCACAAAGCATTCTGCGTCTACTTCCCCCCTCTTCCCAATGTCCAGTGCCCCCCTGCCGCACTGCTGATCCCGCATCTCTCTCCCAGTGCCCAGGTATCAGCAGCACCTATTCCTGCCCGCCAGACATGCTGCCTCTGTGGGGGGAGGTTGTCAGTATGTACCGAACTCGCAATGCAAGGGTTAAAGGGGGCTACATGCAAATGAGGCCATCCTGCACACTGGTCATGGGAGGGGTGGGGGGGGGGGGTCACAGTGGGCATGGCATTCTCCTTGGCTGGAAACTGCAGATAGATCTGTCTACTTTATACTGTATTGCTATGGTGGTGGTGGTGTTACTGGCATGCTGAGATGGGGGTGACAGGGTAGGTATCAGTATAAGCATAGGAAAAAAAAAGATAAAAAACACATATATATATATATATATATATATACATACAGTACTTGTCAAAAGTCTGAGCACACCCCATGAAATCGAACAGAAGCTGGTTTATCGTACATTCTGTTTCTTGTGTATGAATGGAGTATGATAAAAATAACAAAATATTTCATTGTTTTGAGGGAAGAAGGTTATTCGTTGCGGCAAATCCACAAATGGTTGAAGGTATCCATTGGGGCCGTGCGTCGGACTATTGAACGAAAGTAAAAAAACGGTCCAAAAACAACAACTGTTCATGAGGACAACTTCATTGTGACTACTAGCAAGCGTAACAGACGTTTGACCGCTTCGGAAATAGGGAGTTGCGGAAAAGTTGTTCCCAGCCTGTGATCGATAGGACAGTGGCCAGGCCCTTGCAGGAATATGGCCTTAGTGGGAGGGTTGCGGTAAGAAAACCACTTCTATGTGCTACAAACATAGCAAAAAGGTACGCATGGGCTAAGAAGCATAAGGAATGGACTGAGGAACAGTGGTAGAGAGTGTTTTGGACCGATGAATCTAAATTTGAACTTTTTGGCTCGCATTGCCGGGCTTTTGTGCGTTGTCGTCCAGGTGAGCGCTTTCTTTCAGACTGTGTAGCGCCAACAGTTAAGCATTGGGGAGGCAATGTGATGGTATTGGGATGTTTCGCGGGCAACCAAGTTGGTGACTAATGAATAATGGATCAAAAGATGTACCACAACATATTAGTGCGTCATGAGATTCCCTCTGGAAGGCAACTTGTGGGTCAGAACTTCATTTTCCAACAAGAAAACGATCCAAAACATATGTCCAAGTTGTGTACTAATTATTTGCAAAAGAAAGAAGAAACTCAAGTTGTATCAAAAATGGAATGGCCACCTCAATCACCAGATGTTTCACCCAAAAGAGTGAAATAAAAAAGATAAAATACATAAACAAAAAAGGTACCCTACTGTAGACAGGCAAGGCCACTTCCACCCCTTAGATGGAATAGGGGATTAGTGTAAACCACTAGAATATTAGATGTTATGATCAGGTGACACCCTGAGGAAGGATTTACATCCGAAACGCGTTGGTGCAGTTATAGAAGGACCCCAGGCTTGAACCCTACCACTGAGGGCCGGCTCCAGGCATGTTCGAATAGAGCGGCCGCGTGGGGTGCCACCCTTAATGGGCGCCGTGCGCTGGCGCCGCCATATTCGTGCCTGGAGCCGTGCCATCCTGCAGCGCTACCCGCCCGGCCTGCCCGATCCTATTGTGTGTGCGCGCTATGTGCGCTGTGCGGCGCCAGCGTCTGACATCAGATGCCGGCGCTGCGCACAGCGCACACACAACAGAGTATGTAGTCACTCCGCCCGCACCCTCAGTAGACTCCCCCCTCTCAGCAGCACCGCAGGTATTGGGCCATTTCCGTGATGGGCAGGGCACTGTTGGGGTCATATCTGGCACTGTGGGGGCATTTCTGCACTGTGGGGGCATGTATGTATCTGCACTGTGAGGGCATATCTGCACTGTGGGGGCATGTATGTATCTGCACTGTGAGGGCATATCTGCACTGTGGGGGCATGTATGTATCTGCACTGTGAGGGCATATCTGCACTGTGGGGGCATTTATGTATCTGGCACTGTGGGGGCATATCTGCACTGTGGGGGCATGTATGTATCTGGCACTGGGGGCATTTATGTATCTGGCACTGTGGGGGCATATCTGCACTGTGGGGGCATTTATGTATCTGGCACTGTGGGGGCATATCTGCACTGTGGGGGCATTTATGTATCTGGCACTGTGGGAGCATATCTGCACAGTGGGGGCATTTATGTATCTGGCACTGGGGGCATTTATGTATCTGGCACTGTGGGGGCATATCTGCACTGTGGGGGCATTTATGTATCTGGATCTGTGGGATCATTCATGTATTTGGCACTTGGGGCATTTATGTATCTGGCACTGTGGGGCATTTATGTATCTGGCACTGTGGGGGCATATCTGCACTGTGGGGGCATTTATGTATCTCGCACTGTGGGGGCATATCTGCACTGTGGGGGCATTTATGTATCTGGCACTGCTTGGGGGCATGTCACGTGTAGCTGGCACTGCTGGGGGGCATGTCACGTGTAGCTGGCACTGCTGGGGGGCATGTTACGTGTAGCTGGCACTGCTGGGGGCATGTCACGTGTAGCTGGCACTGCTGGGGAGCATATCATGTAGTGTTCCCGCTAGGCGTCTGTGGCTAGGCAATGTGTCTCAGTGCTCTACCTGGCACAATGTGTCTAACGTGCTCTGCCAGGCGCAATGTGTCTCAGTGCTCTACCTGGCGCAATGTGTCTAACGTGCTCTGCCTGGCGCAATGTGTCTCAGTGCTCTACCTGGCACAATGTGTCTAACGTGCTCTGCCAGGCGCAATGTGTCTCAGTGCTCTACCTGGCGCAATGTGTCTAACGTGCTCTGCCAGGCGCAATGTGTCTCAGTGCTCTACCTGGCGCAATGTGTCTAACGTGCTCTGCCTGGCGCAATGTGTCTCAGTGCTCTACCTGGCGCAATGTGTCTCAGTGCTCTACCTGGTGCAATGTGTCTCAGTGCTCTACCTGGTGCAATGTGTCTAACGTGCTCTGCCTGGCGCAATGTGTCTCAGTGCTCTACCTGGCGCAATGTGTCTCAGTGCTCTACCTGGTGCAATGTGTCTAACGTGCTGTGCCTGGCGCAAAGTGTCTAACGTGCTGTGCCTGGCGCAAAGTGTCTAACGTGCTGTGCCTGGCGCAAAGTGTCTAACGTGCTCTGCCTGGCGCAATGTGTCTCAGTGCTCTATCTGGTGCAATGTGTCTCAGTGCTCTATCTGGTGCAATGTGTCTCAGTGCTCTACCTGGTGCAATGTGTCTAACGTGCTGTGCCTGGCGCAAAGTGTCTAACGTGCTGTGCCTGGCGCAAAGTGTCTAACGTGCTGTGCCTGGCGCAAAGTGTCTAACGTGCTGTGCCTGGCGCAAAGTGTCTAACGTGCTGTGCCTGGCGCAAAGTGTCTAACGTGCTGTGACTGGCGCAAAGTGTCTAACGTGCTGTGCCTGGCGCAAAGTGTCTAACGTGCTGTGCCTGGTGCAAAGTGTGCTCTGCCTGGCGCAAAGTGTATAGGAGGTTCTACCTGGTGCAATGTGTATTAGCTGCACTACTGTGTGGTGTAATGTGAATTGCCACTATTATTTGGCCACGCACCTTCCTCACGAAGTAACTCCCCTTAATTTGTGCTGCGCGCCTTCGGCGCGCACTGTCCATGCTTTAGCGTGTAGGTATGGGAACAACAAGCATTACAGTATGTACATCATTTTGCCCTCCTAACTTAAAAATGTGCCCTCCCTGTGATCAGCACCATGCCCTAAAAAGTGAACACTATCATGTGTAGCTGGCACTGCTGGGGGGCATATTGTGTATAGCTGGCACTGCTGGGGGGCATGTCATGTGTAGCTGGCACTGCTGGGGGGCATATCATGTCTATCTGGCACTGCACATTATGTGTATCTGGCACTATACTGGAGACATTATGTGTATCTGACACTATACTGGAGACATTGTGTGTAAGGAACACTACTGTGGCTGTTATGTGTAAGGCTGCTATTTGTGTGCGTAGAGGGGGTGTGAAAATATATTTATTTATATTTTGATGATATGACGTTACCAGGCCATGCCCACTTTTCCAGGAGGCCACACCCACTTTTCCAGGAGCGCGCTCTTCCATCTAAGGGGTGTAAGTGGAAGTGGCCTTGCCTGTCTTCAGTAGGGTACCTTTTTTTGTATATGTATTTTATCTTTTTTATTTCACACTTTTGGCGAAAATAAATATTGTGTTTTTAAAAAAAGAGAATGCGCAGTTGATTTTTGGTATCGCATGGAATGCTATATTCAGAAACATAGAGGATCCCTATGAAGGAGAGAACATAAAAGATACCTTTGGATGAACATAGGACTTGTCATAAAGGTAAGCCAAGTTTTAATGGGCTGATGTCATGTGTGTCACATTGCTGTGAATAGAAGAGATGGTGTAAACTCTGAAAGAAACCTTTATGGGAACGCATTGTTTTTAAGAAAGGTCAGTTTCAGCAAAACTACAGGATAACAACAGAAGGGCTGAAGAGTTTTTCATATGTGGTGTTATACTCTGTTTCTTTGAGGATTCTCAAGACATTAGAGTTTCGGACTTTTTGTAGCAACGCTTGGAGACCGTTCATCTTGTATTTGTGTGTCTAAGAGAGAAGTGGTGTTCTATTGGACGAGTACCAAGCAGCAGCTAGGGCGCAAGTTATTGTTTCTTTTCTATTTTATCAGAAACATTGTGACCATCGCGGCACACAGAGACTTCATCAGGGGTGTATCTTCATCAGGGGTGCCTGATAATCTCCAATAAAGGACGTGTGATACTTAGGGATTCAAATTCACAGGGACATCTCACCAGAGAATCTCAAACACAGTCAACCATCTGGTCAAAAGTGAAGTGTGTCCTAGTATCACAGATGCCTTTATCTGTGATACTAGGACACACTTCCCTTTTGACCAGATGGTTGACTGTGTTTGAGATTTTCCGGTGAGATTTCCCTGCGAATTTGAACCCCTAAGTATCACACGTCCTTTTTTGGAGATTACCAGGCACGAGTATTTACTTGTTTACTAACTTGTGGCCTGTTTGAAGAAGTGTCCAAAAACATTTGGTATGTTTGAAAAAAGTGTCTCAGAATACTTCCTCATGACACAATTATCCAATTGGTATAGTCCTAATATGAGATACACCCCTGATGAAATCTCTGTGTGAGACGAAACGCATTAGGCATTCTATCTTGTTCTGATGTAACCTCCAATCTGCATTATTGGAAGGATATCACAAAAGAAGTATCTGTACACTCATGTGAAACCAGACCCCCATGTTATGTGATAGGGGGTTGCTGAACCAAAAAGTATTCACGCGATAAACTGCAGCGTGCGATTGGTCAGAATGACCCCCTCTGTGTGCTATAATCCTTCGCTCTCTCCGAGGTGAGCTCTGGCCCATTTTTGTATAGAGCTAAATTATAGAGCTAAATTATATGTATTTACTAAATATTACATGTGGCGACGCTTTCTACGTGGTAGTACATAGAGCCCTCTTCTGGGGAGGAATATGTCTGATCCAGTGCTATGCAGTGTATATTTTTCATTCCATTTACGTTCATGGAAAAACCTTTTCAAACACATTACAGCACAATGTGGGACTTCAGTTCAGCGCGATGTTCCTGGATGTTCAGACATCAGCCTTACATGGTAGTGCCAACATTGCACGTTTTCCCTCCGTGGGGTACAAGGGAAACCTTGTGATACTGGCGGGAGCGATGTGCTGTTCTAGAGCTGAACATGTCATCGAATTGGATTCCCCCCGCCCTGGGGCTCAAGCAATCGACACGCGCATAACAGTGAATGCAGACCAAACACTTGCTACGCATTTGATTCAAAGGAAACTAAACACATTCCAACACTATCCATTTCACTAACTGCCAAACCGTCTTATTATAATCTCATATTTATAATTGTACATGTTTACATTCTTTTTATTGTTATATTTTATGCAGAAAATAATATTTTTTTTAATTGTTTGTTTATATGTTCCACCAAATTATGCAGTACTGAATAGTTTTCATTCACATCAGTCCTTGTACCATTTGAGCTTACAATCTAAATTCCGTACCACACACCCCGGCAGGCAGTGCTGATCCTCGTCTCAGGGCTGCTCTGACGGACAGGGAGAGGAGAGAGGGGGGCGGTGCTGTGTTTGAAGTCACAGAGGGGAGGGAAGAGAGGTGGGCGGTGCTGGTGCTGCTGCCTGTCTTCTTACATGACTAGTGCAGCAGGAGGAGTAAGTAGGATGGGGGGAGGGCCCTGACACAGGGAGGAGATTAAGAGTTACCTCTGTTGTTTGTGCTGCGGCCCGGCGCTGCAGCCCTTTACAGTGTGACAGGTGCTGAGCATCAGCAGGTTGCAGAGCAGGGAGGGAGAGCGGCGCCCCTCTCAAGCCCAGCGCCTCCCTGCTTTGCAGACCTTGCCGAGCGGGTAGCACCAGGCCTGCTTGTGCTGCCGGCGCCACTGCAAGGCACCCTCTGAAGTTTCCGGTGCCTGGAGCGTGCGCTCCACCGGAACCGCCCTCCCTACGCCCCTGCATACATATAGGATCTACAATCTGCATCTGTGCTAACCGGTCACCTTACTGTGATGCAATTAACTTGGGATGTGTTATGGATTTTCAGAAATATGGCAGAAGGTAGTCACCAACTTTTCTATGTTTCATCATTGTCCCCTATATAGCATATTTCAATTAATGATGGAATTATTGGTCAGCGTTGCAATTATTTATCAGTGTGATTACCAAATGTTTCTCGCAGACAAGATTGATAGACTTGAATGGTTGTGTCCCCCCTCCCCTTATAGTTTTTATTACCAGTTATTCATATAACACACATAACACACACATAGGGAGTCATTTTGAGTTGATCGCTAGCTGCTTTCGTTCGCTGCGCAGCGATCAGGCAAAAAAACTGCACTTCTGTGCATGCGTATGCGGCGCAATGCGCACGCGCGTCGTACTATTACAATGAATGATGTCGTTTCACACAAGGTCTAGCGAAGCTTTTCAGGCGCACTGCTGGTCGCAGAGTGATTGACAGAAAGAGGGCGTTTCTGGGTGTCAACTGACCGTTTTCAGGGAGTGGTCGAAAAAACCCAGGCATGCGAGGAAAAACGCAGGGCGTGTTCGTGACGTCAAAACAGGAACTGAACAGTCTGAAGTGATCACAAGCGCTGAGTAGGTCTGAAGCTACTCTGAAACTGCACAAACTTATTTTGTAGCCGCTCTACGATCCTTTCGTTCGCACTTCTGCTAAGCTAAAATACACTCCCAGTGGGAAGCGGCATAGTGTTTGCACGGCTGCTAAAAACTGTTAGCGAGCGAACAACTCGGAATGACCACCATAGTACACAGCACTTTACAGAGGAATTCTGTCATTCATATCAGTCCCTGCCCCAGTGGAGCTTACAATCTACATTCCCTACAACACACCAGACACTAGGCTTAATTAGTATTATTCATTTATTTATTTAATTTTTTTAGAATCCAATTAACCTACCATGTTTTTGGATTGTGGGAGGAAATAGAACATACAAACTACACAGATAGGGCCTGTTGTCAGAATGAAACCCAGGACCTCAGTGCTGGGAGACCAGCTGTGCCTGTCCTTGTTGTCTTCATAGGAAGATATCTTGAATAGAGGTAGAAAATAGGATTTATTTATTTTTTATATATCTCTTTTATTGAAACTTCAATAAACATACAAAAAATATAAATCAATTGCATTGTGTACAATTTTTTGAACAGTATAGTCTGTGTCAGTATCATAGGTAGGACAATTTACGTAATATATTCAACATTATACAATACATTCCATATGTATCAATTATCAAAGCCAAAAAACAATTATGCAGGGCTACTCAAAAGAATTGGAGGGTCCTCCAATGCAACCCGTGTTTCATACCATAACGTTCCTCGGAAGCAATTTACTAGTGAATCCTTTGTAGATGTCGGTAAAGTCTCCATATAAGTTTCCCATGATTCGAAAAAAATTCTGACGCAAGACTCCTTTTGGAGGAGGCCTCCAGCCAGTCCATGTGAAATATAAAGAGTTTCTCTTTGACGAGTGTAAGGGAAGGACTAGTATTTTGAGTCCACAATTGCAGTATAGTCTTAGGGGCAGCAGATAACACTGCTAATAACAACTTCCGCACTCCTCTAGGAGTCCGAGAATTAGCCGTCAGTATTCCGAAAATTGCCCATTCAGGTATCAGTGGGACAAAATTAACGAAGTGTTCCATGGTAAAACGGCCAACCTGTTGCCAGAATCGTTTTATAAATGGACATGAGCTTTGGAACTCAGATAATGTGTGGGTGTATTGTTTTCTCTTATGGGATGCAGTGTTTTGCGATGTATAGCGCACATTCATAGCACATGGTAATAAGATGCGCAGGCGTCCACAGTATATAATAGAGCTGGCATCTTAAATATTTGTTAGAAAGCAATTTGACTTTTACAGATGGGCGCTCGTCCGGGATATCACGTTCTTAATGATGCACTGTACATTACAAGCGCGGCTGTGGTCGACTGGCTAACGATGGACGCATCACGACGCTGACAAATCACATCCGTGTGTTCTGTTGTGTTACCAGTAAGCCGCTGATATGAAATTCAAGGGACAGTGTGTTTCTCACAATATTTAAAATGCTGCTGCGTATTTTTATTGTTGCAAAATAAAGTTCAAATAAGTCATATTGTGTTTGATTCAGATTGGATTGTTTATCTGTTAAGTAGATTTAAAGTACATTTAAAAGTTGCTGCATAGCCATAATATAGCTGTGTTAGCATGCTGAGAAAATGTGTATACCTTTTAAACTCAGGCCTAAAGTAACCTTTGGTGCCTGTATAGAGTGTGATTTCTTTGTGACAAAAGAGCCGCATGGTCTGTCCTCCATTTTGGCCTAGCCACATGGCCTGTCCACCATCTTGTGCAAACCACATGGATGTGGAAGGGGGAGGAGCAGTGGCCATTTTAGGAAGGTCACTTTCTAAATAGCTGATTTTCAGTCTGGTCAGAACAATCAGCTTCCTTTGTCACAAAGTTTCCACATGTCTACAAATCCAGCACCATTTATGTGATACCAATGAATTTATTTAACCCATGCCCTAATCAATTACAAATAGTTTCAATTGGGCCTAGTGAGAGTAAATGGTGAGATAAGTGAATGTTTTGTTTTGTTTTTCTTGTCTGTGTGTAATTACTTTACATCAAGTGGGGGGTTGCACACAGATAGAAAAAGGAAAGAGGTTTTTTTTTTCTTTCTTCCAAGATTTGTGGAGTCTGTTTACTAGGGTAGGATAGCCATTGAAATGCAAATTAACTTGTGTAACCACTTTTTCTTGTAAAGGCAAGGCAAATATCTTTGATATGCAAATTATAGGCAGTGAAGAGGTGAGGTGTCTCATAGGAGTGCAGTAAATTATATATATATATATATATATATATATATATATATAATATTATTATTAGAAATATGTGTATATTTATATCAGTGTATGTTCTGCAAGATGGCTATCCAATCTGAACCATATCATTTAAATTATAGATTATTGCAGTCATTATAGATCTGTGTGAAATCGGATACATTTATTTGCTATATATATATATATATATATATATATATATATATATAGATACACAAAAACTCCGGCACTCACGGCCTCCCCCGCAGGGTGTACCTTGCTCCGGTGCCCTCCTCAGGGTGATAGCCCTTATACATGCACAATGGGGAATAAGAGGCGGCACTCAGCAGACTTGTGAAGCAAAATCAACGTAGTGTATTCATTACTGAATACACTACGTTGATTTTGCTTCACAAGTCTGCTGAGTGCCGCCTCTTATTCCCCATTGTGCATATATATATATATATATATTATTCAATTAGTGTGTTAAGGGAGTAATTATAAAGACATGAAATGCAGTTCTGGCCTAGTCATTAAAGGTTTATACAGAAAAATAGGGTGTTGTGTTTATGAGCGATAGTAGCTTTTATTGCTCATATTTATAGAGACTGTGTGGTTTGTTGAATTGCGGACGCACTTTTGTACACGTGGTACAGACAAAGTACAGGGTCGCACACATGGCGTGAAAGGCACGCACGGTCGCGTGTTTACGCAAGGTTGCGTAGGATTGCGGACACTAAGTACAAGTCACATGATAGTTGTTCAAGTAAAGGCGGGATAGTATACATTTAATACAATAGCACATAACTATCCGATTTGAAAGGCAGATTAGTGTAAGACTGTTTAAACGGTACTGCCTTTGGGTTAAAACCATCAATTGGAGGGAGTGGTATTTTCTGTACAGAAAAGAAAAACGAGGTGTATCTGAGTGAGTGAAAGCAGGAGTGAGTGTATTGAAACCCGAAGAGAAATCGGGATCCCGTGGAAACACTGGGTTAGTAGAGGCTCAGTGGCATAAGGGTTCGCAACCCTACGTATTGTCTAGGTGATCTAGGTGGTCTGAAGTGGTCTAGGTGATCTAGGTGTCCCAAATCTAGGTGGTCTAAAGTGGTCTAGGTGTTTCAGGTAACAACGATCGTAGGGCGGATAGATAACTAGTATCTATAGGCTGTGCGATTGAACCGCACGCCCGTGTGTTTTACACAGCACAACGTGATACTATTGTGTCATAGGCGCTGTAGAAAGCATACGCAGGCGTCATTGTGTAAACAAGGGGGTTTTCTTTGATAACGTCGGGAAATCTCCCTGGTGGGCTTCCACTGGAAAGGGTGAGCAATAGTTATTGAAGTTTTCTATCTTTCACCCTACAAAAATTCCAGTGGAAAGATACCGAAAAGGAATTTTTCGCTGCCTCTCTCAGGAAAATATTCCAACAGAACTTCCACCGAAAGAAATTATGGTGCTGTAAGGTCTGATAGGAGCCCTAAGTTGGGTACATCGCGATCCACTATCGACAGTGTATCGTAGTACTGACCAGCGTGGGTGAGATCGGGTGAAGAGCACTCAGAGAACTTTCACCGTCTGCTTGTATTGTGTATTTTGGTGTTTGTGGGAAAAGGCCCACAAATATGGGAGCCAGTTGCTCAAGCGAGAGATGTTTAGCCAGGGTTCAGGCAGGAGAATTGCGGCCCAGGGGGTCAGCAAGGTTTATTATGTGTGGGAAATATGGTCCACACACAAGGCTTATTGCAATGAATGGGTGCGTGTGACTGCTGAAGATAGGGCATCATTCCCTGGGGTTGGTGAATTTGATCCTGAGGTTTTGCAGGTAGTGTGTCTAACCAAAGTCATATAAGACAAGAACGGAAATATAAGAACTATTTGAACTAGTAGCAACAATAAACACGTAGGAAAAAAAGAAAGAAAAGAGAAAGCATGTACACCGCTATAGATGTAGATGTGGAAGCAGTTACGGCCAGCATACAAACTATAGAAAATAATAAAAATATGAAAAAATAAGATTTTACTTACTGGTAAATCTATTTCTCGTAGTCCGTAGTGGATGCTGGGGACTCCGTAAGGACCATGGGGAATAGACGGGCTCCGCAGGAGACAGGGCACTTTAAGAAAGAATTTGGATACTGGTGTGCTCTGGCTCCTCCCTCTATGTCCCTCCTCCAGACCTCAGTTAGAGAAATTGTGCCCGGAAGAGCTGACAGTACAAGGAAAGGATTTTGGAATCCAGGGCAAGACTCATACCAGCCACACCAATCACACCGTATAACTTGTGATAAACTTACCCAGTTAACAGGTTGAACAACAACGGAGCATCAGATCAACCCTGATGCAACCATAACATAACCCTTATTTAAGCAATAACTATATACAAGTATTGCAGAAGAAGTCCGCACTTGGGACGGGCGCCCAGCATCCACTACGGACTACGAGAAATAGATTTACCGGTAAGTAAAATCTTATTTTCTCTAACGTCCTAGTGGATGCTGGGGACTCCGTAAGGACCATGGGGATTATACCAAAGCTCCCAAACGGGCGGGAGAGTGCAGATGACTCTGCAGCACCGAATGAGCAAACACAAGGTCCTCCTCAGCCAGGGTATCAAACTTGTAGAACTTTGCAAAAGTGTTTGAACCTGACCAAGTAGCCGCTCGGCAAAGCTGTAATGCCCAGACCCCTCAGGCAGCCGCCCAAGAAGAGCCCACCTTCCTAGTGGAATGGGCCTTAACTGAGTTTGGCAGCGGCAATCCAGCCGCAGAATGAGCCTGCTGAATCGTGTTACAGATCCAGCGAGCAATAGTTTGCTTTGAAGCAGGAGCACCAAGCTTGTTGGAAGCATACAGGATAAACAAATATTCTGTTTTCCTGACCCTAGCCGTTCTGGCTACATAAACTTTCAAAGCCCTGACCACATCAAGTAACTCAGAATCCTCCAAGTCACGAGTAGCCATAGGCACCACAATAGATTGGTTCATATGAAAAGATGACACCACATTTGGCAGAAATTGCGGACGGGTCCGCAATTCTGCCCTGTCCATATGGAAAACCAGATAGGGGCTTTTATGTGACAAAGCCGCTAATTCTGACACACGCCTAGCTGTAGCCAAGGCTAATAGCATGACCACCTTCCACGTGAGAAATTTTAACTCCACGATCTTAAGTGGCTCAAACCAGTGTGACTTTAGGAAACTCAACACCACGTTAAGATCCCAAGGTGCCACTGGAGGCACAAAAGGGGGCTGAATATGCAGCACTCCCTTTACAAACGTCTGAACTTCAGGTAGAGAAGCCAGTTCTTTTTGAAAGAAAATGGATAGGGACGAAATCTGGACCTTAATGGAACCCAATTTTAGGCCCAAAGACACTCCCGACTGTAGGAAGTGAAGGAAACGGCCCAGCTGGAATTCCTCCGTAGGGGCATTCCTGGCCTCACACCAAGCAACATATATTCGCCATATACGGTGATAATGTTTAGCCGTCACGTCCTTCCTAGCCTTTATCAGCGTAGGAATAACCTCATCCGGAATGCCTTTTTCTGCTAGGATCCGGCGTTCAACCGCCATGCCGTCAAACGCAGCCGCGGTAAGTCTTGGAACAGACAGGGCCCCTGTTGCAACAAGTCCTGTCTTAGAGGCAGAGGCCAAGGGTCCTCTGTGAGCATTTCTTGCAGCTCTGGATACCAAGTCCTTCTTGGCCAATCCGGAACAATTAGTATTGTTCTCACTCCTCTTCTTCTTATGATTCTCAGCACCTTGGGTATGAGAGGAAGCGGAGGAAATACATAGACCGACTGGAACACCCACGGTGTCACTAGTGCGTCTACAGCTATCGCCTGAGGGTCTCTTGACCTGGCGCAATACCTCTAGCTTTTTGTTGAGGCGGGATGCCATCATGTCTACTTGTGGCAGTTCCCACCGACCTGCAATCTGCGCGAAGACTTCTTGATGAAGTCCCCACTCTCCCGGGTGGAGGTCGTGCCTGCTGAGGAAGTCTGCTTCCCAGTTGTCCACTCCCGGAATGAACACTGCTGACAGTGCTCTTACGTGATTCTCCGCCCAGCGAAGAATTCTGGTGGCTTCCACCATCGCCACGCTGCTCCTTGTGCCGCCTTGGCGGTTTACATGAGCCACTGCGTTGATTTTGTCTGACTGAATCAGCACCGATTGGTCGCGAAGCAGGGTCTCCGCTTGACGTAGGGCGTTGTATATGGCCCTTAGTTCCAGGATATTGATGTGAAGGCAAGTCTCCTGACTTGACCACAGCCCTTGGAAATTTCTTCCCTGTGTGACTGCTCCCCACCCTCGGAGGCTTGCGTCCGTGGTCACCAGGACCCAGTCCTGAATGCCGAATCTGCGACCCTCGAGAAGGTGAGCCCCCTGCAGCCACCACAGGAGAGACACCCTGGCCCTGGGGGATAGGGTGTTCAGCTGATGCATTTTTAGATGTGATCCGGACCACTTGTCCAACAGATCCCATTGAACGGTCCTCGCATGGAACCTGCCGAAAGGAATGGCCTCGTGTGATGCCACCATCTTTCCTAGGACTCGCGTGCATTGATGCACCGACACCTGTTTTGGTTTTAATAGGTCTCTGACCAGTGTCATGAGATCCTGAGCCTTCTCCATCGGGAGATAAACCCTCTTCTGGCATGTGTCCAGAATCATGCCCAGGAAGGGCAGACGAGTCGTAGAAATCAACTGCGACTTTGGAATATTTATAATCCAGCCGTGCTGTTGTAACACTTCCCGAGAGCGTGCTACGCTGATCAGCAACTGCTCTCTGGACCTCGCTTTTATGAGGAGATCGTCCAAGTACGGGATAATTGTGACTCCTTGCCGTCGCAGGAGCACCATCATTTCCGCCATTACCTTGGTAAATATTCACGGTGCCGTAGAGAGACCAAACGGCAACGTCTGAAATTGGTAATGACAATCCTGTACCACAAATCTGAGGTACTCCTGATGAGGTGGATAAATGGGGACATGAAGGTAAGCATCCTTTATGTCCAGAGACACCATAAAATCCCCCCCTTCCAGGCTTGCGATGACCGCTCTGAGCGATTCCATCTTGAACTTGAACCTTTTCAGGTATATGTTCAGGGATTTTAAATTCAATATGGGTCTGACCGAACCGTCCGGTTTCGGTACCACAAACATGGTCGAATAGTAACCCTTTCCTTGTTGAAGGAGGGGGACCTTGACCACCACCTGCTGAAGATACAATTTGTGAATTGCAGCTAACACTATTTCCCTCTCTAAGGGGGAAGTTGGCAGGGCCGATTTGAGGTAACGGTGGGGGGGCATCTCTTCGAATTCCAGCTTGTATCCCTGAGACACAATCTCTATAGCCCAGGGATCCACCTGGGAGTGAACCCACTCGTGGCTGAAATTTCGGAGACGCGCCCCCACCGGGCCTAGCTCCGCCTGTGGAGCCCCAGCGTCATGCGGTGGATTTAGTGGAAGCCGGGGAGGACTTCTGTTCCTGGGAACTAGCTGTATTGTGCAGCTTCTTTCCTCTACCCCTGCCTCTGGCAAGAAAGGACGCACCTCGGACTTTCTTGCCTTCTTGTGATCGAAAGGACTGTATTTGGTAATACGGTGCTTTCTTAGGTTGTGAGGGAACATATGGCAAAAAATTTGACTTTCCAGCCGTAGCTGTGGAGACCAGGTCCGAGAGACCCTCCCCAAACAACTCCTCACCCTTGTAAGGTAAAACCTCCATGTGCCTTTTTGAGTCGGCATCTCCTGTCCATTGCCGAGTCCACAGGACCCTTATGGCAGAAATCGACATTGTATTTATTCTAGAGCCGAGTAGGCTAATGTCTCTTTGAGCATCTCTCATATATAGGACAGCGTCTTTTATATGCCCCAGGGTCAGTAATATAGTATCCTTGTCCAAGGTATCAAGTTCCTCAGATAAGGTATCCGTCCATGCTGCTACAGCACTACACATCCAGGCCGACGCAATCGCCGGCCTTAGTAAGGTACCTGAATGTGTATAAATGGACTTCAGGGTACCCTCCTGCTTTCTATCCGCAGCATCTTTTAGGGTGGCCGTATCCTGTGACGGCAGGGCTACCTTCTTGGATAAGCGTGTTAAAGCTTTGTCTACCCTAGGGGAGGATTCCCAGTGTAACCTGTCCGTTGGCGGGAAAGGATACGCCATAAGCATCCGTTTGGAAATCTGCAGTTTTCTATCTGGAGATTCGCAAGCTTTTTCACAAAACTCATTTAACTCATGTGAAGGGGGAAAGGTCACCTCTTGCCATTTTTCCCCATACATATAAACCCTCTTGTCAGGGACTGGGGTTTCCTCTGTGATGTGCAACACATCCTTCATTGCTATAATCATGTAACGGATGGCTTTAGCCATTTTAGGCTGTAACTTTGCATCATCGCCATCGACACTGGAGTCAGAATCCGTGTCGATATCTGTGTCAACAATTTGGGATAGTGGGCGCTTCTGAGACCCTGACGGCCTCTGCGACATAGGATCAGGCATGTGCTGAGACCCCGGCTGTCCTAAGGCTTCAGCTTTATCCAACCTTTTATGCAAGGAAGTAACATTATCATTTAAAACCTTCCACATATCCATCCAATCGGGTGTCGGCGCCGTCGGCGGCGACCCCACATTCATTTGTTCCCGCTCTGCTTCCACATAGCCTTCCTCGTCAAACATGCCGACACAAGCGTACCGACACACCACACACACAGGGGATGCTCTTTTTGAAGACAGTTCCCCCACAAGGCCTTTTGGAGAGACAGAGAGAGAGTATGCCAGCACACACCCCAGCGCTATATGACCCAGGAATCACACAGTAACTTAGTGTTAACCCAGTAGCTGCTGTATATACTGTTTTTGCGCCAAATTTATGTGCCCCCCCTCTCTTTTTACCCTCTTCTACCGTGATTCTGCAGGGGAGAGCCTGAGGAGCTTCCTCTCAGCGGAGCTGTGGAGAGAAAATGGCGCTGGTGAGTGCTGAGGAAGAAGCCCCGCCCCCTCAGCGGCGGGCTTCTGCCCCCCGTTTTTGTGTAAAAATATGGCGGGGGCCCATGCATATATACAGTGCCCAACTGTATATATGCCCACTTTTGCCAAGAGGTCTCTAATTGCTGCCCAGGGCGCCCCCCCCCCCTGCGCCCTGCACCCTACAGTGACCGGAGTATGTGGGTTTAGTGTGGGAGCAATGGCGCACAGCTGCAGTGCTGTGCGCTACCTCAAATGAAGACTGGAGTCTTCTGCCGCCGATTTCGAAGTCTTCTTGCTTCTGTCACCGGCTTCTGTCTTCCGGCTCTGCGAGTGGGACGGCGGCGCGGCTCCGGGATCGGACGACAAAGGGTGCGATCCTGTGTACGATCCCTCTGGAGCTAATGGTGTCCAGTAGCCTAAGAAGCAGGACCTATCTTCAGTGAGTAGGGCTGCTTCTCTCCCCTCAGTCCCACGTAGCAGAGAGTCGGTTGCCAGCAGATCTCTCTGAAAATAAAAAAACTTCACAAAATACTTTCTTTTTAGCAAGCTCAGGAGAGCTCACTAAGTAGCACCCAGCTCGTCCGGGCACAGATTCAAACTGAGGTCTGGAGGAGGGACATAGAGGGAGGAGCCAGAGCACACCAGTATCCAAATTCTTTCTTAAAGTGCCCTGTCTCCTGCGGAGCCCGTCTATTCCCCATAGTCCTTACGGAGTCCCCAGCATCCACTAGGACGTTAGAGAAATATGAATGTAACCTATATATGTACTAATGAATGTTGAAGTTTTATCTAGGAGGAGAAGGCGACCTGACTGGTTTCAGCCATTTCTCATGCACTCAGAGGAGTATCCAACCGGTAAAAGAAGAGCAGTAGCCTGCGGGGGAAGTGGCTGAGAACAGTGGAACTGGTAAGTATGGTGTCATTCGTGTACATATATAGTAAAACCCAAAAATAAAATAAAAATAACGTCAGAAGTGGAGAAAAACCTGTCCTCAGATTAGTATTTGCCAGTAGGAAAGCGGACAGAGACAGGGTAACCCCCGGGTATTTCTTTTAGTTACCATATAAGAAGTATTCATTCCTAGTAATGCCCCTAGTCAAGATGAGCTCGGAAATGTTTGTTGGACCATGTACAGACCCTTAATACGGGATGAAAAGGATTGAATGAATACTTTGCATGACCTAGAAGCTTGTTAAATATTTTTTTTTTGTCTTTTGTAGTAATAGAAAATTCTCCGTCTGGATAAGATCACTGGTAAACACTAATTCGGCAAATGGGAAGAACGAAAGAAGTGCAACATTACCCTTTGACAAAAAACCTGCTGAAGTTACGATTGGGCCCCTACAATGCTAAACCCTTTCCTTTCCTTCTTTTTCCTAACAGAAATGGCCCCTGACTAACTTAATCAACAGAAATTTTGTTAAATATGAAATACATATATTGTACTCCCGCTCAAGAAGTACAAGGTATGTTAGATACCCTCAAAGACTAATGTTGCATTACACTGTTCTAGATTCATGTCCATCACAGGTAGAGGAAATTATCTCACAAATACCGGGTTCCCTTTGGACCAAAGATGGACAGGACACTGGCTTGATGGCTGAAGTAGTCCCAGTAGTGACACAGCATGCACAAGCTTTAAAGGGGGGTAGACAAAGTAGGTAATCAATTCCCCATAGTGCCCAATCCAGTTGTCATTTTAATTAAATCCTCTCCACCTCTACAAATTTATCTGTCACCAACCTCTATTCTGTTTCTCCAGTTTCCTCTTCATCTTTTGCGTTCACACAGGGTGGTACAATACATGGACCCGATTACAGTTCAAACACTACATGCCTAATTGGTCCTTCAGAGTTCTGCCTAAACCCAGCACGATAACACCAGTATTACTGCAGTGTGCCTTGTCATGCACAAAAGGTGGAGGAAGGATGAGAATACTGGTGAAGGGAAATTTTGTATAGACACTGATATGCCTGTTGGTGAATGGCAAACCTGACATTTTCTTTTTCATTTTCTCCTTCTTTCTCTCCTCTACAGATGTTTTTTTTTCTTTGTTCTTTTTTTGAGTTATGCTCATGGTACTCTACATTGCAAACACACAACAGTTAAATTAAGATACAAATGTGTGTTCCCTAAAGGAAAAGGAGGTCTGGAAGTCAAAGGGGTATGGTTAGGAGTCCCCAGGACTCTGGAGAGATGGACAAGTTAAGCCAGTGGCCCCCAGGACGTATCTCCCCAGCCTAGCTGAGGCGGCATTTGGTCTGACTCACCTAGGGTAAGGAAGGTATGTGCAAATTGGTAAGAACTTACTGGCGTGTACCAGGGTTTCTCTGACGTCCTAGTGGATGCTGGGACTCCGTAAGGACCATGGGGAATAGCGGCTCCGCAGGAGACAGGGCACAAGAATAAAAGCTTTAGGATCAGGTGGTGTGCACTGGCTCCTCCCCCTATGACCCTCCTCCAAGCCTCAGTTAGATTTTTGTGCCCGAACGAGAAGGGTGCAGGCTAGGTGGCTCTCCTGAGCTGCTTAGAATAAAAGTATATTTTAGGTTTTTTTGTTTTTTTTCAGTGAGTCCTGCTGGCAACAGGCTCACTGCATCGTGGGACTAAGGGGAGAAGAAACGGACTCACCTGCGTGCAGAGTGGATCGGGTTTCTTAGGCTACTGGACATTAGCTCCAGAGGGACGATCACAGGTTCAGCCTGGATGGGTCCCGGAGCCGCGCCGCCGGCCCCCTTACAAAGCCAGAAGAGCGAAGAGGTCCGGTGAAATCGGCGGCAGAAGACGATCCTGTCTTCAGACTAAGGTAGCGCACAGCACCGCAGCTGTGCGCCATTGCTCTCAGCACACTTCACACTCCGGTCACTGAGGGTGCAGGGCGCTGGGGGGGAGCGCCCTGAGACGCAATATAACAGATAATACCTTAGGTTGGCTAAAGAATACATCACATATAGCTCTTGGGCTATATGGATGTATTTTAACCCCTGCCATTTTTTACAGAAAAAGCGGGAGATAAGGACGTCGTGAAGGGGCGGAGCCTATCTCCTCAGCACACAAGCGCCATTTTCCCTCACAGCTCCGCTGGAAGGACGGCTCCCTGACTCTCCCCTGCAGACTTGCTACTGAATCAGGGTAAAAAAGAGAAGGGGGGGCACTATTGGCAGCTAAAAACTATACAGCAGCTATAAGGGAATAACACTTATATAAGGTTATCCCTGTATATATATATATAGCGCATGGTGTGTGCTGGCAGACTCTCCCTCTGTCTCTCCAAAGGGCTTGTGGGATCCTGTCCTCTATCAGAGCATTCCCGGTGTGTGTGCTGTGTGTCGGTACGTGTGTGTCGACATGTATGAGGAGGAAAATGATGTGGAGGCGGAGCAATTGCCTGGGTTAGTGATGTCACCTCCTAGGGAGTCGACACCTGACTGGATGATCGTATTTAAAGAATTAAGTGATAATGTCAGCACTTTGCAAAGAACGGTTGATGACATAAGACAGCCGGCAAATCAATTAGTGCCTGTCCAGGCGTCTCAGACACCGTCAGGGGCCCTAAAACGCCCGTTACCTCAGTGGGTCGACACAGACCCAGACACAGATACTGAGTCTAGTGTCGACGGTGAGGAGACAAACGTAATGTCCAGTAGGGCCACACGTTACATGATCACGGCAATGAAGGAAGCATTGAACATTTCTGACACTACAAGTACCACAAAGAAGGGTATTATGTGGGGTGTGAAAAAACTACCAATAGTTTTCCCTGAGTCAGATGAGTTAAATGAGGTGTGTGATAAAGCGTGGGTTTCCCCCGACAAAAAACTGCTAATTTCTAAAAAATTATTGGCACTATATCCTTTCCCGTTAGAGGTTAGGACACGTTGGGAAACACCCCCTAGGGTAGATAAGGCGCTCACACGTTTATCAAAACAAGTAGCGTTACCGTCTCCTGATACGGCCACCCTCAAAGAACCAGCAGATAGAAGGCTGGAAAATATTCTTAAAAGTATATACACACATACTGGTGTTATACTGCGACCAGCAATCGCTTCAGCCTGGATGTGCAGTGCTGGCGTCGCGTGGTCGGATTCCCTGACTGAAAATATTGATACCCTGGATAGGGACAATATACTGTTAACTATAGAGCATTTGAAGGATGCATTACTATATATGCGTGATGCACAGAGGGATATTTGCACCCTGGCATCAAGAGTAAGTGCTATGTCCATTTCTGCCAGAAGAGCGTTATGGACGCGACAGTGGTCAGGAGATGCGGATTCCAAACGACATATGGAAGTATTGCCGTATAAAGGGGAGGAGTTATTTGGGGCTGGTCTATCGGACCTGGTGGCCACGGCAACGGCTGGAAAATCCACCTTTTTACCCCAGGTCACTTCACATCAGCAGAAAAAGACACCGTCTTTTCAAACTCAGTCCTTTCGTTCCCATAAGTACAAGCGAGCTAAATGCCATTCCTTCCTGCCCCGGGGCAGAGGAAGGGGAAAAAGACTGCACCATGCAGCCGCTTCCCAGGAGCAGAAGCCCTCCCCTGCTTCTGCCAAGTCTTCAGCATGACGCTGGGGCTTTACAAGCAGACTCAGACATGGTGGGGGCCCGTCTCAAGAATTTCAACGCGCAGTGGGCTCACTCGCAAGTGGACCCCTGGATTCTACAGGTGGTATCGCAGGGGTACAAACTGGAATTCGAGGCGTTTCCCCCTCGCCGGTTCCTGAAGTCTGCTCTACCAAAGTCTCCCTCCGACAGGGAGGCAGTTTTGGAAGCCATTCACAAGCTGTATTCCCAGCAGGTGATAATCAAGGTACCCCTCCTACAACAGGGAAAGGGGTATTATTCCACGCTGTTTGTGGTACCGAAGCCGGACGGCTCGGTGAGACCAATTTTAAATCTGAAATCCCTGAACACTTACATAAAGAGGTTCAAATTCAAGATGGAATCACTCAGAGCGGTGATAGCAAACCTGGAAGAAGGGGACTATATGGTGTCTCTGGACATCAAGGATGCTTATCTCCACGTCCCAATCTACCCGTCTCACCAAGGGTACCTCAGGTTTGTAGTACAAAACTGTCATTATCAGTTTCAGATGCTGCCGTTTGGGTTGTCCACGGCACCTCGGGTCTTTACCAAGGTAATGGCCGAAAGGATGATTCTTCTTCGAAGAAAAGGCATCTTAATTATCCCTTACTTGGACGATCTCCTGATAAGGGCAAGGTCCAGGGAACAGTTAGAAGTCGGAGTAGCACTATCTCAGGTAGTGTTACGTCAGCACGGGTGGATCCTAAATATTCCAAAATCGCAGCTGATTCCAACGACACGTCTACTGTTCCTAGGAATGATTCTGGACACAGTCCAGAAAAAGGTGTTTCTCCCGGAGGAGAAGGCCAGGGAGTTATCCGAGCTAGTCAGGAACCTCCTAAAACCAGGCCAGGTGTCAGTGCATCAGTGCACGAGGGTCCTGGGAAAAATGGTGGCTTCTTACGAAGCAATTCCATTCGGAAGATTCCATGCAAGAACGTTTCAGTGGGATCTACTGGACAAATGGTCCGGATCGCATCTTCAGATGCATCAGCGGATAACCCTGTCGACAAGGACAAGGGTGTCTCTTCTGTGGTGGCTGCAGAGTGCTCATCTACTAGAGGGCCGCAGATTTGGCATTCAGGATTGGGTCCTGGTGACCACGGACGCCAGCCTGAGAGGCTGGGGGGCAGTCACACAGGGAAAAAATTTCCAGGGCTTGTGGTCAAGCATGGAAACATCTCTTCATATAAACATTCTGGAACTAAGGGCCATTTACAATGCCCTAAGTCAAGCGAAACCCCTGCTTCAGGGTCAGGCGGTATTGATCCAATCGGACAACATCACGTCAGTCGCCCACGTAAACAGACAGGGCGGCACGAGAAGCAGGAGGGCAATGGCAGAAGCTGCAAGGATTCTTCGCTGGGCGGAAAATCATGTGATAGCTCTGTCAGCAGTGTTCATTCCGGGAGTGGACAACTGGGAAGCAGACTTCCTCAGCAGACACGACCTTCACCCGGGAGAGTGGGGACTTCACCCAGAAGTCTTCCACCTGATTGTAAACCGTTGGGAAAAACCAAAGGTGGACATGATGGCGTCACGTCTAAACAAAAAACTAGACAGATATTGCGCCAGGTCAAGGGACCCTCAGGCAATAGCGGTGGACGCTCTGGTGACACCGTGGGTGTACCAGTCAGTGTATGTGTTCCCTCCTCTGCCTCTCATACCAAAAGTACTGAGAATCATAAGAAGGAGAGGAGTAAGAACGATACTCGTGGTTCCGGATTGGCCAAGAAGGACTTGGTACCCGGAACTTCAAGAGATGCTCACGGAAGACCCGTGGCCTCTACCTCTAAGAAAGGACCTGCTCCAGCAGGGGCCTTGTCTGTTCCAAGACTTACCGCGGCTGCGTTTGACGGCATGGCGGTTGAACGCCGGATCCTGAAGGAAAAAGGCATTCCAGATGAAGTCATCCCTACCCTGGTCAAAGCCAGGAAGGATGTAACCGCAAAACATTATCACCGCATTTGGCGAAAATATGTTGCGTGGTGTGAGGCCAAGAAGGCCCCTACAGAGGAATTTCAACTGGGTCGTTTCCTCCATTTCCTGCAAACAGGACTGTCTATGGGCCTAAAATTAGGGTCCATTAAGGTTCAAATTTCGGCCCTGTCGATTTTCTTCCAGAAAGAACTGGCTTCAGTACCTGAAGTTCAGACATTTGTAAAAGGGGTACTGCATATACAACCTCCTTTTGTGCCTCCAGTGGCACCTTGGGATCTCAATGTTGTTTTGAGGTTCCTTAAGTCACATTGGTTTGAACCACTCACCACTGTGGACTTAAAATATCTCACATGGAAGGTGACGATGCTGTTAGCCCTGGCTTCAGCCAGGCGTGTGTCAGAATTGGCGGCTTTATCATATAAAAGCCCTTACTTAATTTTTCATTCTGACAGGGCAGAATTGAGGACTCGTCCTCAATTTCTCCCTAAGGTGGTTTCTGCTTTTCACATGAACCAACCTATTGTGGTGCCTGCGGCTACTAGGGACTTGGAGGACTCCAAGTTACTTGACGTTGTCAGGGCCCTGAAAATATATGTTTCCAGGACGGCTGGAGTCAGAAAGTCTGACTCGCTGTTTATCCTGTATGCACCCAACAAGCTGGGTGCTCCTGCTTCTAAGCAGACTATTGCTCGTTGGATTTGTAGTACAATTCAGCTTGCACATTCTGTGGCAGGCCTGCCACAGCCAAAATCTGTAAAAGCCCATTCCACAAGGAAAGTGGGCTCATCTTGGGCGGCTGCCCGAGTGGTCTCGGCTTTACAACTTTGCCGAGCAGCTACTTGGTCAGGGGCAAACACGTTTGCTAAATTCTACAAATTTGATACCCTGGCTGAGGAGGACCTGGAGTTCTCTCATTCGGTGCCGCAGAGTCATCCGCACTCTCCCGCCCGTTTGGGAGCTTTGGTATAATCCCCATGGTCCTTACGGAGTCCCAGCATCCACTAGGACGTCAGAGAAAATAAGATTTTACTTACCGATAAATCTATTTCTCGTAGTCCGTAGTGGATGCTGGGCGCCCATCCCAAGTGCGGATTGTCTGCAATACTTGTACATAGTTATTGTTAACTAAATCGGGTTATTGTTGTTGTGAGCCATCTTTTCAGAGGCTCCTTCGTTGTTATCATACTGTTAACTGGGTTCAGATCACAAGTTGTACGGTGTGATTGGTGTGGCTGGTATGAGTCTTACCCGGGATTCAATATCCTTCCTGATTATGTACGCTCGTCCGGGCACAGTATCCTAACTGAGGCTTGGAGGAGGGTCATAGGGGGAGGAGCCAGTGCACACCACCTGATCCTAAAGCTTTTATTCTTGTGCCCTGTCTCCTGCGGAGCCGCTATTCCCCATGGTCCTTACGGAGTCCCAGCATCCACTACGGACTACGAGAAATAGATTTATCGGTAAGTAAAATCTTATTTTTCTTCTCAGGCAAGCAGGAAAGCAATGACCTGTTTTGCTTGCATGAGGAAGAACAGTTGGTAAGGTAGTACTAACAGAGCCATCCCATATCCCTCCTACAGACGGACCTTTTCAGGTAATACAAATCGACTTCGTACAGTTAACACCCTTTAGGAGTTATTGTTATGTATTGGTGTGCACTGATGTTTTCTCAAACTGGGTAGAGGCATTTCCTGCCACCACAGATGCTGCTGTGTTTACCGCAAAGAAAATTTGCACAGAAATATGTGTGTAGATAATGGTACACCTAGGAGTAGGAGCAAAGCTTGAAATTGGACTATTGTGATTATAGACACTGCCACTAGTATTATGTAGCATCAGAACCACTCCCAGATCTTCACTTAACGAATCACCCTCTTCGAAATTTGTTTTTGTTTTTGTGTTTTTTTTTGTTTTTGGAAGACAACCTCATGTCATGATTGATCCGCACAATGATCAGAAATACACCAATGAGGTGACAGTACTAGTACCTTATCGAGATGAGCCAGCATTTGAGAACTTGACAAAAGAACTTTAAACTGTTGATTCCTGGTATGCCAAATACTAACTGGCTTGATTGTGAACCAAGAGACTGTGTGATTGTTCTTACGCTTAGGTTGCCTAATAGACAGGTGGGAAGGACCATACCAAGTTTTGTTGACAGCACTATCCCAGTGAAAGTAGTCGAGAGAGAGACTTGGGTCCACGATTCCCATTGCAGGAAAGTCGGTAGTCTGGAAGGAACTCATAAATGGAGTGAGATCGCAAAAGTATCACCAGAGAGTCTGTTCCGTGAAGACTGAGAGGCAGCACTGTTGAACACTACCTGAGCGTGCTAAAGGATCACAGAAAGACCAGTCATTGTTATTGATTTGCTATGGACTAGAGTTGTTTTGTTCTATTTCTCTTTTCTCTCTTTCCCGCTGATAAACATTTTTTTCAGGACATTCTATTTTTGCGAGGTTTTTCATGAGGAGTCGAGTGTGGGACTGGAACTGATTCTGGAGGAAGGAGTGATTTCTTTATAGGATCCCAGGATTAGCCGATCAGTTTGTTAGAGCCAGAGAAAAATCAAAGGTCTAGTAGTTACGGAGTTCGGAGGTAACGTGATAGGCTATTGTCTGAGGAATACTGTATTTTGTAGTTATTGTGACCCCATATGTGAAGATGAGAGCATCCAGAGATGTCAGTCTAGCAATAATGTGACAGACCTCCCTTGAGTGATTACCACTCACTAGTGGGTAAGGTCTTAAACCAAACGGAATGTTGGATGTGCTCACAGGTACCTCTAAGACGAAAAGATGCAGGATTAGTGCCATATTTTTTTAGAGTTAACTGAGCTACTTGAATTACACGGAAGGGGGAGGGTACCGGTGGACAAAGAATATAATATAACTAGACCCCCTAGCCTTAAGATCCACCAGTACCATAGATAAATCCTTGGTATGTTTAAATCTCACCAATTTCAGGAAATTGGGAGGTAATCAGGAACAATCAGACAATGGCTATTCACACATAGCAGATAAAGAGCTCCTTAATGTATGTGGAAGAAAGGTTTATGAGTGGCTCTTCCCGAACTCCAAAGGTTTATGTTATTTAGGAAGGACACTACTTATAACCCTTGTTCAATGATGAAACAGACCTAGCATACGTTCCAGAAATGGAAACAATGTTCAGAAAATGATAGGAATATGTAAATCATGAAAATGTTATGTCACTTTCACGATTTGTTTGTTTTCTCCCTCTACCCAGCAGAACCTCAATCGAATCCGAACATCAGCGTACAAAGACGTAGGTACATGTATGTGTGAAATGTTCATCCAAATCAGACCTTATAGGCCAAAGCACTGTCCCAGCATACTCTATAGGTTGAATGTTGTCACACCCAACCAGTGGTCCCGTGACCGCCGAGTTCATGTAGAGGATGTCTCGTCCTCCTCCCTGTCTTCCCCAAATATAGTCAAAAGTCTGATTTGCGAAATGAATACATACGTGTGTCTAGGTCACCGATTATTGTTTGAAATATTTTTCTTATGTTAATAATTTATGGCAATTATTGTTTACTGCCAAAGGGTGGACCGTCGAAGTAAAAAAAAATAAGAATTTACTCACCGGTAATTCTATTTCTCGTAGTCCGTAGTCGATGCTGGGACTCCGTAAGGACCATGGGGAATAGCGGCTCCGCAGGAGACTGGGCACAACTAAAAGAAAGCTTTAGACTACTGGTGTGCACTGGCTCCTCCCACTATGACCCTCCTCCAGACTACAGTTAGGATACTGTGCCCGGAAGAGCTGACACAATAAGGAAGGATTTTGAATCCCGGGTAAGACTCATACCAGCCACACCAATCACACCGTATAACTCGTGATACAATACCCAGTTAACAGTATGAACAATAACTGAGCCTCTCAACAGATGGCTCAACAATAACCCTTTAGTTAAACAATAACTATATACAAGTATTGCAGACAATCCGCACTTGGGATGGGCGCCCAGCATCCACTACGGACTACGAGAAATAGAATTACCGGTGAGTAAATTCTTATTTTCTCTGACGTCCTAAGTGGATGCTGGGACTCCGTAAGGACCATGGGGATTATACCAAAGCTCCCAAACGGGCGGGAGAGTGCGGATGACTCTGCAGCACCGAATGGGCAAACTCTAGGTCCTCCTCAGCCAGGGTGTCAAACTTGTAGAATTTAGCAAATGTGTTTGACCCCGACCAAGTAGCTGCTCGGCAAAGTTGTAAAGCCGAGACCCCTCGGGCAGCCGCCCAAGAAGAGCCCACCTTCCTTGTGGAATGGGCTTTCACTGATTTAGGATGCGGCAGTCCAGCCGCAGAATGTGCAAGCTGAATCGTACTACAGATCCAGCGAGCAATAGTCTGCTTTGAAGCAGGTGCACCCAACTTGTTGGGCGCATGCAGGATAAATAGCGAGTCAGTCTTTCTGACGCCAGCTGTCCTGGAAACATAAATTTTCAGGGCCCTGACTACGTCCAACAACTTGGAAGCCTCCAAGTCTTTAGTAGCCGCAGGCACCACAATAGGTTGGTTCAAATGAAAGGCTGATACCACCTTAGGGAGAAACTGGGGACGAGGCCTCAATTCTGCCCTATCCATATAAAAATCAGATAAGGGCTTTTACATGACAAAGCCGCCATTTCTGATACACGCCTGGCCGAAGCCAAGGCCAACAACATGACCACTTTCCACGTGAGATATTTCAATTCCACGGTTTTAAGTGGCTCAAACCAATGTGACTTTAGGAAATCCAACACCACGTTGAGATCCCAAGGTGCCACTGGAGGCACAAAAGGGGGCTGAATATGCAGCACTCCCTTAACAAAAGTCTGAACTTCAGGCAGTGAAGCCAGTTCTCTCTGGAAGAAAATCGACAGAGCCGAAATCTGGACCTTAATGGAACCCAATTTTAGGCCCATAGTCACCCCTGACTGTAGGAAGTGCAGGAAACGGCCCAGCTGAAATTCTTCCGTTGGGGCCTTTCTGGCCTCACACCACGCAACATATTTTCGCCAAATGCGGTGATAATGGTTCGCGGTCACTTCTTTCCTAGCTTTAATCAGCGTAGGAATGACTTCATCCGGAATGCCCTTTTCCTTCAGGATCCGGTGTTCAACCGCCATGCCGTCAAACGCAGCTGCGGTAAGTCTTGGAACAGACAGGGCCCCTGCTGCAGCAGGTCCTGTCTGACCGTCAGAGGCCATGGGTCTTCTGACATAATTTCTTGAAGTTCCGGGTACCAAGCTCTTCTTGGCCAATCCGGAACAATGAGTATAGTTCTTACTCCTCTTCTCCTTATTATCCTCAGTACCTTTGGTATGAGAGGAAGAGGAGGGAACACATAAACCGACCGGTACACCCACGGTGTCACTAGAGCGTCCACAGCTATCGCCTGAGGGTCTCTCGACCTGGCGCAATATCTTTCTAGCTTTTTGTTTAGGCGGGACGCCATCATGTCCACCTGTGGCCTTTCCCAACGGTTTACAATTAGTTGGAAGACTTCTGGATGAAGTCCCCACTCTCCCGGGTGGAGGTCGTGCCTGCTGAGGAAGTCTGCTTCCCAGTTGTCCACTCCCGGAACGAACACTGCTGACAGTGCTAACACGTGATTTTCCGCCCATCGGGGAATCCTAGTGGCTTCTGCCATCGCCGTCCTGCTTCTCGTGCCGCCCTGTCGGTTTATATGGGCGACCGCCGTGATGTTGTCTGACTGGATCAGTATCGGCTGGTTTTGAAGCAGGGGTTTTGCCTGACTTAGGGCATTGTAAATGGCCCTTAGTTCCAGAACATTTATGTGCAGGGAAGTCTCCTGACTTGACCATAGTCCTTGGAAGTTTCTTCCCTGTGTGACTGCCCCCCAGCCTCGAAGGCTGGCATCCGTGGTCACCAGGACCCAGTCCTGTATGCCGAATCTGCGGCCCTCTTGAAGATGAGCACTCTGCAGCCACCACAGCAGAGACACCCTGGTCCTTGGAGACAGGGTTATCAGCCGATGCATCTGAAGATGCGATCCGGACTACTTGTCCAACAGGTCCCACTGAAAAGTTCTTGCATGGAACCTGCCGAATGGAATTGCTTCGTAGGAAGCTACCATCTTTCCCAGGATCCGCGTGCAGTGATGCACCGACACCTGTTTTGGTTTTAGGAGGCCTCTGACTAGAGATGACAGCTCCTTGGCCTTCTCCTCCGGGAGAAACACTTTTTTCTGTTCTGTGTCCAGAACCATCCCCAGGAACAGTAGACGTGTCGTAGGGACCAGCTGTGACTTTGGAATATTTAGAATCCAGCCGTGCTGTTGTAGCACCTCCCGAGATAGTGCTACCCCGACCAACAACTGCTCCCTGGACCTCGCCTTTATCAGGAGATCGTCCAAGTACGGGATAATTAAAACTCCCTTCTTTCGAAGGAGTATCATCATTTCGGCCATTACCTTGGTAAAGACCCTCGGAGCCGTGGATAGACCGAACGGCAACGTCTGGAATTGGTAATGACAATCCTGTACCACAAATCTGAGGTACTCCTGGTGAGGATGGTAAATGGGGACATGCAGGTAAGCATCCTTGATGTCCAGTGATACCATGTAATCCCCCTCGTCCAGGCTTGCAATAACCGCTCTGAGCGATTCCATCTTGAACTTGAATTTTTTTATATACGTGTTCAAGGATTTAAAATTTAAAATGGGTCTCACCGAACCGTCCGGTTTCGGTACCACAAACATTGTGGAATAGTAACCCCGTCCTTGTTGAAGTAGGGGCACCTTTACTATCACCTGCTGGGAATACAGCTTGTGAATTGCCTCTAACACTGCCTCCCTGGCTGAGGGAGTTGTTGGCAAGGCAGATTTGAGGAAACGGCGGGGGGGGGGAGACGTCTCGAATTCCAGCTTGTACCCCTGAGATACTACTTGAAAGATCCAGGGATCCACCCGTGAGCGAGCCTACTGATCGCTGAAATTTTTGAGATGGGCCCCCACCGTACCTGGCTCCGCCTGTGGAGCCCCAGCGTCATGCTGTGGACTTAGAGGAAGCGGGGGAGGACTTTTGCTCCTGGGAACTGGCTGTATACTGCAGCTTTTTCCCTCTACCTCTGCCTCTGGGCAGAAAGGACGCGCCTTTAACCCGCTTGCCCTTATTGGGCCGAAAGGACTGTACCTGATAATACGGTGCTTTCTTTGGCTGTGAGGGAACATGGGGTAAAAATGTAGACTTCCCAGCTGTTGCTGTGGAAACGAGGTCCAAGAGACCATCCCCGAACAATTCCTCACCCTTATAAGGCAAAACTTCCATGTGCCTTTTAGAATCTGCATCTCCTGTCCACTGCCGAGTCTATAACCCTCTCCTGGCATAAATGGACATTGCACTTATTTTAGATGCCAGCCGGCAAATATTCCTCTGTGCATCCCTCATGTATAAGAGTGCGTCTTTAATATGCTCTACGGTTAGCAATATAGTGTCCCTGTCTAGGGTATCAATATTTTCTGACAGGGAATCTGACCACGCAGCTGCAGCACTGCACATCCATGCTGAAGCAATAGCTGGTCTCAGTATAACACCTGTGTGTGTATATATAGACTTCAGGATAGCCTCCTGCTTTCTATCAGCAGATTCCTTCAGGGCGGCCGTATCCGGAGACGGTAGTGCCACCTTCTTTGACAAGCGTGTGAGCGCTTTATCCACCCTAGGGGATGTTTCCCAACGTGACCTATCCTCTGGCGGGAAAGGGTACGCCATTAGCAACCTCTTAGAAATTACCAGTTTCTTATCGGGGGAAGCCCACGCTTCTTCACACACTTCATTTAATTCCTCAGATGGAGGAAAAAATAAGAATTTACTTACCGATAATTCTATTTCTCGTAGTCCGTAGTGGATGCTGGGGACTCCGTCAGGACCATGGGGATTAGCGGCTCCGCAGGAGACAGGGCACAAAAGTAAAAGCTTTAGGATCAGGTGGTGTGCACTGGCTCCTCCCCCTATGACCCTCCTCCAAGCCTCAGTTAGGATACTGTGCCCGGACGAGCGTACACAATAAGGAAGGATTTTGAATCCCGGGTAAGACTCATACCAGCCACACCAATCACACTGTACAACCTGTGATCTGAACCCAGTTAACAGCATGATAACAGCGGAGCCTCTGAAAAGATGGCTCACAACAATAATAACCCGATTTTTGTAACAATAACTATGTACAAGTATTGCAGACAATCCGCACTTGGGATGGGCGCCCAGCATCCACTACGGACTACGAGAAATAGAATTATCGGTAAGTAAATTCTTATTTTCTCTGACGTCCTAAGTGGATGCTGGGGACTCCGTCAGGACCATGGGGATTATACCAAAGCTCCCAAACGGGCGGGAGAGTGCGGATGACTCTGCAGCACCGAGTGAGAGAACTCCAGGTCCTCCTCAGCCAGGGTGTGCCCCTGACCAAGTAGCAGCTCGGCAAAGTTGTAAAGCCGAGACCCCTCGGGCAGCCGCCCAAGATGAGCCCACCTTCCTTGTGGAATGGGCATTTACATATTTTGGCTGTGGCAGGTCTGCCACAGAATGTGCAAGCTGAATTGTACTACACATCCAACTAGCAATCGTCTGCTTAGAAGCAAGAGCACCCAGTTTGTTGGGTGCATACAGGATAACAGCAAGTCAGTTTTCCTGACTCCAGCCGTCCTGGAAACCTATATTTTCAGGGCCCTGACAACATCTAGCAACTTGGAGTCCTCCAAGTCCCTAGTAGCCGCAGGTACCATAATAATCTGGTTCAGGTGAAACGCTGACACCACCTTATGGAGAAACTGGGGACGAGTCCGCAGCTCTGCCCTGTCCGAATGGACAATCAGATATGGGCTTTTGTGAGACAAAGCCGCCAATTCTGACACTCGCCTGGCCGAGGCCAGGGCCAACATCATGGTCACTTTCCATGTGAAATATTTCAAATCCACAGATTTGAGCGGTTTAAACCAATGTGATTTGAGGAATCCCAGAACTACGTTGAGATCCCACAGTGCCACTGGAGACACAAAAGGGGGTTGTATATGCAGTACTCCCTTGACAAAATTCTGGACTTCAGGAACTGAAGCCAATTCTTTCTGGAAGAAAATCGACAGGGCCGAAATTTGAACCTTAATGGACCCCAATTTGAGGCCCATAGACACTCCTGTTTGCAGGAAATGCAGGAATCGACCGAGTTGAAATTTCTTCGTGGGGCCTTCCTGGCCTCACACCACGCAACATATTTTTGCCACATGTGGTGATAATGTTGTGCGGTCACCTCCTTCCTGGCTTTGACCAGGGTAGGAATGACCTCTTCCGGAATGCCTTTTTCCCTTAGGATCCGGCGTTCAACCGCCATGCCGTCAAACGCAGCCGCGGTAAGTCTTGGAACAGACATGGTACTTGCTGAAGCAAGTCCCTTCTTAGCGGCAGAGGCCATGAGTCCTCTGTGAGCATCTCTTGAAGTTCCGGGTACCAAGTCCTTCTTGGCCAATCCGGAGCCACGAGTATAGTTCTTACTCCTCTACGTCTTATAATTCTCAGTACCTTAGGTATGAGAAGCAGAGGAGGGAACACATACACCGACTGGTACACCCACGGTGTTACCAGAACGTCCACAGCTATTGCCTGAGGGTCTCTTGACCTGGCGCAATACCTGTCCAGTTTTTTGTTCAGGCGGGACGCCATCATGTCCACCTTTGGTCTTTCCCAACGGTTCACAATCATGTGGAAGACTTCCCGATGAAGTCCCCACTCTCCCGGGTGGAGGTCGTGCTGAGGAAGTCTGCTTCCCAGTTGTCCACTCCCGGAATGAACACTGCTGACAGTGCTAACACATGATTTTCCGCCCAGCGAAGAATCCTTGCAGTTTCTGCCATTGCCCTCCTGCTTCTTGTGCCGCCCAGTCTGTTTACGTGGGCGACTGCCGTGATGTTGTCCCACTGGATCAATACCGGCTGACCTTGAAGCAGAGGTCTTGCTAAGCTTAGAGCATTGTAAATTGCTCTTAGCTCCAGTATATTTATGTGGAGAGAAGTCTCCAGACTTGATCACACTCCCTGGAAATTTTTTCCTTGTGTGACTGCTCCCCAGCCGTTCAGGCTGGCATCCGTGGTCACCAGGACCCAGTCCTGAATGCCGAATCTGTGGCCCTTTAGTAGATGAGCACTCTGCAGCCACCACAGAAGAGACACCCTTGTCCTTGGAGACAGGGTTATCCGCTGATGCATCTGAAGATGCGATCCGGACCATTTTTCCAGCAGATCCCACTGAAAAGTTCTTGCGTGAAATCTGCCGAATGGAATCGCTTCGTAAGAAGCCACCATTTTTCCCAGGACCCTTGTGCAATGATGCACTGACACTTTTCCTGGTTTTAGGAGGTTCCTGACTAGCTCGGATAACTCCCTGGCTTTCTCCTCCGGGAGAAACACCTTTTTCTGGACTGTGTCCAGAATCATCCCTAGGAACAGCAGACGTGTCGTCGGAGACAGCTGCGATTTTGGAATATTTAGAATCCACCCGTGCTGTCGTAGAACTACTTGAGATAGTGCTACTCCGACCTCCAACTGTTCTCTGGACCTTGCCCTTATCAGGAGATCGTCCAAGTAAGGGATAATTAAGACGCCTTTTCTTTGAAGAAGAATCATCATTTCGGCCATTACCTTGGTAAAGACCCGGGGTGCCATGGACAATCCAAACGGCAGCGTCTGAAACTGATAGTGACAGTTTTGTACCACGAACCTGAGGTACCCTTGGTGAGAAGGGCAAATTGGGACATGGAGGTAAGCATCCTTGATGTCCAGGGACACCATATAGTCCCCTTCTTCCTGGTTCGCTATCACTGCTCTGAGTGACTCCATCTTGATTTGAACCTTTGTATGTAAGCGTTCAAATATTTCAGATTTAGAATAGGTCTCACCGAGCCGTCTGGCTTCAGTACCACAATATAGTGTGGAATAATACCCCTTTCCTTGTTGTAGGAGGGGTACTTTGATTATCACCTGCTGGGAATACAGCTTGTGAATTGTTTCCAATACTGCCTCCCTGTCGGAGGGAGACGTTGGTAAAGCAGACTTCAGGAACCTGCGAGGGGGAGACGTCTCGAACTTCCAATCTGTACCCCTGGGATACTACTTGTAGGATCCAGGGGTCCACTTGCGAGTGAGCCCACTGCGCGCTGAAACTCTTGAGACGACCCCCCACCGCAGCTGAGTCCGCTTGTACGGCCCCAGCGTCATGCTGAGGACTTGGCAAAAGCGGTGGAGGTCTTCTGTTCCTGGGAATGGGCTGCCTGCTGCAGTCTTCTTCCCTTTCCTCTATCCCTGGGCAGATATGACTGGCCTTTTGCCTGCTTGCCCTTATGGGGACGAAAGGACTGAGGCTGAAAAGACGGTGTCTTTTTCTGCTGAGATGTGACTTGGGGTAAAAAAGGTGGATTTTCCAGCTGTTGCCGTGGCCACCAGGTCCGATGGACCGACCCCAAATAACTCCTCCCCTTTATACGGCAATACTTCCATGTGCCGTTTGGAATCTGCATCACCTGACCACTGTCGTGTCCATAAACATCTTCTGGCAGATATGGACATCGCACTTACTCTTGATGCCAGAGTGCAAATATCCCTCTGTGCATCTCGCATATATAGAAATGCATCCTTTAAATGCTCTATAGTCAATAAAATACTGTCCCTGTCAAGGGTATCAATATTTTCAGTCAGGGAATCCGACCAAGCCACCCCAGCGCTGCACATCCAGGCTGAGGCGATCGCTGGTCGCAGTATAACACCAGTATGTGTGTATATACTTTTTAGGATATTTTGCAGCCTCCTATCAGCTGGCTCCTTGAGGGCGGCCGTATCTGGAGACGGTAACGCCACTTGTTTTGATAAGCGTGTGAGCGCCTTATCCACCCTAAGGGGTGTTTCCCAACGCGCCCTAACTTCTGGCGGGAAAGGGTATAACGCCAATATCACACACTTCATTTAATTTATCTGATTCAGGAAAAACTACAGGTAGTTTTTTCACACCCCACATAATACCCTCTTTTGTGGTACTTGTAGTATCAGAAATATGTAACACCTCCTTCATTGCCCTTAACATGTAACGTGTGGCCCAAATGGAAAATACGTTTGTTTCTTCACCGTCGACACTGGAGTCAGTGTCCGTGTCTGTGTCGACCGACTGAGGTAAATGGGCGTTTTAAAGCCCCTGACGGTGTTTGAGACGCCTGGACAGGTACTAATTGGTTTGCCGGCCGTCTCATGTCGTCAACCGACCTTGCAGCGTGTTGACATCACGTAATTCCCTAAATAAGCCATCCATTCCGGTGTCGACTCCCTAGAGAGTGACATCACCATTACAGGCAATTGCTCCGCCTCCTCACCAACATCGTCCTCATACATGTCGACACACACGTACCGACACACAGCACACACACAGGGAATGCTCTGATAGAGGACAGGACCCCACTAGCCCTTTGGGGAGACAGAGGTAGAGTTTGCCAGCACACACCAAAACGCTATAATTATACAGGGACAACCTTTATATAAGTGTTTTTCCCTTATAGCATCTTAATATATATAATCATATCGCCAAATAAGTGTCCCCCCTCTCTGTTTTAACCCTGTTTCTGTAGTGCAGTGCAGGGGAGAGCCTGGGAGCCTTCCCACCAGCATTTCTGTGAGGGAAAATGGCGCTGTGTGCTGAGGAGAATAGGCTCCACCCCCTTTTCGGCGGGCTTCTTCTCCCGTTTTTCTGAGACCTGGCAGGGGTTAAATACATCCATATAGCCCCAGGGGCTATATGTGATGTATCTTTTAGCCAGTATAGGTATTTCATTGCTGCCCAGGGCGCCCCCCCCCAGCGCCCTGCACCCTCAGTGACCGCTGGTGTGAAGTGTGCTGACAACAATGGCGCACAGCTGCAGTGCTGTGCGCTACCTCATGAAGACTGAAAAGTCTTCTGCCGCCGGTTTCTGGACCTCTTCACTCTTCGGCATCTGCAAGGGGGTCGGCGGCGCGGCTCTGGGACCGGACTCCATGGCTGGGCCTGTGTTCGATCCCTCTGGAGCTAATGGTGTCCAGTAGCCTAAGAAGCCAATCCATCCTGCACGCAGGTGAGTTCACTTCTTCTCCCCTAAGTCCCTCGTAGCAGTGAGCCTGTTGCCAGCAGGACTCACTGAAAATAAAAAACCTAACAAAACTTTTACTCTAAGCAGCTCTTTAGGAGAGCCACCTAGATTGCACCCTTCTCGGCCGGGCACAAAAATCTAACTGAGGCTTGGAGGAGGGTCATAGGGGGAGGAGCCAGTGCACACCACCTGATCCTAAAGCTTTTACTTTTGTGCCCTGTCTCCTGCGGAGCCGCTAATCCCCATGGTCCTGACGGAGTCCCCAGCATCCACTTAGGACGTCAGAGAAACAACTGGTAGTTTTTTCTCTCCAAACATAATACCCTTTTTTGTGGTACCCGGGGTAACATCAGAAATATGCAACACATTTTTCATTGCCTCAATCATATAACATGTGGCCCTATTGGAAGATACATTAGTCTCATCGTCGTCGACACTGGATTCAGTATCCGTGTCGACATCTGTGTCTGCCATCTGAGGTAGCGGGCGTTTTAGAGCCCCTGATGGCTTTTGAGACGCCTGGGCAGGCACAGGCTGAGAAGCCGGCTGTCCCATATTTGGTAAGTCGTCAAACCTTTTATGTAAGGAGTCGACACTGTCGCGTAATTCCTTCCACAGAACCATCCACTCAGGTGTCGACCCCGCAGGGGGTGACATCACATTTATCGGCATTTGCTCCGCCTCCACATAAGCCTCCTCATCAAACATGTCGACACAGCCGTACCGACACACCGCATACACACAGGGAATGCTCTGACAGAGGACAGGACCCCACAAAGCCCTTTGGGGAGACAGAGAGAGAGTATGCCAGCACACACCAGAGCGCTATATAACACAGGGATCCCACTATAAATGAGTGTTTTCCCTTATAGCTGCTTATATTATGTATATACTGCGCCTAAATTTAGTGCCCCCCCTCTCTTTTTTACCCTTATGTAGCGTGACACTGCAGGGGAGAGCCAGGGAGCGTCCTGCCAGCGGAGCTGTGAGGGAAAAATGGCGCCAGTGTGCTGAGGGAGATAGCCCCGCCCCTTTTCCGGCGGACTTCTCCCGCTTTTTCTGGAATTCTGGCAGGGGTATTTTTACACCTATATAGCCTTCCTGACTATATATGGTGTAGATTTTCCAGCCAAGGTGTCTTATATTGCCCTCAGGGCGCCCCCCCCAGCGCCCTGCACCCATCAGTGACCGGAGTGTGAGGTGTGCATGAGGAGCAATGGCGCACAGCTGCAGTGCTGTGCGCTACCTTGTTGAAGACAGAAGTCTTCTGCCGCCGATTTTCCGGAACACTTCTTGCTTCTGGCTCTGTAAGGGGGCCGACGACGCGGCTCCGGGACCGAACATCGAGGTCGGGTCCTGTGGTCGATCCCTCTGGAGCTAATGGTGTCCAGTAGCCTAAGAAGCCCAAGCTACCACCAGTTAGGTAGGTTCGCTTCTTCTCCCCTTAGTCCCTCGCTGCAGTGAGTCTGTTGCCAGCAGATCTCACTGTAAAATAAAAAACCTAAATTATACTTTCTTTCTAGGAGCTCAGGAGAGCCCCTAGTGTGCATCCAGCTCAGCCGGGCACAAGATTCTAACTGAAGTCTGGAGGAGGGTCATAGTGGGAGGAGCCAGTGCACACCAGTAGTCTAAAGCTTTCTTTTAGTTGTGCCCAGTCTCCTGCGGAGCCGCTATTCCTCATGGTCCTTACGGAGTCCCAGCATCCACTTAGGACGTCAGAGAAAATATATTACGTAGAGAGAACATACAGACTCCACACATTATGAGTCGCTAAGCTTGCAAATACGCGCAGCGAGCACAGCAATATATGGTAACTTACGCATTTACACATACATGCCACAAAGATAGATTCGACACATATTTCATACAGCACATAAATTGAACATATCAAGCGCCAGACATCATAATGTTTTAAATTATATAATGGAGTAACGTCATGTATGTGTATTATTGGAACGAAGCAAGATGGACATGACGTGCTTGGTATCAAAGCAACCAGATTAATGTGTATATCAATTTGATGCCTGTTATTAAGTTGTAGCTCATTGCAACAAGTAGATATGATTAAATGTATGAAAGCTAAAGTCACTCTTATTAGAACAATGGATTTCCTGGAAGACAGCATGCCTGACCAGTGGCTATCTCCTGTGATTACACCATCAAGGCTGGATGTTGCTTGCATATGAACTGACCAGTGACTCATCATGAATGAGAAAGTTCCCTCCCCTAGACTAGTAACAAGAGATGTGTGCACTCCCCCAAAATACATAGTATATAGGTGATCACACACACAGCCGGCTGTTTTTCTTTGTCTCAGATGATGGTGGAGATGCTGACTGTCCAGTGGCTGCATGATTTTACAGAGAGAGAGAGAGTGATATGGAGTGGAAACTTTATTTGAGCAAAATATGGTGATGTATTGCTGGCCATGTATGTATTTGAATTAGTTTGTATTAACTGCTTACTGTGTAAATTATAACCATGTAGCTATATATATATATATATATATATATATATATATTGTACATTGTGATATATTGAATACATATCCTTTTAATAACAAATATATACATCAATGAGCTTTGGAACTCAGATAATGTGTGGGTGTATTGTTTTCTCTTATGGGATGTAGTGTTTTGCAATGTATAGCGCACATTCATAGCACATGGTAATAAGATGCGCAGGCGTCCACAGTATATATTAGAGCTGGCATCTTAAATATTTGTTAGAAAGCAATTTGACTTTTACAACGGTGAAATATATTGAGAAAAATTTCTGACAATTTAGCCATGGGAAACGTCTTGATTGAGTATTCTAATTGCTTCAATAGGCATTCAGTTGTCATAGAAGGGAAATGTACCAACCATTGGGAAATGCCAGTACGCAAGTTCCAAAGCATTTCTAAGATATTTATAATTCATAGACATCACTCCTCTTGTCATGGAGGGTGTTGCTAATGATTTGTCCAGGAGGTTATCCTTATCCCCCGCCAGGAAGAGGCCTGAGACCTCACTCACATAATGTTGTGCTGTAAATAAGAGAAAGTCGACCCTCCTATCACAGGGAATTTTGCCACAGCTTCAGAGTAAGAAAGAGGCTTACAAGTTCTAGCAGTCATCAGTTGTCCTATTGTGCACAACCCCTCTTTTGCCCAATTATAGAAAACCTGTGATGCCATTCCATCTTGGAAATTTGGGTTGTGTATGAATGGTAAATGAATTGAAACATGGGGATGTACTTTATATCTATGTTGTAAAAGTAACCAGAGCTTTCTTGTGGACATTAAAAGTGGATTATTTAAAATTTCAAAAGGAATCTCATTATCTGTCATGTGTAAGAAAGCTATTTGGGAAGTTTGGGGTATAACATTTTGTTCTAATAAGATATTGGTATAAGTTTGGCAAATCGTCAGCCAATCTGTGAGGTACCTGAGCAAGGCAGCATAATTGTAAGTTAATATATCCAGGAAATTTATTCCACTATTCCCTTATGGTTGATATAATTTAATCAAGACTATTCTTGCCCTTTTATTATTCCATATAAAATTATGAAATAATCTTGCGATAGACAGGATGTCAGTTCAAGACAAAAGAATAGGGAGTACTTGTAATGGGTATAGGAGTTTTGGTAAATAAATCATTCGTAATAGATTCACTCTTCCTAGATAAGAAAGCTGGAGATGGCTCAGGCTCTGTAGGTCTCTAGTCAATGTGGTTATAATTTTACGTATGTTATAATTATACAAATGAGTAATATTTTTGGGAAGGGTAATTCCTAAATATGACATTTGGCCTTTAGCCCATTTAAGAGATAGAGATGCCGCCCATTTAGGGCGCACAAATCCTTTTTTAAGATACATTGCTCGAGACTTTTCAAAATTAACAATAAAACCAAAAAGACAGGTCCAAAGGAATTGAATAAGTTCAATAGAGGTTGTAAAGATGATTTGGGTTTTTAAAGATATATCAAGAAATCATCAGCAAAGGCAGTAATTTTAATTTCTATCTCGCCCACTCTTATACCAGTCAAATTAGGCCAATAATGAATCAGTCTAAGAAGAGGGTCAAGGGTAAGGTTAAAGAGAATAGGGGAGAGAGGACATCCCTGTCGGGTTCCCCGGGACATATTTACCGGATCACTCCGAGTGCCATTGATCAGTAATAAAGTCATTGGGGAAGTATAAAGAAATTTGATAAAATGAATGAATTTAGTTCCGAATGAATAAGAAGACAATACTTGAAAGAGAAAAGGCCATGAAACAGTATCAAAAGCCTTGTGGGCGTCTAAGCTGAGTAGCATATTAGGAGAATCAGGAGTTAAATTTGCAGCCACTATAGTTGCAATTGCTGTCCGTATCCCTTTCACAGAATGGCGTCCACTAACAAACCATAAATGATGGGGAGAAATTATTGTAGATAAGAAGGATTGTAGATGTGTGGCCATAATTTTAGAAAGAATCTTTAGGTCTACATTCAATAGAGTTATAGGATGGTAAGAGTCCAAACTTGAAGGGTCCCTACCCGGTTTTGGAATCAATGTTGTGAATGCTTTATTAAAATTTGGATATCGTGGGCAATGCTTATAGAGGTTGAGTATCCCTTATCCAAAATGCTTGGGACCAGAGGTATTTTGGATATCGGATTTTTCCGTATTTTGGAATAATTGCATACCATAATGAGATATCATGGTGATGTGACCCAAGTCTAAGCACAGAATACATTTCTGTTTTATATACACCTTATACACACAGCCTGAAGGTCATTTTGGACAATATTTTTAATAACTTTGTGCATTAAACAAAGTGTGTATACATTCACACAATTCATTTATGTTTCATATACATCTTATACACACAGGCTGAAGGTCATTTAATACAATATTTTTAATTACTTTGTGTATTAAACAAAGTTTGTGTACATTGAGCCATCAGAAAACAAAGGTTTTACTATCTCAGTCTCACTCAAAAAATTCCGTATTTCTGAATATTTGGATATGGGATACTCAACCTGTATATGGTAAGATATAATTCTAATAACGTAGGAGTAACATACAGTTGCAAAATTTTAAAATATTCACCCGAAAAGCCGTCTAGCCCAGGAGTCTTACATGTTTTAAGAGACGAGATTGCAATGTATATCTCTTGATCAGAAATTTCTGCATCTAGAAATTCACGCTGATCCATTGTGAGACAAGGTAAGTTAGCTTTCCTAATAATTCGTCCTTAATGGCTGGTCTGATGGTAGAGCAGAATAAAGATCAGAATAAAATTTATGAAAAACAGAAGAGATGTCAGAAGTATTAGTCAAAGACAAGAGTTCATCGCTCATTTTTATAAAGACAATACGATTTATACGGTGCCAGGTCTTAGTCAAAGAGGCTAAGAGATGGCCTGTTCAACTACCCCATCTATAGTAATGATTTTTTTGTATAGTCAAGTTGCAATGGAGCTTGAGAGAGGAGAAAGTCATCAAGTAGACTCTTAGCTTGGGTATACAATGTAAAATTACTCGCTGAAGAGTCAGATACATATTCAGAGAATCTTACTCATACTGTTTCAGATAGAGTATTATATTGCTCCTTGAGGATTTTGTTACGATTTGCTATGTAGGATATAATGTATCCCCGCATTACAGTCTTAGAAGCCTCCCAGAACAAAATAGGGTCCCCCAAATGTTCACTATTATTGTCAACGTAGTCAAACCAATGTTTTTTAAGGTAAGATTTAAATTCATCAGACTAAAATAAGTATGAGGGGAATCTCCAAGTTTTATGTAGGAGCACAATCGATGATTGACGTATAGATAGGGTAATAGGTGAATGGTCAGAGATGATTAGATCACCTATATCAGCTGATGATACCGTCTGGACTAAAGTGTCAGATACCAAGAAATAGTCTATGCGTGAGAACGAGCGATGGACTCCAGAATAAAAGGTAAAGTATTTATCAGATGGATGAAATAACCTCCACACATCAGCCAACTGATTTTGTATTATAAAATTATTTAAAATAGCCTAGGTTCGTGAGGACGGGTTAGGTGGGACAGGGGATTTATCTAAGACTGGGTCCTTAATAGTACTAAGGTCACCTCCTAGTATAAGTGGGAAGGTAACATGTTGAGCTAACATTTGAGAGATATTGTTGAGAAAGTCTGATACTTGGTTATTAGGGGCATACACGTTCAGGAGAGTATAAGGCGTGTCTCTGATCTTAATGTCAACCAAAACAAATCTACCTTCTGGATCAACAACAGCATCCAAGATTGTGTAAGAGAGGCGTCTAGCAATAAGAATGACCACTCCTCTAGATTTGCGGATATATGGAGCCAAGATACATTCAAAGAGCCATGAGGCACGGAGAGAGGAGCCATCCCCAGCTTTCCAATGAGTTTCCTGTAAAAACATAATATCGTTATCTAAACGTTTTAGATGAGTAAGGATTTTACGACGTTTAATAGGAGTATTGAGACCCCCAGTATTCCAGGTTAGGAACTTAAGAGGATTTGGTGGTAAGGAAAATGGAAGGGTAACTTGACGACATGCCATTATCCACACCAGTATTTACATAGATAGCATTGAATGGAAAAAATAGTAAGGTAAGATTGCTCCCCATCCCAGCGAGTGAGGGACAACCCCTTGGACAAAGCACCCAGCACCAACACAGACATAAGGAAAATATTCAGTAACACATTACAGTACAGACAAAAACCAGTGGAAAAAGATTGAAGTTTCAACGTCACTTTTCTAAATTTTCCAACCAGAAGGACATGGACTCTGGAGAGTCAGAGTCAGCCGGGCAAATCTTAAATATAAATAAGAAATATGAAACTATCAAGAGAAAATTAACCATTGTGTTAATACAAGATCGGTAAGTATTATCTCTTCTCCAAATGATAGTAATGTAAATAAAGGGCGGTAAAATACCATCATAACACAGAAAAAAATATAAAAAAAGAAAAAATAAGATTTTACTTACCGATAAATCTATTTCTCGTAGTCCGTAGTGGATGCTGGGGACTCCGTCAGGACCAGGGGGATTAGCGGCTCCGCAGGAGACAGGGCACAAAACTAAAGCTTTAGGATCAGGTGGTGTGTACTGGCTCCTCCCCCTATGACCCTCCTCCAAGCCTCAGTTAGGATACTGTGCCCGGACGAGCGTACACAATAAGGAAGGATATTGAATCCCGGGTAAGACTCATACCAGCCACACCAATCACACCGTATAACTTGTGATCTAAACCCAGTTAACAGTATGACAAACGTAGGAGCCTCTGAACAGACGGCTCACAACAATAACAACCCGATTTTTTTGTAACAATAACTATGTACAAGTATTGCAGACAATCCGCACTTGGGATGGGCGCCCAGCATCCACTACGGACTACGAGAAATAGATTTATCGGTAAGTAAAATCTTATTTTCTCTGACGTCCTAAGTGGATGCTGGGGACTCCGTCAGGACCATGGGGATTATACCAAAGCTCCCAAACGGGCGGGAGAGTGTGGATGACTCTGCAGCACCGAGTGAGAGAACTCCAGGTCCTCCTCAGCCAGGGTGTGCCCCTGACCAAGTAGCAGCTCGGCAAAGTTGTAAAGCCGAGACCCCTCGGGCAGTCGCCCAAGATGAGCCCCCTTCCTTGTGGAATGGGCATTTATATATTTTGGCTGTGGCAGTCCTGCCACAGAATGTGCAAGCTGAATTGTACTACACATTCAACTAGCAATCGTCTGCTTAGAAGCAAGAGCACCCAGTTTTTTGGGTGCATACAGGATAACAGCAAGTCAGTTTTCCTGACTCCAGCCGTCCTGGAAATATATATTTTCAGGGCCCTGACAACATCTAGCAACTTGGAGTCCTCCAAGTCTCTAGTAGCCGCAGGTACCACAATAAGCTGGTTCAGATGAAACGCTGACACCACCTTAGGGAGAAACTGGGGACGAGTCCGCAGCTCTGCCCTGTCCGAAAGGACAATCAGATATGGGCTTTTGTGAGACAAAGCCGCCAATTCTGACACTCGCCTGGCCGAGGCCAGGGCCAACATCATGGTCACTTTCCATGTGAGATATTTCAAATCCACAGATTTGAGCGGTTTAAACCAACGTGATTTGAGGAATCCCAGGACTACGTTGAGATCCCACAGTGCCACTGGAGGCACAAAAGGGGGTTGTATATGCAGTACTCCCTTGTCAAATTTCTGGACTTCAGGAACTGAAGCCAATTCTTTCTGGAAGAAAATCGACAGGGCTGAAATTTGAACCTTAATGGACCCCAATTTGAGGCCCATAGACACTCCTGTTTGCAGGAAATGCAGGAATCGACCGAGTTGAAATTTCTTCGTGGGGCCTTCCTGGCCTCACACCACGCAACATATTTTCGCCACATGTGGTGATAATGTTGTGCGGTCACCTCCTTCCTGGCTTTGACCAGGGTAGGAATGACCTCTTCCGGAATGCCTTTTTTTTCCTTAGGATCCGGCGTTCAACCGCCATGCCGTCAAACGCACCCGCGGTAAGTCTTGGAACAGACATGGTACTTGCTGAAGCAAGTCACTTCTTATCGGCAGAGGCCCTGAGTCCTCTGTGAGCATCTCATGAAGTTCCGGGTACCAAGTCCTTCTTGGCCCATCCGGAGCCACGAGTATAGTTCTTACTCCTCTACGTCTTATAATTCTCAGTACCTTTGGTATGAGAAGCAGAGGAGGGAACACATACACCGACTGGTACACCCATGGTGTTACCAGAACGTCCACAGCTATTTCCTGAGGGTCTCCTGACCTGGCGCAATACCTGTCCAGTTTTTTGTTCAGGCGGGACGCCATCATGTCCACCTTTGGTCTTTCCCAACGGTGCACAATCATGTGGAAAAAACTTCTCGATGAAGTTCCCACTCTCCCGGGTGGAGGTCGTGCTGAGGAAGTCTGCTTCCCAGTTGTCCACTCCCGGAATGAAAACTGCTGACAGTGCTATCACATGATTTTCCGCCCAGCGAAGAATCCTTGCAGTTTCTGCCATTGTCCTCCTGCTTCTTGTGCCGCCCTGTCTGTTTACGTGGGCGACTGCCGTGATGTTGTCCCACTGGATCAATACCGGCTGACCTTGAAGCAGAGGTCTTGCTAAGCTTAGAGCATTGTAAATTGCTCTTAGCTCCAGTATATTTATGCGGAGAGAAGTCCCCAGACTTGATCACACTCCCTGGAAATTTTTTCCCTGTGTGACTGCTCCCCAGCCTTTCAAGCTGGAATCCGTGGTCACCAGGACCCAGTCCTGAATGCATAACTGTGGCACTTTAGTAGATGAGCACTCTGCAGCCACCACAGAAGAGACACCCTTGTCCTTGGAGACAGGGTTATCCGCTGATGCATCTGAAGATGCGATCCGGACCATTTGTCCAGCGGATCCCACTGAAAAGTTCTTGCGTGAAATCTGCCGAATGGAATCGCTTCGTAAGAAGCCACCATTTTTCCCAGGACCCTTGTGCAATGATGCACTGACACTTTTCCTGGTTTTTGGAGGTTCCTGACTAGCTCGGATAACTCCCTGGCTTTCTCCTCCGGGAGAAACACCTTTTTCTGGACTGTGTCCAGAATCATCCCTAGGGACAGCAGACGTGTCGTCGGAGACAGCTGCGATTTTGGAATATTTAGAATCCACCCGTGCTGTCGTAGAACTACTTGAGATAGTGCTACTCAGACCTCCAACTGTTCTCTGGACCTTGCCCTTATCAGGAGATCGTCCAAGTAAGGGATAATTAAGATGCCTTTTCTTTGAAGAAGAATCATCATTTCGGCCATTACCTTGGTAAAGACCCGGGGTGCCGTGGACAATCCAAACGGCAGCGTCTGAAACTGATAGTGACAGTTTTGTACCACGAACCTGAGGTACCCTTTGTGAGAAGGGCAAATTTGGACATGGAGGTAAGCATCCTTGATGTCCAGGGACACCATATAGTCCCCTTCTTCCTGGTTCGCTATCACTGCTCTGAGTGACTCCATTTAGAATAGGTCTCACCGAGCCGTCTGGCTTCAGTACCACAATATAGTGTGGAATAATACCCCTTTACTTGTTGTAGGAGGGGTACTTTGATTATCACCTGCTGGGAATACAGCTTGTGAATTGTTTCCAATACTGCCTCCCTGTCGGAGGTAGACGTTGGTAAAGCAAACTTCAGGAACCTGCGAGGGGGAGACGTCTCGAATTTCCAATCTGTACCCCTGGGATACTACTTGTAGGATCCAGGGGTCCACTTGCGAGTGAGCCCACTGCGTGCTGAAACTCTTGAGACGACCCCCCACCGCACCTGTTTGTACGGCCCCAGCGTCATGCTGAGGACTTGGCAGAAGCGGTGGAAGGCTTCTGTTCCTGGGAATGGGCTGCCTGCTGCAGTCTTCTTCCCTTACCTCTATCCCTGGGCAGATATTATGGGGACGAAAGGACTGAGGCTGAAAAGACTATGTCTTTTTCTGCTGAGATGTGACTTGGGGTAAAAAAGGTGGATTTTCTAGCTGTTGCCGTGGCCACCAGGTCCGATGGACCGACCCCAAATAACTCCTCCCCTTTATACGGCAATACTTCCATGTGCCGTTTGGAATCTGCATCACCTGACCACTGTCGTGTCCATAAACATCGTCTGGCAGATATGGACATCGCACTTACTCTTGATGCCAGAGTTTCGCATATATAGAAATGCATCTTTTAAATGCTCTATAGTCAATAAAATACTGTCCCTGTCAAGGGTATCAATATTTCCAGTCAGGGAATCCGACCAAGCCACCCCAGCGCTGCCCATCCAGGCTGAGGCGATCGCTGGTCGCAGTATAACACCAGTATGTGTGTATATACTTTTTAGGATATTTTCCAACCTCCTATCAGTTGGCTCCTTGAGGGCGTCTGTATCTGGAGACGGTAACGCCACTTGTTTTTATAAGCGTGTGAGCGCCTTATCCACCCTAAGGTGTGTTTCCCAACGCGCCATAACTTCTGGCGGGAAAGGGTATACCGCCAATAATTTTCTATCGGGGGAAACCCACGCATCATCACACACTTCATTTAATTTATCTGATTCAGGAAAAACCACATGTAGTTTTTTCACACTCCACATAATACCCTTTTTTGTGGTACTTGTAGTATCAGAAATATGTAACATCTCCTTCATTGCCCTTAACAAGTAACGTGTGGCCCTAAAGGAAAATACGTTTGTTTCTTCACCGTCGACACTGGAGTCAGTGTCCGTGTCTGTGTCGACCGACTGAGGTAAAAGGACGTTTTAACGCCCCTGACGGTGTTTTAGACGCCTGGACAGGTACTAATTGGTTTGCCGGCCGTCTCATGTCGTCAACCGACCTTGCAGCGTGTTGACATTATCACGTAATTCCTTAAATAAGCCATCCATTCCGGTGTCGACTCCCTAGAGAGTGACATCACCATTACCGGCAATTGCTCCGCCTCCTCACCAACATCGTCCTCATACATGTCGACACACAAGTACCGACACACAGCACACACACAGGGAATGCTCTGATAGAGGACAGGACCCCACTAGCCCTTTGGGGAGACAGAGGGAGAGTTTGCCAGCACACACCAAAAACGCTATATTATACAGGGACAACCTTTATATAAGTGTTTTTCCCTTATAGCATTTTAATATATATATACATATCGCCAAATAAGTGCCCCCCCTCTCTGTTTTAACCCTGTTTCTGTAGTGCAGTGCAGGGGAGAGCCTGGGAGCCTTCCCACCAGCCTTTCTGTGAGGGAAAATGGCGCTGTGTGCTGAGGAGAATAGGCCCCGCCCCCTTTTCGGCGGGCTTCTTCTCCCGTTTTTCTGAGACCTGGCAGGGGTTAAATACATCCATATAGCCTCCAGGGGCTATATGTGATGTATTTTTAGCCAGAATAAGGTATTATACATTGCTGCCCAGGGCGCCCCCAGCAACGCCCTGCACCCTCCGTGACCGTTGGTGTGAAGTGTGTGACAGCAATGGCGCACAGCTGCAGTGCTGTGCGCTACCTTCATGATGACTGAAAAGCCTTCTGCCGGTTTCTGGACCTTCAATCTTCAGCATCTGCAAGGGGGGTCGGCGGCGCGGCTCCGGGACGAACCCCAGGGTGAGACCTGTGTTCCGACTCCCTCTGGACCTAATGGTGTCCAGTAGCCTAAGAAGCCAATCCATCCTGCACGCAGGTGAGTTGAACTTCTCTCCCCTAAGTCCCTCGATGCAGTGAGCCTGTTGCCAGCAGGACTCACTGAAAATAAGAAACCTAAAAACTTTTTCTAAGCAGCTCCTTAAGAGAGCCACCTAGATTGCACCCTGCTCGGACGGGCACAAAAACCTAACTGAGGCTTGGAGGAGGGTCATAGGGGGAGGAGCCAGTACACACCACCTGATCCTAAAGCTTTAGTTTTGTGCCCTGTCTCCTGCGGAGCCGCTAATCCCCCTGGTCCTGACGGAGTCCCCAGCATCCACTTAGGACGTCAGAGAAAATATATAAGGGCAGGCCCTCCAAATGTTCCCATCTATTTATTAGAGATATCATCTTTAGCAGATCAGTAAATCATTATACATTTGAGGCATTATGAACGATTAGGGGAACGTGTTGTAGGTGACATTGACTTCCCATTGGAAGTAAGAGGCAAAAAGTGTTTTTGTGCATCTTTCGGATCATCAAAAATTTTAGTGCAAACATTGTCGGAAACGCGCAGTTTACTGGGTACAGGAGCGCAATTCTCTCCCGGGAGTCTACAAGGAACTTACAAACATTAGAAAAAGATCTGCACCTCTGCGCAACCGCAACTGAAAAATCTTGAAAAATAAGTTTGCGAACACCGTCAATAATCAGTTGATCCATTTTCCTGTACGCTCTCAAGACCATTTCATTAGTTCTGAAATCAAAAGAACGTGCAATCACTGGTCTAGGGCCAGAGTTAGCACTTTCCTTCTCCACTCCAACTTTATGCACTCTTTCCACTTGGGGAAACTCCCCCAATTCAGGAATATCTAAAGCCAGTGCTAATTTAGAAGTAATCACTAAAGGAGGTAGGTTTATCTGCCTCTGGAATCCCAATGAAACACAAGTTATTTCTGCGATTCCGGTTTTCCAGGTCATCTAATTTATCTTGTAGCTCTCGAATCATCGCTACAGATGAGTCGGTAATGGATTGCATAGACAACGTTGAGTCTTCGATATCACTGACTCGTTGTTCAAGGTCGGCTATCCTAGAAGTATTAGAGGTGACCTCTTTGATAGTAGATTGAAAATATGTGGCATGAGAACTGATAAGATCTCCTTTGCAGTTTGAGACAAATGGGTAGTAGGGTCAGACTGGCTTAGAGGTTGACTATCCTCATTTGCAGCGGAGGTGTTTATTCTTACCGCGTGCCATGTTGTCACTGGCGGGAGAGGCAATTGATGAACAAGTAGTCACAGATGAGATTAAAAATGTATTCATCAAATGCAGGGGACGAGGGATATTGGGGCAGATGTATTAACCTGGAGAAGGCATAAGGAAGTGATAAACCAGTGATATAAGCAAGGTGATAAAGGCAGCAGCCATTCAGATCCTAACTGTTAATTTACATAGTGGAGCTGATTGGCTGGTGCCTTTATCTTGCACATATCACTGGTTTATCACTTCCTTATGCCTTCTTCAGGTTAATACATCTGCCCCAGTGTTACAAGCGAGAGAGCTAGAGCAAGGTTCACAGGAAACGTCACCTATTAAACAGTAATGATGGTAAGGGATAAGAAAAAAAAAGGAATTTTCCTCTTCTTTTTCTTTCACATTATAGAAGAAATCTAGCACCGCAGAAATCAAATGGATGCAGAGAGAAATGGAGTAACTACATTGTTACCTTTCGTATGAGGATGGGGGATTCACACAGAAATAATAAATGACAATATTTGTGAGCCTTAGTTATTATTCAGTTTCGCCAGTAGACGGCAGAGTAAGCTCACCTATGTCAAAGAAACTGGGTACACACAACTATATCGGGGAGAGTGGAACACAATACTAATAAATGACAGTATAAATAAAACTGAGTAGTTGTTCAATATTACCAGCAGATGGCGGTGTAAGCTCAGCTATATCAAATAAATTGGAACACAGTAGTAATAAGTGACATTAACAGTATATATGATTTTAGGCAATTATTCAGTTTTACTAGTAGGTGGCAGCAGAAGCTCACCTACGTCAGAGGGACTGTGAAGTACTATATGTTTTACCAGTAGGTGGCAGCAAAAGCTCACCTATCGCAGATAAATTATAATATATCAGGCCATACAGTACAAGAAGAATGTATCTACCTAACAAAAATAAGTAACAATATATGTGATTCCATATAGATATGTGGTATTACCATTAGGTGGTAACGTAAGCCCACCTGTGTCGGAGAAATCTGAACACAACAACAGTCAGCAATATCAGTAGGTGTCAGTGCACCCCCACCTATATCGGTTGGATTGGAGCACAACACCAATAAATGACAGTATAAAAGTTGTTCAGTATTACCAGCAGATGGCGGTATAGACTCACCAGTATTGGATGAACTGGGACACAGTAATAATAGATAACAGTGACTGTGTATGTGATTTCAAACAATTTTCCAGTAGTACCAGCAGGTGGGGCAGCATAAGCTCACCTATAGCAGGTAAACTATATCAGGCAATACAGTACAATATGAATAAAATAGAAGTTAACTACTAGGCAGATATAAGTTTTTTTGTTGAAGCATGAAGAAAATAATAATAATAATAATAAAAAATATATATATATAGGTACAGATATATAAAAGTACAGGTAAGGAACAACCCAATGATCCAGTACCCTTAACTCTTGATGAGCAATTTACAACGTGTAAATACATGAGAGTAAGCAAGTCAATTACTCAGGTGAAATATCTGCAGTCCTGACAATTTGTCTAGACTTAAAAAAAAATTAGCCCTCTGGCTTCAATGTGGGAGCAACGTGGATAAAGAGAAGGTGGAAAAAAACAAAGACTAGAAACAGTAGGATAGGTAAAATAAAAAAAGAGGGAAGATAGTTGAAGGGGAAAGGGAGAGAGACACAAAAGGGGGGTAGGAATCAAGTTAGGGATCAAAGATAAGAGACAAAGCAAGATAAATTAGTAGTTGAAGACAAACCAAGTTAGTATGGGGATGGAGAGCTGGGCAAACCAGGGGCACTGTAAGAATAATCTCGGGAGGTATTCCCCCATGTCAGTCAGTAATCTAAGAGATGCGGGCAGGGTACAGTAGCCTCAGGGCAGGTTTAAGGAGAGACTATCCAGGGCTGTGTTAGCAGCATGCACAGTATCTCACCATGTGGCGGCCTGGACCTGAGCCAGACTCCGGGGAACAGGGCTCTCACCTTGTCCACTCACCTTTATCATATACAGATGGACTCCTTAGGTTGTCAGGATCCAAAGGTTTAGCGGCAATGTTAGGGCCAAATTAGGATGGATGGCAATGGATAGAGCTTGATTTGAGCAGAGCTCATCTAAAACGTGGCCATCTTGGATGCACCACCCACCGGATGTCTCGAAAATAGGAATTTAATACCTACCAGTAATTCCTTTTCTCGTAGTCCGTAGTGGATACTGGGGATCTGTACTGTAGTACCATAGGGGTATAGATCGGGTCCACTGGAGCCTGGCACTTTAAAACCTTTATTGTGTGTATGTGTGTGCTGGCTCCTCCCCTCTATGCCCCTCTTACCAGACTCAGTCTAAGAAACTGTGCCCAAGGAGACGGACATACCATGAGAGAAGAAAACAGATACAACAGTGGTGAGGCATTAAGCCAAACACAACCATAACCGAAAGGAGGGTGCTAACCAGAACAAAGGATAGTAACACCAACCTAACCAGGATAGCACATCTATCCCAACAACATAATGGGACCGCAACGGCGGGCCAACCAAACCCTCAGGTAAGCAGGAATTGAAGCACTGAGGCAGGCGCCCAGCATCCACTATGGACTACGAGAAAAGGAATTACCGGTAGGTATTAAATTCCTATTTTCTCTTACGTCCTAGTGGATACTGGGGATCTGTATTTTAGTACCATGGGGAAGTCCCAAAGCTCCCAAATGGGTGGGAGAGTTCTGAGACCCCTGTAAAACTGCCTGACCAAACTTAAGGTCATCCTTGGTCAAAGTGTCGAACCGATAGAATTTCACAAAGGTGGTCAAACCAGACCAAGTAGCAGCTCGGCACAACTGTAAGTCCGAGACACCCCGGGCAGCCGCTCCCAGGAAGAGCCCACAGATCTAGTCGAGTAGGCCTGAATAGACGTCGGCAAAGGCAGAGCCGCCGAAGTATAGGCTTGTTGAATGGTCAACCTGAGCCAACGAGCAATAGATTGCGTAGAAGTTGGCCAACCAATCTTGGTGGCAACATAAAGGACAAACAGCGAATCAGATTTCCAATGACGAGCCATCCTTTTGACATAAATCTTCAGAGCCCTCACCACATCTAAGGACTCTGGGCCAACAGAAGCGTCAGACAACACTGGAACCACAATGGGTTGATTCACGTGAAAAGCTGACACTACTTTTGGCAAAAACTGAGGCTGGGTCCGCCCTGTCTGCATAAAATATCAAATAAGGGCTCTTACAGGATAAGGCCCCCAGTTCAAAGACACGTCTGGCAGACGCCAATGCTAATAACATCACTGTCTTCCAGGTGAGAAATTTCAACTCCACCCTTTGTAAGGGTTCAAACCAGTCTGATTGAAGAAAGGACAGAACCACATTGAGCTCCCACAGAGCCGTGGGAGATACAAAGGGCAGTTGCATATGAAGAACTCCTTTTAGGAATGTTTGTATTTCCGGCAACATGGCAAGTTGTTTCTGGAAGAAAATAGAGAGCGCCGAAATCTGGACTTTCATGGAGCCCAAACGTAGGCCCATATCTACTCCAGCTTGCAGGAAAAGTAGAAAACGACCAATTGTAAATTCCGCAGGCGAAACCTTTCTACTTTCACACCAGGAAACATACTTTTTCCAGATATAATGATAATGTTTTGACGTAACCATCTTCCTGGCCTGGATCATGGTGGAAATAACCCGGGAGGGAAGAACTTTTCTTGCTAGAATCTCCCTCTCAACTTCCCAGCCATCAAACCTAGCTGCTGTAAGTATGGATAGACAAACGGACCTTGTTGAAGAAGATCCTTTTGGAGCGGCAGAGGACAGGGATCCTCCAGAACCAAGGTTAGGAGGTCCGAGTACCATGCTTTCCCTTCTTAGTCTTTTTAGAACCCTTGGGATTAGCAGTAGAGGAGGTAACAGGTACACAAACTGAAACGTCCAAGTTGTCAGTGCGTCCACTGCTACAGCCTGCGGATCCCTCATCCTGGAACAGTAACAGCAAAGCTTCTTGTTGAGATGAGAAGCCAACAGATCTATCTGCGGACAGCCTTGCCAGTGAATTAACTGTTGAAACACCTGGGGATGTAGGCCCCATTCCCCCGGATGGAGGTTGTGTCTGCTGAGGAAGTCCGCTTCCCAGTTGTCCACTCCTGGAATGCATATGACTGAGATGGCCCTTGCGTTGGCCTCCGCCCAGACAAGTATTCTTGGCACTTCTCGCATCGCCGCTCTGCTTCTTACTCCCACATGTCGGTTTATGTATGCCACAACCGTGGCGTTATCCGATTCAACCTTGATCGCCTGATCCTTCAGTAGATGGGAAGCTGGCAGAAGAGCATTGTAAATTGCCCTGAGTTCCAGGATGTTTATCGGCAGAGCCGATTCCTGAACTGAACACCTTTTGAGACACTGTATCCAATATCATTCCCAGGAACTGAAGACGTTGGGTTGGTTCCAGGTGAGATTTCTGGAAATTTGGTATCCACCCATGTTCCGTAAGCAGGTGAGTCGTCTGATCGATGCTGTGCAAGAGAGGATCCCTGGACATAGCCTTTATCAGGAGATCTTCCAAGTAGGGGATTATGTTGATTCCCATCATGCGCAGTTGCAGCATCATCTCCACCATGACTTTGGTGAAGACCCTCCGAGCTGTGGACAGGCCAAAAGGCAAGGCCTGAAACTGGAAATGGTCATCCAAGATGGCGAACCTGAGGTAAGCCTGATGAGGAGGAAAGAAAAAACAGTTAGAAACAAAAGTCTCAAACTGTAAAATCCAGCGCTATATGAATTAATTATTAATATCAATCTCTGTTTCTTTGAAGCAGCTGAGTAAAAACAGCTTGCTAGGCTGCAAAACGACAGAAATTCTTAAAACAAGTGAAAATTACTCTGCGCTAAGAAACACTGTATAGATTAGATGTGTGTGGTCTGTCATGGAGAATAATTGACTCAGTGGGACTCAATATAGATAAAAATAAGTTACTTTATCCAAAATATTTATAAGTAACATACAACATGTAACAAAACACACAAATAATATCAGAATGGTTACTCATACACAAGAGATAGCAAGTTTATAATAAACGAGCAAAAAGACTTATTAGTGAGCGGTTATAGCTATTCAATCTCTATAAGTAAGCAATAATGATATAAAAAAGCATCAAACATGCATTAAAATCTAAGTAGAAACAATGCTCTTTCAGATGATGCATGATGAGGAGGTCACATGGCAATGTGTAGGTAAGCATCCTTGACATTTAGCGATACCAGGAATTCCCCCTCCTCCAGACCGGACACCACTGCCTGCAGGGATTTCATCTTGAATTTGAACACCCGCAGATACAGGTTTAGAGACTTCAGGTTTAAGATGGGTCGCACCAAACCTTCTGGATTGGGAATGACAAAAAGACTGGAGTAAAAACCCCTGTTGTGTAACGGAGGAGGTACCAGAACCACCACCCCTGTCTGCAAAAGTTTTTGAATGGCCTCTTGCAAGGTAACTTTTGCTGCGGGCAAAACTGGTAAGCCCGATTTGAAAAATCTGTGAGGAGGAAGTGCTTGAAATTCCAGCCGGTATCCCTGGGAAATGAGGTCCCTCACCCAAGGATCCCGGCAGGACTCCGCCCACACATGGGCCAAGTGTTGAAGGCAAGCACCCACCTGAAAGTTGCCTTGCTGCTGGGGCCAACTGTCACGCGGAAGGCTTAGCGGCAGCGGATCCGGTAGTCTGGTCCAGGGATGCAGCAGTTGCAGGTTTACGGGACTTACCACGAGATCCTCTCGGAGTGGTGGAGGCTCCCCGGCCCCAGAGCCGGTGCAAGGTTTCTCGACACCCTAGGCAAAACTTTAGCCTGCTCCCCCCCCCCTGCATGCTTACACAGTGGTACGTGGTGGATGCAGTACATGCAGGAGTCTGCAATTGTGGGGGTGGGGGCTAGCGGGCAACATGCGGGAGTCTGCAATCGCTGAAGGGGTGGTAGTTAAAAACACACCTGAGAGTGAAATCGCAAGGTGTGTGTGGGTGGGGAAGAGGATGCGGACAACATGCCAGAGTCTGCAAATGGGCGAGGTGCGGACACTATGCCCGATTCTGGAATCGCTTGGGCGGGGGCTGAAGGCAACAGGCGGGAATTTGCAATCACGAGGGGGGGGGGACATAACGGAGTCTGCAATAGGGGGGGGATTGTGAGCAACATGCCTGTTTCTACAATAGTGGTGTTGGGAGGGGGGTTGTTTGCGGGCAACATGTGGGAGTCTGCAATCGCGAGGGAGGGGTACCTGAGTCTGTCATCCAGGGGAGGGGGGAGACTGAAACATCCCAGAATCTGCAGTCGCGCCGGGGTGTGGGGGGCGGATTTGGTGGTGCGTGCTACATGCCCCCGACTCTGCAATCGTGAGGCTGTTGCGGGCACTAAGCTGGAGTCTGCAATCAGGGGGCAGAGGATTAGTGGCGATCAGACATCATGCCCGAGAACTCAATTCGCAGGGGGGGGTGGGGGAGAGAATCACGCCCGGGTCCGCAATCGTGGGGGGGTGCAGGCATCATGCCCGAGTCCGCAATTCGTGCATGGGGGGGGGGGGTGTATGTTGTGCGGGTATCATGCCCGTCTCCACAATCATGGGGGGATGCAGGCATCATGGCCAAGTCTACAATTCATGAGGAGGCAGGTGCAGGCATCATGCCTGAGCCTGTAATTCATGGAGGGGTGTGGGCATCATCCCCGAGTGTCCGCAATTTGTGGGGGGATGGGTTGTGGTGGCATCCAGGGCAAACGCAGGATTTGTGTGGAAGGGTTTCCGTGTGATACAGATATAATATACATCATGTATATAGTAGTCGGTGTGCGGGCATCATTACAGAGTCCACAATTGCGGGGGAGAAGGGGTGCGGGCATCATGCCCGAGTCCACAATTTGCAGGGCAGGGGTGCGGGCATCATGCGGGGGTTGCAGGCAGGGTCGGTGCTAGGGTGATCAGCGCCCTCCTGCAAACTATACATTTTGCGCCCTCCTACAAATACAGATGTGGCCACTCTCATCCTACCAGCAAGCAGCCACATTGCGCTGACTAGCCACGGCAAGCTGCGTCCCATTCGCAGGAGTGTACACACCATGCGATCCTAATGATAGCGCATTCATGCACACCCGCAGGCACGCTTATTGCAGAAAACAAGTTGCATTTGCCACAATTAGCCTTTAAGCTGAGGAGGGACACAGCTGTATGTCTGCTTGACATGTCTCTTTACTATGTTTCAGAGGGGTCTATTCATGATGCAATGTAAACAGTGGAGAAGTTGCCTATGGCAACCAATCAGTGTTGAGGTAACATTTATAAAGTGTATTCTATAAAATTATATAAGCTGATTGGTTGCCATGGGCAACTTCTTCACTGACTTACTTCTCCATACTTTTCACTGCTTCATGAATAGACCCCACATAAATGTGAAGAGAGAGAGAGGGTGATCGGGTGAGTGTTAGAGACGGTGGGTGACAGGAAAGTCAGTAGGTGACAGGGAGAGGGTGACAGGAGAGAGCGGACGGGGAAAGGGTAATGGCAGGGAGAGGCAGTGGGAGAAGGGCAGAGAGTGAAGCTAGGGAGAGGAAGTGACCAGTGAGTGGAGGAAGGTGACAAGCAGAGGGTGACATTGAGAGGGTGAGAGTCACTGGGTAACAAGCGAGAGAGGTGATGGGGAAATGGTGAGAATCAGTTGCCAACAGGAAGAGTGTAACAGAAGAGAGATGACAGGGTGAGGGTAATACCCCTTTTACACCGCCAGCATATAACACGGATTATTGCACATGAAGGTGCATAACCCGTGTTGTTGGCTGGTTTAAAAGGTTCGAGTTGGAATAATCCGGGTCGAGTGACCCGGTATTCCAACTCGGGTGGTTTGCAGGGTTGAACACGTGTTCAACTCGGCAAACTGTGCAGTGTAAACGGGAGCCGGGTCGCATCGACCCGGCTTCCCGTTTACAGTGAATGTGCGGGCGCTTGGGCGGGGGCTGCAGGCAACAGGCGGGAATTTGTAATACCCCTTTTACACCGCCAGCATATAGGCCCTCATTCCGAGTTGTTCGCTCGCAAGCTGCTTTTAGCAGCTTTGCACACGCTAAGCCACCGCCTACTGGGAGTGAATCTTAGCTTATCAAAATTGCGAACGAAAGATTAGCAAAATTGCGAATACACACTTCTTAGCAGTTTCTGAGTAGCTCCACACTTACTCGGCAACTGCGATCAGTTCAGTCAGTTTCGTTCCTGGTTTGACGTCACAAACACTCCCAGCGTTCGGCCAGACACTCCTCCGTTTCTCCAGCCACTCTCGTGTTTTTCCCAGAAACGGTAGCGTTTTTTCGCACACACCCATAAAACGGCCTGTTTCGCCCAGAAACACCCACTTCCTGTCAATCACATTACGATCACCAGAACGAAGAAAAAACCTTGTAATGCCGTGAGTAAAATACCTAACTGCATAGCAAATTTACTTGGCGCAGTCGCACTGCGGGCATTGCGCATGCGCATTAGTGACTATTTGCTCCGTTGCGTGAAAAAAATAAGAATTTACTTACCGATAATTCTATTTCTCATAGTCCGTAGTGGATGCTGGGGACTCCGAAAGGACCATGGGGAATAGCGGCTCCGCAGGAGACTGGGCACAAAGTAAAAGCTTTAGGACTAGCTGGTGTGCACTGGCTCCTCCCCCTATGACCCTCCTCCAAGCCTCAGTTAGGATACTGTGCCCGGACGAGCGTACACAATAAGGAAGGATTTTGAATCCCGGGTAAGACTCATACCAGCCACACCAATCACACCGTACAACTTGTGATCTGAACCCAGTTAACCGCATGATAACAGAAGGAGCCTCTGAAAAGATGGCTCACAACAACAATAACCCGATTTTTGTAACAATAACTATGTACAAGTAATGCAGACAATCCGCACTTGGGATGGGCGCCCAGCATCCACTACGGACTATGAGAAATAGAATTATGGGTAAGTAAATTCTTATTTTCTCTAACGTCCTAGTGGATGCTGGGGACTCCGAAAGACCATGGGGATTATACCAAAGCTCCCAAATGGGCGGGAGAGTGCGGATGACTCTGCAGCACCGAATGAGAGAACTCCAGGTCCTCCTCAGCCAGGGTATCAAATTTGTAGAATTTAGCAAACGTGTTTGCCCCTGACCAAGTAGCTGCTCGGCAAAGTTGTAAAGCCGAGACCCCTCGGGCAGCCGCCCAAGATGAGCCCACTTTCCGTGTGGAATGGGCTTTTACAGATTTTGGCTGTGGCAGGCCTGCCACAGAATGTGCAAGCTGAATTGTACTACAAATCCAACGAGCAATCGTCTGCTAAGAAGCAGGAGCACCCAGCTTGTTGGGTGCATACAGGATAAACAGCGAGTCAGATTTTCTGACTCCAGCCGTCCTGGAAACATATATTTTCAGGGCCCTGACTACGTCCAGCAACTTGGAATCCTCCAAGTCCCTAGTAGCCGCAGGCACCACAATAGGTTGGTTTAAGTGAAATGCTGAAACCACCTTAGGGAGAAATTGAGGACGAGTCCTCAATTCTGCCCTGTCCGTATGAAAAATTAGGTAAGGGCTTTTATAGGATAAAGCCGCCAATTCTGATACACGCCTGGCTGAAGCCAGGGCTAACAGCATTACCACTTTCCATGTGAGATATTTCAAGTCCACAGTGGTGAGTGGTTCAAACCAATGTGATTTTAGGAATCCCAACACTACATTGAGATCCCAAGGTGCCACTGGAGGCACAAAAGGAGGCTGTATATGCAGTACTCCCTTGACAAACGTCTGAACTTCAGGAACAGAAGCTAGTTCTTTTTGGAAAAATATCGACAGGGCCGAAATTTGAACCTTAATGGACCCTAATTTGAGGCCCATAGACAGTCCTGTTTGCAGGAAATGTAGGAATCGACCCAGTTGAAATTCCTCCGTAGGGGCCTTCCTGGCCTCGCACCACGCAACATATTTACGCCAAATACGGTGATAATGTTGTACGGTTACATCCTTCCTGGCTTTGATCAGGGTAGGGATGACTTCATCCGGAATGCCTTTTTCCTTCAGGATCCGGCGTTCAACCGCCATGCCGTCAAACGCAGCCGCGGTAAGTCTTGGAACAGACATGGTCCCTGCTGGAGCAGGTCCTGTCTTAGAGGTAGAGGCCACGGGTCTTCCGTGAGCATCTCTTGAATTTCCGGGTACCAAGTCCTTCTTGGCCAATCCGGAGCCACGAGTATAGTCTTTACTCCTCTCCTTCTTATGATTCTCAGTACATTTGGTATGAGAGGAAGAGGAGGGAACACATACACTGACCGGTACACCCACGGTATTACCAGAGCGTCCACAGCTATTGCCTGAGGGTCCCTTGACCTGGAGCAATATCTGTCCAGTTTTTTGTTGAGGCGAGACGCCATCATGTCCACCTTTGGTTTTTCCCAACGGTTTACAATCATGTGGAAGACTTCTGGGTGAAGTCCCCACTCCCCCGGGTGAAGATCGTGTCTGCTGAGGAAGTCTGCTTCCCAGTTGTCCACTCCCGGAATGAACACTGCTGACAGTGCTATCACATGATTTTCCGCCCAGCGAAGAATCCTTGCCACTTCCGTCATTGCCCTCCTGCTTCTTGTGCCGCCCTGTCTGTTTACGTGGGCGACTGCCGTGATGTTGTCCGACTGGATCAATACTGGCTGACCCTGAAGCAGAGGCCTTGCCTGACTTAGGGCATTGTAAATGGCCCTTAGTTCCAGGATATTTATGTGAAGTGACGTTTCCATGCTTGACCACAAGCCCTGGAAATTTTTTCCCTGTGTGACTGCTCCCCAGCCTCTCAGGCTGGCATCCGTGGTCACCAGGACCCAATCCTGAATGCCGAATCTGCGGCCCTCTAGGAGATGAGCACTCTGTAACCACCACAGGAGAGACACCCTTGTCCTTGGAGACAGGGTTATCCGCTGATGCATTTGAAGATGCGATCCGGACCATTTGTCTAGCAGATCCAACTGAAAAGTTCTTGCGTAGAATCTGCCGAATGGAATCGCTTCGAAAGAAGCCACCATCTTTCCCAGGACCCTTGTGCACTGATGCACTGACACCTGGCCTGGTCTTAGGAGTTTCCTGACTAGGTCGGATAACTCCCTGGCCTTCTCTTCCGGGAGAAACACCTTTTTCTGTACTGTGTCCAGAATCATCCCTAGGAACAGCAGACGTGTCGTCGGAATCAGCTGCGATTTTGGAATATTTAGAATCCATCCGTGCTGTCGTAGTACTATTTGAGATAGTGCTACTCCGACCTCTAACTGTTCTCTGGACCGTGCCCTTATCAGGAGATCGTCCAAGTAAGGGATAATTAAGACGCCTTTTCTTCGAAGAAGAATCATCATTTCGGCCATTACCTTGGTAAAGACCCGGGGTGCCGTGGACAATCCAAACGGCAGCGTCTGAAACTGATAGTGACAGTTCTGTACCACAAACCTGAGGTACCCTTGGTGAGAAGGGCAAATTGGGACATGGAGGTAAGCATCCTTGATGTCCAGAGACACCATGTAGTCCCCTTCTTCCAGGTTCGCTATCACTGCTCTGAGTGACTCCATCTTGAACTTGAACCTTTTTATGTAAGTGTTCAAGGCTTTCAGATTTAAAATGGGTCTCACCGAGCCGTCCGGCTTCGGTACCACAAACAGCGTGGAGTAATACCCCTTTCCCTGTTGTAGGAGGGGTACCTTGATTATCACTTGCTGGGAATACAGCTTGTGAATGGCTTCCAATACCGCCTCCCTGTCGGGGGTAGACGTTGGTAAAGCAGACTTCAGGAACCGGCGAGGGGGAGACGTCTCGAATTCCAATTTGTACCCCTGAGATACTACCTGCAGGATCCAGGGGTCCACTTGCGAGTGAGCCCACTGCGCGCTGAAAATCTTGAGACGGGCCCCCACCGTGCCTGAGTTCGCTTGTAAGGCCCCAGCGTCATGCTGAGGACTTGGCAGAAGCGGGGGAGGGCTTCTGTTCGTGGGAAGAAGCTGTCTGTTGCAGTCTTTTTCCCCTTCCTCTGCCCCGGGGCAGATATGAGTGGCCTTTTGCCCGCTTGCCCTTATGGGGACGAAAGGACTGAGCCTGAAAAGACGGTATCTTTTTCTGCTGCGAGGTGACTTGGGGTAAAAAGGTGGATTTCCCAGCCGTTGCCGTGGCCACCAGGTCCGATAGACCGCCCCCAAATAACTCCTCCCCTTTATACGGCAATACTTCCATATGCCGTTTGGAATCCGCATCCCCTGACCACTGTCGCGTCCATAATCCTCTTCTGGCAGAAATGGACATCGTACTTACTCTTGATGCCAGAGTGCAAATGTCTCTCTGTGCATCTCGCATATATAGGAATGCATCCTTTAAATGCTCTATAGTCAATAATATATTGTCCCTGTCCAGGGTATCAATATTTTCAGTCAGGGAATCCGACCAAGCCACCCCAGCACTGCACATCCAGGCTGAGGCGATTGCTGGTCGCAGTATAACACCAGTATGTGTGTATATACTTTTAAGGATATTTTCCAGCCTCCTATCTGCTGGCTCCTTAAGGGCGGCCGTTTCTGGAGACGGTAACGCCACTTGTTTTGATAAGCGTGTGAGCGCCTTATCTACCCTAGGGGGTGTTTCCCAACGAGCCCTAACCTCTGGTGGGAAGGGATATAGTGCCAATAATTTTTTTAGAAATTAGCAGTTTTTTGTCGGGGGTAACCCACGCTTCATCACACACTTCATTCAATTCATCTGATTCAGGAAAAACTACGGGTAGTTTTTTCACACCCCACATAATACCCCTTTTCGTGGTACTTGCAGTATCAGAGATGTGCAAAACCTCCTTCATTGCCGTGATCATGTAACGTGTGGCCCTACTGGAAAATACGTTTGTTTCTTCACCGTCGACACTGGAGTCATTGTCTGTGTCTGGGTCCGTGTCGACCCACTGAGGTAACGGGCGTTTAATAGCCCCTGACGGTGTTTGAGACGCCTGGACAGGCACTAACTGAGCTGCCGGCTGTCTCATGTCGTCAACAGTTTTCTGTAACGTGCCGACACTGTCACGTAATTCCTTAATTACGGCCATCCATTCAGGTGTCGACTCCCTAGGGGGTGACATCACCATTATAGGCAATTGCTCCGCCTCCACATCATTTTCCTCCTCATACATGTCGACACACACGTACCGACACCCAGCACACACAGGGAATGCTCTGATAGAGTACACGACCCCACTTAGCCCCTTGGGGAGACAGAGGGAGAGTTTGCCAGCACACACCAGAGCGCTATATATGTATAGGGACAACCTTACAATAAGTGTCTATCCCTTATAGCTGCTTATATCTGTTATTTCGCCAAATAAGTGCCCCCCTCTCTTTTTTACCCTGTTTCTGTAGTGCAGGATGCAGGGGAGATTCTGGGAGCCTTCCTACCAGCGGAGCTGTGTGGGAAAAATGGCGCTGTGTGCTGAGGAGATAGGCCCCGCCCCCTTCACGGCGGGCTCTTCTCCCGCTTTTTTCTGGAAAACTGGCAGGGGTTAAATACATCCATATAGCCCAGGAGCTATATGTGATGTATTTTTTGCCAAATAAGGTAAATTCATTGCTTCCCAGGGCGCCCCCCCCCAGCGCCCTGCACCCTCAGTGACCGAAGTGTGAAGTGTGCTGAGAGCAATGGCGCACAGCTGCAGTGCTGTGCGCTACCTTATGAAGACAGGAAAGTCTTCTACCGCCGATTTATGGACCTCTTCTTGCTTCAGCATCTGTAAGGGGGCCGGCGGCGCGGCTCCGGGACCCATCCATGGCTGGGCCTGTGATCGTCCCTCTGGAGCTAATGTCCAGTAGCCAAGAAGCCCAATCCACTCTGCACGCAGGTGAGTTCGCTTCTTCTCCCCTTAGTCCCACGCTGCAGTGAGCCTGTTGCCAGCAGGACTCACTGAAAATAAAAAAACCTAAGTATACTTTTACTTCTAAGCAGCTCAGGAGAGCCACCTAGATTGCACCCTTCTCGGCCGGGCACAAAGATCTAACTGAGGCTTGGAGGAGGGTCATAGGGGGAGGAGCCAGTGCACACCAGCTAGTCCTAAAGCTTTTACTTTGTGCCCAGTCTCCTGCGGAGCCGCTATTCCCCATGGTCCTTTCGGAGTCCCCAGCATCCACTAGGACGTTAGAGAAAATACCGAGCGAACAACTCGGAATGACCCCCATTACACGGATTATTGCACATGAAGGTGCATAACCCGTGTTGTTGGCTGGTGTAAAAGGTTCGAGTTGGAATAATCCGGGTCGAGTGACCCGGTATTCCAACTCGGGTGGTTTGCAGGGTTGAACACGTTGTTGATTTATGGAATCTTATATAACATATATTTATTATATCATATATTGATATAATGGTTTATGTATTTTATATCTGCAAATATATTATAATAGGCTTACAAATAGGTGGGCTCATAACAAAAGGGGTGATGTTTAGTACTGGTCCAATCACACAATATGTAATGCGTGGACGTTCCTATTTTCATACCTGTGATTGGCTCAGATTAAAGGAGCTATATCTCTACTGTCCAGGAAATATTTCCAGGCAAAGCCTAAATATACTTTACAGAGATATATAATCCTGGCTCATTGAACATATAAGTACTATACTTTGACTACAAGTCAGTTGTCCCAACTTGCAGAGCCTTATATAATATATGCAGATTTCATGTATAACTTTAGTGATTCCGAAAATGAGTTCAAGACTTGGAATACCAGCTCTATTTTGTCTAGTACATTTATTATAGGTGATACAAATTACAAGATAAGATAACACAATGATAATAAATCTTATAATTTATCTAAACTTCCTTAACCATGGTACATACATAAAACACAAACAGTTTTACAAACTTAAACAATTAATACACATACTATACACTTGCAAGAATATGTGAGGGCATAATTCATAGCTACCGTCTTAGGATCCTGACTCCCTCTGGACTTTGTTCCTTCCTCCTCTCCTTCTAACTCTCTATCTATCAGACTGCCCCTTATATCCTATATTCTACCAATTCAAAACTAGTATATGCCCACAGTTTCCAATGGAGTACATAATTATAGGTTTTGACAGATTCCAAAGTGTAATAAAACGTTCTCTGCTAACTCCGTCCCACGGTGGTGAGCATGTAGAGAATTTTGGGATCATAAAGTTTGGTATTCCTTTATCCATCAGAGATCTACCTTTGTATGGATGTGTAAACGATCTATTTCGCCTAGGCCCTAGGGTGTTAGCATAAATGATTGTGACCTGTTTATAGTGCGTTTGATCCTATATTATCATTGCCTCTGGCCAGCAGTATAACTGGACAATAGGCCAGCTGGTTGATGTACTCTCTAAAGGTATGAAGATCTTTGATTGTGAATTCCAATGTACCCTGTTCATACCAGTAACTGTTTGCATATTATGAGACCTGAGCTAGGTGACCTATTGACTTTATCCACCAAGTTATGATTATTTATTTGCTGTGTGTGAATCAAGTATACAGTATACATATATCTACATATCATGTAAACTTTGATTTAATTGTACTTGGTATAGCGCAGATCAGACGTTAATCCTTTGATTAATACAGATATGAATAATGGCATGGAAGGGATGAATTTGTGTAATGCTCAATGTATTGTGTATTCTGGCTATATGGCTTACACAGAGAAAACCTGTCTCTTACATAATGACCCATAATCTTGCAGTAAAACACACAGAAATACATGCTACTAAATTCTCAAAACATAAGACTAATACATTCAAACCTATTTAAGTTATACCTTACAATAATATATATATACACACACTCTTAACTGGTTAAAATCACATTGGGTAATAAATCATATTATTTAATTTACATAATTTGTTCTAACTTTGGTACCTACTAAATTATATTGTTATGTAATGGTCTATATGGCAACAGTCGCCCCCTTGTGGCCGTGAGAATTGATGATGATGGCCACACATACATTAACATAATAATTGCTTATATCTTGCATCTACCAGTTTTTCTAGCTTACTGCGTTCCTGCCTTATAAGGCGCTTAAGCCACAATATCAGTGAAATTAAAATGATTAGCAAGATTGTTTGACCGATCAGCAAGCCCTTTAAACCAATCTCCAGCCAGGTGTTTGTCATGGTTATTTCAAAATCTCCATCATGCAGTAATTTATTTAGTGTGGCATCTGCCTTCTCAACCATGTTATTAATTTGAACTATGTGTGTGTCTTTCCTATCCAGGAGTTTCTGTAAATCTAAGGTTAAACTATCTATGTGTATGTTGAACACAGGTATATATTCTCCAAGGTTTGAGATTTCTGGTTCACTATCTATATTTATGTCCTCTTCATAAACGGGGATTGGGGTGATAACCGTCTGACCAATGGTGGTATACTCATGTGGGCTAAAGCAGAAATTTGGGTTTGGCACTGGACATGACTTTTCCCCATACAAGAACTCTCCGTGATTTGTGACTATGCAGTACTGTCCATTCATGTTGTATGTAACCTTCACCGCTGGAGTTCTCCATTTTGTTAGCTGCACTGGACAAGCAATGTCTCTGGCTGTATAGCTGGTTGATGTATTTGGCTTTGCACTGTGTTCAGGTCCTCCCATATCCATATCTTTGCTGGGAATGGTGGCAAGTTCATTTATATCTGTGATTAGGGTACTTGGTTTACTTGATTCTAGGCCGCAGATTGGCGTCTCAATTTCGAAAACATTGCAGCGACACAAGTATTGGTTTCCCTTGACTGCACAGCAAGCAGTATGTGGAACTTTCCAGATGTCGTCGACTCGGACCAGTAGTTCTGGTAGGTCCAGCCGCTCTTTGTAAATGTCCTTTTCCAAATATCCAATGGAGTGAACTGTAGACAGTTTGTCAAATAAAGACTTGCTTGGGTCGAACACAGGTAGAGAAATGGTAAAGGAGACATATAGGATATCGCTGACTGCACAAGGTTGCTGCTTGTTGTAACAACGGGGTGAACCTCTATTTGGGTGGGGGGTCACAGTGCCTAAATTCCTAATTGTGGAGATGGGCAGAGGTCTGCAACCATCTCTTGGGGTATTTTCCCCATGCCCAATGTCAGATTGCGAGCAATACCAATTGGTCAGGTCATTATCTCTTAAAATGTCAGGTATTCTACCAGATTGTAGGTCTCTAATTACATGTGTGATTGCGTTGAGGACATAATTACCATATGCAGTGCATATTATTTCTTTCCCCACCTGATTTTGTCTGGCTTCTCTATTGTTCAGTTCAATGATTTCGTTTATCTTGGCTTGGGTCTCTGAAAACAATCTTGCTATATCATGCATGTTATAAACAGTAAATTTTTCTTCACTGGCCAGACCCTCAATGCCCTGCAGGACAGGCTTCAAAACATATTGCCCCTCTTTCTGCTCAAAATTGCCTATGTGTCTGCGGATGACTTCCAAATCCGCCCTATTCCAAATTGACATCCCGGAACCAAACAGTCCAGGGATGGATCCAATGATCCCATCTAAGCTTTGTAATTTCCTGGATCTAAAAATACCTTTTTGGTTAGGGGTTGCCTGTCCTGTGTATGGGTCTTGAGTTCTGCTCTGGTGAGAAGCAACAATATCTACTAGTAATGAAGCATAGAATAAAGAAACATTACTATTTACACAATAACCAAATTCTGCCATATTCCATTTTGATAGATTTAGGACTACTGGTACATGTATATATTGTACATTGTTTATCAAGGAACCAGGAATGGAGGTGGCAGTAAGGCCACTTGTGGGTCCTTCACTTGTTGGTGGGCACTCAGCTGTTTTAGTAGATGGCAGTGATTTAGCCTTTGTTGTGGTACTTGGGGGAGTAGGGTCTCTTTTCTGGGACACATTCAGTGTGATGCTCCCAGGAACATAAGTCCTCTTTACTGTGGGTGGATTCCCATACATGGGAATGGGGATGATAAAACCATATATCCAGGTTCCTGTGTCTGTAGGGTTTGCATGGCTAAGCAATAGTGATCCATTTGGAAAAACATGTATTCTACCCATGTAATGTGGTGAGTTTCCTGCGTTTCCATTATCCCAGGCTTTAATTTCTTTGTCTGCTGGGCCCCACCAGGATACCTGTTTCCCTGTTGTGCCTTGTACTGACACTGGAAGGAGGATGGATTCTCCCTCTTTACAGTGAATCGGATTGGCTTCCACTCTAATTGAAATGTTGACCTCACTGGTACACTGGATCTGGAGGCTCACCACGAAGGACAGGACCAAAGTCGGGATTCTCATTTTTCTGTAAAACCAAAACAAAACAAAATAAAATTATAAGAAAGAAAGAGAGATGCGCTACTCAGTTGACCCTTCTCCTTTGTACAGTTTAATCTGATTGGCATGTACCCATTTGTCCTGCACTTTCTTTGCATCGTTGATTCTTAATTTGTATACTGAGGGACTCAGTCTGTCCACTATTGAAAATGGTCCTCTCCATTTCTTGCCCAGACCATGGTCTGTGGGTCGGAGTTCTAGAAACATGACCCTTTCTCCAACTTCCCAACAATTTTCTCTTACACCTTTGTCAAAATAAGCCTTTGCTTTTCTCTGTGCTTTCCCTAACTGCTGTGCTGCAAACAGATGAACCTCTGTGAGTGCTTTTTGCAGTTTTGTAAGGTACTGATCCATTGATAGTCTATCAATAGTAGGGGTGTGTAGATCTATCCAAAGGTGCTCTGGCAATCTCATTTGCCTGCCTGTCATTAATTCAAAGGGGGTCAATCGGGTCGCTGATGAAGGTGTGGCCCTTATTGCCATTGCCACTAGGGGTAACAAATTATCCCAGTTCTTACCATTTATGCCAACAAACTTTCTCAACATAGTTTTGATCTGTCTGTTGGCACGTTCCACCTGTCCAGAAGATTCAGGATGAAAAGGGACATGGAAGCTTTGTTTTATTCCCAGCATTTCCAGGCATGTTTGCATCACATTACCTGTGAAATGTGAACCTTGGTCTGATTCAACCGATGTTGGAAGGCCCCACCGTGTGAATATCTGATCAACCAGAATTTTTGCTGTGCTCAGGGCTGTGTTGCTTTTAGAGGGAAAAATTTCTACCCATTTTGAAAATAGGTCAGTCACAACCAACACGTATTTGTTATTTTTAGCTGTGGCAGGCAGAGGGCCCATGTAATCAATTTGTAAGGCATTCCAGGGACCTTCCCTTCTCTGGATTCTCAGTGGAGCATTTATCTTTCTAGGTGCTGGGTTAACTTGGGCACATACCACACAGTTGTCACAGTATTGCTGTACATCTTTTACCATATCTGGCCACCAACCTATTGTTTTTAGTCTCTGCTGTGTCTTTTCTACACCCTGGTGTCCACCTGTGGGGAGGTCGTGTACAAGATATATCATTTCATTCCTGTACTCTTTTGGGACTACCCATGTTGTATCTTCCCCATTGTGGATAAGCATTTCCTTGTCCTCTGTTAGTGTTAGATTTGGTGTGTGTTTTGCCAATGTATTTCCCTCTGTTAAGTCCAACTCCTCATTCCTCAACTTTTGTATGATTTCTTTAATTTCAGGGTCCTGCATTTGGATCTCTGAAATGTCTGGTGCATTTATCATCTCTGGCCTTTTTGCCACTGCACATACAAGAGGGCACACTTTTGGCTCTGGGCTTGCTTTCGGTATCTGCCACAGCTCCCCCTCTTGTGCCCCTTGTTTGGCTAAAAGGTCAGACATTTCATTCTGTTCATGGTGTGGTGATGCAGGTGAATGCCCTTTGACTTTACAGACCCAGGGGACATGTGTTAGACTCTGTGCCAGGGAAACTATGTACTGGAGAAGGTCTGCATATTTAAGAGGGCTTCCATCAGATGAGGTATACTGATGAGTTTGCCAAAAGGGCAAAAATTCAGTAAGGGCATTACACACCCATGCTGAGTCCGAGTACAATGCGATTTCATGTTTGTGGTCTTGGAATAATTCAAGGGCATGTGCTACTGCTGCCAGCTCAGCGTACTGTGCAGACTTTACATCACAAGATCGAAAAACAGATTGTGGTGTGGTTTGGGGATGCATTATGTACAGACCAAAACCTGCATGGGGTGACCCATGTACATAAAAACATGAACCATCTGTAAAGATCTGGGTGGTTTGTTCAGGGGCTGTAGCCTCCTGTGGCATTGCTCTAAACAAATGTTTTGAATGGTCAGCTGGGAGTAAGTCACATGTGTGTGTCAGTCCCTGGTATATTAGTCCATATGCACAGGTGGATGGACTGTTAGTTGCCTTCACTGTTATATCTCGATCCTGCAACAAAAGGGCCCAATGTGCTAACCTGGCATTAGAGACATTCCCATCTTTGATTCTGTCTGTGAGGAGGAACCTTGTTGGTGTGTGCGTGGAATGTAAGATGATAGGGTTCAGGCCTATCATGTATGTGAACTGTTTTACTGCCCAAAATGTGGCAAGAAGGTGTTTTTCACACACAGAGTATTTTAATTCCACTGGTGTCAGTAACTTTGATGCATAAGCTATGGGCCTTTGCTGTGCATGTATTTCCTGTGACAGGACTGCAGACATGGCTGTTTCTGTTGCTGCTGTCTCTAAGTGAAAGGGTAACTGTGGGTCTGGATTTGCAAGGGCAGGGGCACTAGCTAGTGCTTCTTTTAATGTTTCTACTGCCTTTGTGTGACTGGGGGTCCATTCCCATTTTATATCCTTTTTGAGGAGAGAATAGAGAGGTGCAGATATTTGTGAAAAATCAGAAATGAAGGACCTAGAGTAATTTACCAACCCCAGGAAGGATCTCAGTGTAGGTATGCTGACAGGAAGGGGTAAACGAAGGATGGTTTTTACCTTATCTGCCGATATTGTTCTCCCATCAGCCGTAACACTGATCCCCAGGAAGGAAACAGATTCCCGTAAAATCTGAGCTTTAGATGGGTTACACTTCAAACCTGCGTCTTTGAGGATGCCAAGGAGTTCTCCCAGTAGCTGAAGATGTTCTTCCTTTGTCTCTGTTGCTAGTAAGAGATCATCTACATACTGCAATAAATTCTTGTGGGAAGAAAAATCAGTTAAAATTTCTCTCATCGTAGTATGGAAAAATGATGGAGAATTATGGAAGCCCTGTGGAAGACATGTAAACGTGTATTGCTTTCCCAGAAATGTGAAGGCAAATTTGTATTGACACTCTTCAGATAGAGGCAGAGACCAAAACCCATTTGAAATATCTAAAACTGTGAACCATTTATGCTCTGGGCTTAACATTTTTAGAATGTCTGGCATTGACGCAACAGTGGGTGCGCAGCTAAGCGTAAGGCCATTAAGTTTGCGGTAGTCAATTGTGAGCCGCCAGGAACCATCCGGTTTCCGTACTGGCCATATTGGCGCATTGTTAGTGGATACACATGGTCTGATTACACGCTGCTCTAACAGAGAGTCAATTGTTTCTTGAATGAAGCTTATGGCCTCCTGTGGGAAATTGTACTGCTTCTGTGGGGGAGGGTCAAGACCACTGACTTCAATCACCTTGTTTACCTTCCCACAGTCATGTTTGTGTTTAGCAAAAGCATCCTGAAACTGTTCAAGTAATGGTAATACCAAATCTTTGTCAGGATGATCAACATTAGCCTTAAGCACATCATATTTCGCATTATTGGGTTTTACAGCAGCAATTACATGGGAATCTGGTATAATTACAACCTCAGGTGTTACATTAGGAGAACTCTGCAGAAGTAAAAGGTTAGTCAGATCCAATATACACCCATTAGGGATCATAAAGTCAGACCCTAATAAATTAGTTTCACTTGGCAGTGAGGCTAATGCAAATGTGTGAATTGCAGATACATCTCCTATTTGTATTTGGAGAGGGTTTGACAGCACTGTATCTACCTTATTCCCTGCAAAGCTTTGGAGATGTATTGTTTTTCCTGCTGACAGAGGAGAGTGATGTGGCTGATCATCATGTAGGATTGATATGGCGGCACCGGTGTCTAGTAACATTGTGTGCTGGTGGCCCCTGACCAGAACCGAGACTTGAGGGCGCCCGCACCTATCTAAAGTGATTGGTGCAACTATCCTTGGGGCCACTGACTGTCAATTTTTCTCCTTTTGTGTGTCAGCTTGCTGCACTTTGTTTGCTTTTTCTAAATTCTCATACTTCTCTTTTATGGCCTGTAGCTGGTGTCTTAGCTCTGTGTAAGTGGGACCCTGGTGTTTAAACTCTGTGTCCTTTCCTCTGTTCCCAAAATGTTGTGAGTAACCCATGTGTCTATTCCAAGCTCCATCATTTGAATGTCCTTGGTATCCTCTACCTCCACCTCTAAAAATGGATCTCTCTTTAAACATTCCCCCTCTCCTTTGTGACCCTGTGTTCCATCGTGGGTTAAATGGTGTGTTTACCTCCCCTGGAATGTGGGGCCCTTCAACCACCATTGGTTTACCTTCTGACTCTAATGCTGCAACCCTCTTTATAACACATTTCTCATTCCTTTCTGCCATCTTACGTTGCTTACTGGCCTGTACTGCTTGAAAGGACCGCTGCATTAATCCCATTATTTTATCATAGCTATGCTTTACGGTATCTATCAAGTGTTCACACTTAGCTTTAATTGTGGGGTGCGAGTTATGCACCAACAAGTTTTTGAAATCTTTGCTGTTTTTCTGACTGTTGTCATTTTTGCTGTTTCCTGCACTATATGCTGCCCACAATCTATTTGCATATATTAATGGGTTCTCCTCACTTTGCTGTTTGATTTCATATGCAACCATTGTGCCTGCTACTGAAGGGTTAATTATCTTTTGTAGCTCCTCTACAGTTTCTTCATATGTACCTTTACCTTCTTTAATCAAATCTGTCAAAGCACTCCAAGCAGCTAATGGAATTGTTAATTGCAGTACCTTAACCTGATCAGTGAGATTTCTAATTCCTAGAAGTTCACACCTCTGCTGGACATTAGCTGCATGGGAGGTGATGTGTTCTCCTGAACTCATTTTTCCAATCATATCTGCCACTCCCATAAGTGTTTTTATGGGTTGTGGGGGATGATTGGCACTAGGGGCCCTTGAGTGAATGGCCTCTCCTTCACTATTGAATCCCAATAGGGTGTTCCTACTCTCAGTGAGGAATGCTGGCTGTTTATGAGCCCTGTGTGCCTCAATTTCTGTCTGTACTTCTTCATCACTACTATCTGTGCCTATTAATATAGAGCACTCCCTATTCGCTGCTGATTCTGCAAACTCTCCCATTGCTATGGGTACCCTGAGGGTAGATTCAGTAGAATTCCCCTCTCCCCAGCAGTCCTCTCTGTCCTCATGATTTGTGTCCCATTGTTCTCTTTCATATGCATAGATAGGATATGGGGCAGTGGCTGCAGTTCCTATCCTAATGTTTGCAGCAATATGTCCTTTCAGAACAGATATCTCTTGCATAAGCTGCATCTCCCTGTCCACACAAGGGGTATGGTCAATTGCTTTCCCTTTCATACATTCTGTGAGCTGTCCCTGCATAACTTTATATGCACTTATTATCTCATCTCTCTCTGTTGTAACCTCTGTTAGAGCTCTCCTACATTCTGTGGATTCCCTCTGAGCATTTTTATGTTTCTGTAACACTTCATCCTGGGAGATTTTACCCATGTCATTAAGTGTTGTTAAAGTTTTAATTTGGATATTTAGCTGATCTATTTTTTCCTTGCTTTCTGTTTCTTTTAAATTAGATTCTTCTCTACATTTTTGTAGGGTTTTAGCTAAACTGCTTAATTTAGCATCCATAGCCAAACAGGCTGCATACAAGCCTGCAATGGCTATTCCTTTCTGTTTCCTTTTCTTTGATGATTTAATTTCATCATCAAACAAACCCTGGACATAGCTCCATGGGTTTTCTTTTAATTTGGCATCACAAGCAAAGTCTGTACACTTTTGCTTTGTGATGTATTTCACTACAATGCTGTCTATATTTGACATTGTAGCCATTTTACAGATTTATTCCCTTTCGTTATATGTATTCTATCACTGAGAATTACAAACTTTTAGTATTTGGGAACAATATTTCCTATATTTTGCACGTGGTATCCTCCCTTATCTGTTCGCTAGCCTGATAAGTTAAACTCTAACACCCGTGTTTTTTAATTTCTTACTTTAGGCCTTTTTTAGAAAATAAAATTCTCTAGTCATTTGCAACTTATTCCACTGTGATCTTGTATTTTGCCCAGCGGGCTTATAGCCCTTGCGCTGCCCCTAAATATTGTATTTAGTCAAAATTGATACTGAATAATTCCAAGTCCCTTCCGTGGTCGCCAATGTTGATTTATGGAATCTTATATAACATATATTTATTATATCATATATTGATATAATGGTTTATGTATTTTATATCTGCAAATATATTATAATAGGCTTACAAATAGGTGGGCTCATAACAAAAGGGGTGATGTTTAGTACTGGTCCAATCACACAATATGTAATGCGTGGACGTTCCTATTTTCATACCTGTGATTGGCTCAGATTAAAGGAGCTATATCTCTACTGTCCAGGAAATATTTCCAGGCAAAGCCTAAATATACTTTACAGAGATATATAATCCTGGCTCATTGAACATATAAGTACTATACTTTGACTACAAGTCAGTTGTCCCAACTTGCAGAGCCTTATATAATATATGCAGATTTCATGTATAACTTTAGTGATTCCGAAAATGAGTTCAAGACTTGGAATACCAGCTCTATTTTGTCTAGTACATTTATTATAGGTGATACAAATTACAAGATAAGATAACACAATGATAATAAATCTTATAATTTATCTAAACTTCCTTAACCATGGTACATACATAAAACACAAACAGTTTTACAAACTTAAACAATTAATACACATACTATACACTTGCAAGAATATGTGAGGGCATAATTCATAGCTACCGTCTTAGGATCCTGACTCCCTCTGGACTTTGTTCCTTCCTCCTCTCCTTCTAACTCTCTATCTATCAGACTGCCCCTTATATCCTATATTCTACCAATTCAAAACTAGTATATGCCCACAGTTTCCAATGGAGTACATAATTATAGGTTTTGACAGATTCCAAAGTGTAATAAAACGTTCTCTGCTAACTCCGTCCCACGGTGGTGAGCATGTAGAGAATTTTGGGATCATAAAGTTTGGTATTCCTTTATCCATCAGAGATCTACCTTTGTATGGATGTGTAAACGATCTATTTCGCCTAGGCCCTAGGGTGTTAGCATAAATGATTGTGACCTGTTTATAGTGCGTTTGATCCTATATTATCATTGCCTCTGGCCAGCAGTATAACTGGACAATAGGCCAGCTGGTTGATGTACTCTCTAAAGGTATGAAGATCTTTGATTGTGAATTCCAATGTACCCTGTTCATACCAGTAACTGTTTGCATATTATGAGACCTGAGCTAGGTGACCTATTGACTTTATCCACCAAGTTATGATTATTTATTTGCTGTGTGTGAATCAAGTATACAGTATACATATATCTACATATCATGTAAACTTTGATTTAATTGTACTTGGTATAGCGCAGATCAGACGTTAATCCTTTGATTAATACAGATATGAATAATGGCATGGAAGGGATGAATTTGTGTAATGCTCAATGTATTGTGTATTCTGGCTATATGGCTTACACAGAGAAAACCTGTCTCTTACATAATGACCCATAATCTTGCAGTAAAACACACAGAAATACATGCTACTAAATTCTCAAAACATAAGACTAATACATTCAAACCTATTTAAGTTATACCTTACAATAATATATATATACACACACTCTTAACTGGTTAAAATCACATTGGGTAATAAATCATATTATTTAATTTACATAATTTGTTCTAACTTTGGTACCTACTAAATTATATTGTTATGTAATGGTCTATATGGCAACAACGTGTTCAACTCGGCAAACTGTGCAGTGTAAACGGGAGCCGGGTCGCATCTACCCGGCTTCCCGTTTACAGTGAATGTGCGGGCGGCGCTTGGAGATCATGTGATCTCCAAGTGCCACCCCCGCCGCATCACTGGCAATATGCTGAGTTGGTGAGTTAAGTGGGAAAGGGAGCTGACGCAGGGCGCAGCCAGGTAGCACCCGTGTCAGGCACCCGACTGCGACCCGCGCTGTTGGTCTAAAAGCGGTATAAGAGTCAGTGAGTGATAGGGAGAGGGTGTCAGGAGAGAGGTGACGGGCGGGGAGAGGCAGTGGATGATAGGCAGTGGGAAACTGCATTAATTAAAAAACAAAAACACATTAATATGCCACTCCCCCATACAAATTTTAATATACCGTCCCCCCTCTCCTGCACACATTAATATACCACCACCCCCTCCCCTGTACACATTAATATACCACCCCCCTCCCCTGCACACATTAATATACCACCCCCTCCCCTGCACACATTAATATACCACCCCCCTCCCCTGCACACATTAATATACCACCCCCCCTCTCCTGCACACATTAATATACCACCCCCCCTCCCCTGCACACATTAATATACCCCCCTGCACACACTAATATACCCCCCCGCCTCCCCTGCACACATTAATATACCCCCCCTCCCCTGCACATATTAATATACCACCCCCTCCCCTGCACACATTAATATACCCCCCCCCTCCCCTGCACACATTAATATACCACCCCCTCCCCTGCACACATTAATATACCACCCCCCTCCCCTGCACACATTAATATACCACCCCCCCTCCCCTGCACACATTAATATACCACCCCCCTCCCCTGCACACATTAATATACCACCCCCCCTCTCCTGCACACATTAATATACCACCCCCTCCCCTGCACACATTAATATACCACCACCCCTCCCCTGCACACACTAATATACCACCCCCTCCCCTGCACACATTAATATACCACCCCCCTCCCCTGCACACATTAATATACCACCCCCCTCTCCTGCACACATTAATATACCACCCCCCCTCCCCTGCACACATTAATATACCCCCCCTGCACACACTAATATACCACCCCCTCCCCTGCACACATTAATATACCACCACCCCTCCCCTGCACACACTAATATACCACCCCCCCCTCCCCTGCACACATTAATATACCCCCACTCCCCTGCACACACTAATATACCACCCCCCCTCCCCTGCACACATTAATATACCCCCCCTCCCGTGCACACACTAATATACCACCCCCCCTCCCCTGCACACATTAATATACCACCCCCCTCCCCTGCACACATTAATATACCCCCCTCCCCTGCACACATTAATATACAACCCCCCTCCCCTGCACACATTAATATACCACCACCGCCCTCCCCTGCACACATTAATATACCACCCCCCTCCCCTGCACACATTAATATACCACCCCCCCTCCCCTGCACACATTAATATACCACCCCCTCCCCTGCACACATTAATATACCACCCCCTCCCCTGCACACATTAATATACCCCCCCTGCACACATTAATATACCACCAGCCTCCCCTGCACACATTAATATACCACCACCCCCTCCACTGCACACACTAATATACCACCCCCCTCCTCTGCACACATTAATATACCACCCCCCCCTCCCCTGCACACATTAATATACCACCCCCCTCCCCTGCACACACTAATATACCACCCCCTCCCCTGCACACACTAATATACCCCCCTCCCCATGCATACATTAATATACCACCCCCTCCCCTGCACACATTAATATACCACCCCCATCCCCTGCACACACTAATAATATACCAACCCCCTCCCCTGCACACATTAATATACCCCCCCCACACACGCACACACACCCAGCACACTGTAAAATTACCACTTTCCCTCATCAGCAGCAGAATGTACCTGAGGCTGTGCTCCCACGTATGGTATGGCTTTCTGTTAGACCTGCTGGGCTGCTGCTCCTCACGTCTGAAGGCTCCTCTAATGCCTTGCACAGTCACATGTGCACCAAGTGACTTCCTCTTCCTGTACATGCAGGAAGCAAACTAAGCAGAGCGTCTGGAGATAATTGCTCTGCTTCTGTATGAGCACACTGCAGCATGTGGCTGCAAAGGGAAAATAAAAGTGCCCTAGCCCCGAGGGGGTGGGGGGGGGGGGGGGGGGTAAGGGAGCAGGGAACATGCCTGAGTCCTCGAGTGAATATGTGAGGCGCTATCACGGAGGTGGGGGGCGACAGGATTATAGAGAAAGCATTTTCTCATCTTCAGCGTGTTGTGCCGCCCTCCAGTGGCCAGCGCTCATAGGCAGCTGCCTAAAGCTGCCTAGTGATAGCGCCGGCCCTGCCCGGCCCCTGTCTCTGATCACATGAAAGGACTGCAAGGGGGGCCCTGTGTAAGAACGTCTAGCAGGGGGCGCAGCCAACGGCAGATAGGTAGACTTACCTGCCGTTGCCTGGGAGATCCATTTATTTAATTCGTCCCCAAACAAGGAATCACCTGTAAATGGAAGTTTGGAATCAGCTGACCATTGACATAACCACAGAGCTCTGCGTGCCGAAACAGCCATAGCAGTAGTGCGCCCATTTATCTTACACAATTCCTTAATAGCCTCGCTGATAAAATTTGCAGCATCCTGTATGTGTTGCAGTAGAGTAATGACCTCATCCTGGGGCAGAGAGTCTAATCCATTAATAATATTATCGGACCACTTGACTACTGCCCTGGAAATCCACCCACAAACTATAGTGGAGAGCTGTGCTACGCTTGCTGCCGTATATATTGCCGTGAGAGTGGTCTCAATTTTATGGTCAGCAGGGTCTTTTAGGGACTTAGCCCCTGGCACTGGCAGTACCAATTTTTTAGACAGTCTGGACACAGACGTATCGACTGATGGGGAGTTTTCCCATACCTTCCTGTCCTCAGTTTGGAGTAGATAGAAACCTCTGAAGAATTTTACATTTCTTGTCAGGGTTTACCCATGCCTCCCTGGCCAGGGAGTTTAATTCCTTTGACACAGGAAAAGTGGCTGAGGTCTTGGGTCTAACATTAAAATACAACTCCTCATCTGGTTCTGCCTCCTGATCTGGTATGTGAAGAACCTCTCTTACAACATAAATGAGGAATGTTTTATTTTTTATTGTTTTATTTTTTCTTGAACATAAATGAGGGCCTGCATCCCAGGGGACAGAGAGCTGTCCTCATCCATATCATCATCATCATCCACATCAGGCTGATCAGAATCAGACTGGATCACCTGTGGCAGTGAGTGTTTATGTGAAACCAACAGAGAGGGCTGAGAAGCCTTCCTGGTATCTGCTGCTTTAGCCATACAATCAGTAGACTGTTTCAACACCTGTCTCTCCTTTTTAACTGCAACTAATTCTCAATTTACATTCTGAATTATGCTTTTAAAATGATTAAGCCAGTCAGGTGCTTGTGAACTGTGTCCCTGTAGAGATAAGGAGCACTGTTCACACATGAGGGACCCCGTTGAAGAAGGGGTCGGGTTACAAGCAGCACACGTAACCATGTCCACAGACATATTTACACAACTGTAATACAGCGCAGCTCACTGAAAACATCTCCCCATAGACCCTAGAGAGCCCCTGGAGTGACACTGAGGAAACAGAGACCAGCACACAAAACACAGCAGCAGAGTGTGTGAAATTATGTATATAACCTTTATACATGTGCAGTGGGGCTACCGCTGGTGTGCTCCTCCGCTGCTATGACCCCCTGGTACCAGTACAGAAGTCTGCAACAGTGTGGGTCCATGGAGGAGCAGCGTTTATGCAGTCTTGATGAACCGCAGCAGCAGGAAGTGGCACCTTCCCGCCTCTGGTCCCGCTCTCCGGGAAGCCCCACCCCTTGTAATGTCACGCGGTCTCTGAATATTTTATACTGGCCGATGTGCATATAAAAAAACAGTACATCCAAAGCCTAAATGACAGGGAGCACTGCGGAGCATGAGACCTGAGCCAGTGTAGTCCGTGGCCCGTGACCGCCACGTGACATGCCGCCAAACCGCACCAGGGACCCGCTGACCAGGACCCCGGTGTAACTCTCACCGCACCTGACGATCTTCGGCATCTGTTAGAGGGTGACGGCTAGCTGCTGGAGTGGGCACACACACTAACAATGTGTGATCAGCACCTCAGGAGATCAGTGTCCTGTCAGCTGGGATTACGAACCATTAACCCTCAGGAGGTTGGTTCGGTCCCCCTTCTAAGTCCCGCGAAGCAGGTAGACTGGTTGCCAACCAGTACTACCTGAAAATAAATAACTAAAAGATAAAGGAAACTCTCTGGCGCTCCAGAGAAATGCACCCGGCTCCTTGGGCACATTTTTCTAAACTGAGTCTGGTAGGAGGGGCATAGAGGGGAGGAGCCAGCACACACATACACACTAAAGGTTTTAAAGTACCAGTACTAAAGGACAGATCCCCAGTATCCACTAGGACGTAAGAGAAATAGAGATAATTTATTCTTATGTTAAATTTGGTTTATTCCACAGGTTATTCAACAGGTGATAAACCTTAAATGCGGTGTAAAATCACTGCTGCCGAGTCGCCGTGGCAGGGGATCCAGGTACTAATTACCCAGGTCCAGGTCTAGCCCCTGGTCCACAGCCCTGTTACCTGTCAGCAGTGGTATGTGGGCTATGGTAGGTGCTGTCTCTTCACGTTCACCCCCACCCCCCTGAATTTGCCCCTGGCTGAGGGGCATGATAGAACCCCCCCCCCCACCACCTATTTTGCAGGGCTGAAAATACTTTTTCCCTCATCATTTGTATAAGGGGGTGTGGCCACATCTCTCACAATTAAACCACGTCCCAAACCCATACCTGAGTACGCCACAGCTCTCTATGCCACTGTGTACAATGATGGAGCATCATTCGCAGAGCAGTAGCCCTATGGCCACACAGAATGGCCGCAGGAAGTGAGACACTGGAGCCATTGCAGCTGTTTACTGGATCGCAGTCACGTTACACCTGTGTTTTGTCGACACTACTCGTAACCATCCCCCAAACAGTCCCTGACTGTCACTTACTTTGCTCATAAATCCTCTCTGCCACCACCATTGCAAGAACGTCGTGGCGCATTCACTGTGCAGCTTAAATGCATGTGTACAGTCGGCCAATAATCATGCAGCTGTGTAAATATGGGGTTTGCGCCCATCTCTCAATCAGGCCCAGGTTAGCTGTGTCACAGGATTGACTGATGTCATATATTCTCCTCGTATGCTCTGATACTAATAAAATCACAGTAACCTCCTAAATCTATTGTAAATCAATAATTTCATTACCATATCTATGACAATATTTTTATATTATATCAACATACTGAACAAATATCCAGCTCCTGTTCACAGCTGGTTGAAAGGTGTTCATAAATTATTTCTTGTTTATCAGGACTTGGCGATTGGATGTTCTTACCTATATTCTCATTACAAGACACCTAATAATATCTATCTGCTTCATACATGCCGACTTTCTGGCTGCCCCCTCCAGAAGGGAGCAGCCAGGTCAGGACTGTGAGGGGCGTGGCGGGGTTCTCATGCTGAACGGGGGCGGAAGCAGTGGCGTGGCAGCATGGCCATGTCATCGTGGCCCTGCCCCCGCTACATAATGCAAAGGTTACTGGCATTGCTAGATAGGGGCCAAGGCCACGATGATGCAATTTGCGTCATCGAACCCCACCGGACAATGACAGCTGTGGGAGGAAAAGCTTAATAATGCAGTGGGCTGCGGCAGGCTGCAGGGGGTAGTGGGAGGATGGTGCTTTGCTGGGAGACTTGTTTACTCTTCCGGGAGGCCAGGAGCGCCACCCGATTTTTTGGAAGCCTCCTGGCCATTCCTACTCATCATCTATCTATATCTATATAAAAATGGATATGTGTGTGTGTGTGTGTGTGTGTGTGTGTGTGTGTGTGTGTGTGTGTGTGTGTGTGTGTGTTTCAGCATAACTCTGGAATGCCTGGAGCAATTTACACCAAACTTGGTACACATATGAATTACAAGAAAGAAAAAAAAATACTGTGAGGGTAATAAGACACCCCTAGGTGTCTGGGTGGGAAGGGTGTGTGACACGTAAAAATCCATCATTTTCGGGATCGCGGAGATGAATGGTGACACTCCCTATGCCGTTTCAGTCCAAGTTCAGCCCCCATCAGTACGGGTGGGTAATAAGGGGTGAAAAATAAAATGTATATATAGATAGATATATATATTTATTTCAGATATAAGTACTGTACTTAATCACCCTATTTCCAGTCAGTAGAGAATAGTGTCTCAATTATCAGAGGTTAACCTGTCACTTTAACTAAACATTGCCGAACCTGTCAGAGAGCAATAGGAGGAAAGGTGACATATATATTTTGACTCTTACATGCATTAAAAGGAAAGCTTGATAGTCAGCAACTGCTTATCTGCTGTGTAACGGGTACTGACAGATCTCCCAGAGACCTTAAGTGTTGTGCAAAATCCTTACCTTTTTACCCCAAAGGTGGAGCGCTCAGGAGAGTGAGAAGCTAAGCAAGGAGACCTAGGGCTCTTTGGAGTAGAGTCAGCCTATCCCTGCAAACCTGACATATTTAACATACAGCGGGCGGAGCTTGGCCTGTCGTCCCAGCATTTACAGCACTGAGCAGGGCAACATCAGAGGCGGGACGGGCAGAGAATTAGGCGGATTATTCTCCTCAGCACCAGCCTTTTGACCGCATCAATCCGAGGAAGGCCCGTCCGGAGGTGAGGCTTGACAAAGATTGGCAGCGGCGGGCGCAGCATGTCCTGTTGTAAGTGTAATTAGTTTACCAGGAAGTCCTTCAAAATTAAAGTTATACGCACGGAAATACTTGAAATTCCGTAGCGAAGCACGGGTATTCAGCTAGTAAATTCTAAACACAGAATACAAACAGGCACACAGACAATTCACACAAACTAGCGCTTTGGTTTTTTTTTAAATATTTTGCTGATGTTTATAACTATATTTTAAAACAAAAAAGTTATATTTTAGTAAGTCCATTATGCTCCTCTCTCCTCTTTTCTTGTTAACTTTTTCCTGTATGTTAAATTCTAATATGGTGAAATATTAATGGGTCATTACATGTGACTCGTTACATTTCATGTTAATTTTTTTAATTTCATGTTAATTTTTAGAAGTTCAAATACACCACAAATATGACAATAATATGGTGGGTATGTAGTACTAATAATTAATGCTTAGAAGCAGTAAAAAAAAAGGTACACTCTTAAGGGGGCATCCTATTAGCTGCAATATTGCGGTTTTGCGATAAAATATTGCAATTGCGATAATTCAGTATCCTATTAGCGGTGATAAGTTATCTCAGAGCTGGTGATAAGTAGTTCAAAATCCCTATTTTAAGCTAAATATTTCAGGATTTGGTTCATAACCCCTGGGACACCGGTACTGGTTTTGCCTATTGCATCAACCATAAACAATTTAATTTGGTCCTGCACCTCCAAAATGAGGCATCCTTACAAGTACCACAATACCCAGTTTGGAAAACACTGATGTACGGTGGATAAATATGGCACACACTAACTTAAAACTTAAAAGAGACCGTGTATTAAATAATGCACACAATATTTATTATAAATGCTGTATTATCTTTTCTTCATATCTGTCACCTGGCTGTGTATTATTCCTTAGGAAATCCTGAGCTATATAACACACAGACACTACTCACAAGCAGAGGCGTATCTATCCATTGGCCAGGATGGCACTCGCCAGGGGCGCCGGCTGAAGGGGGGGGCGCCGGCCAGTGGTGTCACCCCAGCCAGGGGGTAGATTCACATAGTAGTTCAGAGGGTATTTACCCTGCAAACAGAAATCATTCACACAGACCCCAGCAGCTGCCCACTCTGGCACTGGGAGCCTCAGAGCGTTGGACTGGACAGAGCTGCCAGACTCCGGCTTCCATTGGCCAGGTCGGGGGATTATGCAAATCATGGCAACTGTGGTAACATCCAGAGACTGCAACTTGTGAAAAGTCTCCTCTGCCACCGTCCTGGGCAGGGCTGCAGCTCCCTCCAAAAGTAAAGCCAAGCGAATAGGGCACCGTACGTGTGTGTGTGTGTGTGTGTGTGTGTGTGTGTGTGTGTGTGTGGTGGGGCGGAGTAGAGCTCAATCCTCACCTTCCAGCACCTGCAACATTCCTCATTGTTTGCACGGGTCTCAGCGCATGAAATCACCTGCCTGAGCCACTTTCAGTCCCCCATGTACTCTTATGCTTGACAATGGTATGTTACCTTTATCAGTTTTCTCTTCTGCATCACCTTGTAATACATTACCTTGTGTTTGAACTGTGTTCGTTGCTGTGTTGCTTTATTTATATAGATATATACATGTAGTGGTGGGGGAAGGGCAGCTGTCAGTAGATGCTATGCATATTATTTGTGCACAAGGTTACAGCCTCTATGCACCAAGATCTGGGTAGGTTTTCTTTTCTTTTTTTTAAGTGCTTCTGGAGGGAAAAATGCTGAGAATAGAGAGAGGGAGTAAGATAGAGATAAAGGAGGGCAGTGGAGCAGGACTATAACTAGGTTGGTGCTGCAGAGCGCAGGATGCCCTGTGGCGGAACTGACTACCGCTGCAATCTCTATTTGGCGGGCGTCAGTAGTGCAGGTAACCGACTGTCTGTCACTGAGTTGTGACTTGGGTCCGCTCTGTGTGAGATGGGGATAGGCAGACAGTGAGGATTGGGATGGGCATCCCCCTCCGCACAGTGACGACTCTGTAGTGCAAGTAGCCGTTACTTGAAACAGCAGGGAGGCGTCATAATTCTGCAGTCAGTGTGACTGTCATTCTGTTAGCATGTCTGGTACAAGATACAATCAGCCACCGCCATCATCAGCCACCTTCCCTCTGCCATCCCCCATTATCTGCCACCCTCCTTTTATTCCTGGTCACCGCCACTATCTGCATCCCCTTGCCAGTTACCACCTTGATCTGTCACCCTCTGTCTGCTGCTTTCATTATTTGTCACCCTCCTTCTATCCCGTTACCTCCACTATATGCCACCCTTGCTAGTCACCCCACTATTGGGATGTAGTTGGCATCCTGACATACGGGATGCCGGTGGTCAAGAGACCAGTGCCCCTAGATACACCCCTGCTCACAAGACACAGTATCATTGGGCAGCACTGTTGACATAATGGCTAAAATGACTGCCTCACAGCACTGAGATCATGAGTACAATTCCCAATCATGGTTGATCTTTGTGGAGTTTGTATGTTTTCCATTCTTGCATTGCATTGGTTTCCTTCATGTGCTCTGGACTCCTCACACAGTCCAAAAACACACTGATATTTTAATTGGCCTATTACTACATGAATAAATTCCATCACAGATCATTTTAACTCAGTTCTAATGCTCTTTTGGAAAGGCTTCTTCACTTTTTCTTCTCTTTTTTTTAGGGTGGATCAGAGGTCTGAACTTCTCTAAAGTAAAATAGTGTGTTATTGGAAGTCTTTTTGTGACAAAGAATTGTCACTAGATTACCATTCTCTAAACTCTCAGTAAGAAATGAAATTCTTTCTGACTAATTTTAAAATGTTTGTCTGAAATTAAGGTCATAGAGATTCAATAAATTATCCAAAAAAGTGATTTTTAACTTCTTATATTATATAACAGTCATAGTCTGTAGATCTCAACAACAAACTAATGTGGTTTGTGTATTTATTGTTGCTGTAAAAATAATAATAATAATAATAATAATAATAATTCTTGATGCCACTAGTGGCATAACTGAGGATATGAGTAGCACCCATTGCGGTTCCTCATTTTTGGAGGAAAGCATGTAACTAAACATGAAGAAGTTGTTGTTAAGTACAAAACTGATAATTTTAAAAAGAAGGAATTCAATTCATTATTTATTTGTCATTTCTAGAAAATATTTAACTGCTATTTCATGTTTGATGCTTGTGTACAACACTTCTCCATCACACGTACCCAGACCCATCTATGGGCACAAGGTTATATCTTGCAGTTTAATTAAAAAACATCTAATGTCTCTGTAGTGTAGAAGGGTAGAGGAGTACATTTACATAGATGTTTAGCAACACACATGCTGACATTTACCCTGAGACTGCCTATACAAGAAATAAGTGGCATGCTGGGATGGCATTAAATGTTCCAATTCTATGAATCTGAACCCAAAGATAATTCAATTCTAATTTTGTTATAATACTATATAATGTATCATCCATCATATTGTAATACACCTTCAGAAAATGTGTAGTAAGATTGAAGATGAGGCACTTATAGCAGGGCTGATCCCTTAGCCCTCTATATACTTCCAATAGATATATATCTTTCTGGCATAACAAAGCATTACCTCCCTTTTCATATGGTTTGATAATAATGTCATTCCAGCTCTGAATTTCTTTTATTGCTTTTTGAGCCTCCTTACTAAGATTACCACTAGCCATTGAGTCTGATTTCATTTTATATCTGAGGTTATCCAAGTCTCAAAAGACCAAATCGACATATTCCTTTACTTGGTGACAAATGGAAAAATCTGAAAAAAAGAATCAGTTCTTATTATAGATTTTTCTTATTCTTACTAGAGTCATCAAAGACATTAGAGCAGTATGATTGTCCTAATTCTTCCAGGACTTACAGTGCGTGTAAATCCTCAATGAAGTAGTAGAGAGTTTTTATTAATAATGTAACTTAAAGTAATAAATCAATTTAAAATGCATAGGATTGGCGAGTTTGCCCGATGTTTTAAATGGGCTATTTAATGTTTTAAAAACCAAGTTGTTTTTGCCTTTTAAATGATTTCCCCTTTAAAACATTTGGTATACTGATTGTAAACTCACCAGGTCCTGCATCTTGTAGGCTATTACATTTACCCTTATATCTGTAAGTGTATCATATATTTTTTTTGCCTATCTTTAGCCCCCTGTTTTTAAGATAAGTATTTGCCCAGAATAAAATTCCATGCATGAGATATATTTGGTTTAATTGATAAGTATATATTCAGCATGCAGATGGGCTGGCTGCTTGAGACTGGAACCGGTGGGCATTTGCAGAATGACACATTCGCTTCATGACGCTATCGTGTCATGATGCGATCTTGTCAGTCTGCAAACGACCACCCGCAGAAGGGACTTTAAGAAGGAGGGAGGGGGAGCAGTGGCATGCCCGGAAATTTCCGGGGTTGCCAGTCTGCGCAGTGCAGCTGGCCCGGAAATTTTCTGGGCACGCCACTCAAGGGGTTATTAGGTCAAACAGAAATAGTAGTGAGGAAGGCTGTATTAAGTATGATGGGGTGAAAAGGGAGGGAGGAGAATAACAGTTGATAATGGTAATTCTAGAAAGGCACTTGTAAATATAGATAAGATACCATTAAAACAAACGGGTAAGGGAAATACTAAGCTAAAATGTATGCTTGCGAATGCGAATGCAAGAAGCCTCTCAGATAAAATGGGGGAACTGGAATCAAAGTCTCAGTATGATATCATAGGCATTACGGAAACATGGTGGAATGACTCTCACGACTGGGTTGCGAATTTGGAGGGATATTCTCTTTTCAGGAGGGATAGGGCAACCAAAAGGGGAGGAGGGGTATGTCTCTTTGTTAAACCATCTCTAAAACCAAACTTAATAGATGTTATTTACGATGGGACTGGAGATAACGTGGAGTTGCTATGGGTTGAGATCACAAGTGGGGGCACTGAAGCAAAGAAACTAGTCATTGGCACGTGCTACAAGCAACCGGATATTAGCATACATGAGGAGGAACAACTCTTGCAGCAAATTGAAAAAGCTGTGGGAATTGGGGACTAGTGTTAGGGGATTTTAACTATCCAGATATAAATTGGAGTAACAATTCCTGTGTAAAAACTAGGAGCAGCCGGTTCTTAAATACATTAAAAGATCAATACTTGACTCAATTAGTCGAAGACCCAACTAGAGGTAAAACTATTCTGGACCTAATTATTACCAATAATGTAGACATTATATCAAACACTAAAGCTGGGGAGACCTTGGGAAACAGTGATCACAATATGATCACATTCGAAATCAGTTTCAAGAAACATAGCTATAAGGGATCAACCAAAACATTAAACTTTAGAAAAGCTAACTTCAATATGCTGAGACGGGCACTAAACAACATTGACTGGGAAGTTTTGTTTCATAGTAAAGACACAACGGAAATGTGGGATGCTTTAAAAGGGTTGCTTGATAGCAAGATTCACAAATTAATTCCCATGAGCAGTAAACGCAGGACTACTAAACACAAACCAATGTGGCTTAATAAGGAGGTCAAAGAAGCAATGGCTAAAAAGAGGCGTGCTTTCAAAGCATTTAAATCTAATGGAGGGGAGGAGTCATTCCAGTATTATAAGGAATGCAATAAAAAAATGCAAAAAAGTAATAAGAGCAGCTAAAATTATAAACGAAAAGCAAATCGCTACAGAGAATAAAACCAATCCTAAAAAGTTTTATAAATACATAAACAGTAAAAGGTTAAAGAGGGAGAACGTAGGCCCATTAAAAGATGAACTGGGAGTCTTGATTAACAAAGACAAAATAAAAGCGGAAATACTGTACAATTTTTTCCCCTCAGTATTCACCAGGGAGGAACAGACGGTGAGAGTAATGCATAACGATAGTGAAGGTAATGACTTTTGGCTTTATGCTTGTTTAAGTGAGGAAGTAGTCCTGGAGAGACTAAGCAACATAAAGATTAATAAATCACCAGGCCCAGATGGTTTTCATCCGAGGGTTGTTATGGAGCATAGGTCACAGCTAGCAAAACCCCTATACTTGTTTTTTTTATAGTTCAATAAGATCAGGCATGGTACCAAAGGATTGGCGCATTGCTGAGGTAGTGCCTTTATTTAAAAAGGGAACTAAAAATAATCCTGGTAACTATAGACCAGTTAGTTTAACCTCTATAGTGGGTAAAATATTAGAAGGAATTTTGAGGGATAGCATAGAGGATTATCTGCAGGCTACTAAGATTATTAGCAAAAGTCAGCATGGGTTTGTAAGGGACAGATCATGTCAAACTAACTTAATTACCTTCTACGAGGAAGTGAGCGATAATCTTGACCAGGGAAAAGCAGTGGATGTGGGCTATTTAGATTTTGCAAAAGCCTTTGATACAGTGCCTCACAGGAGACTGATCATCAAATTAAGTGAACTTGGCCTAGGATATACTATTTGTACATGGATAGGTAATTGGCTGGATAACAGAGTACAACGAGTAGTGGTCAACGAGATGTTCTCCAGCTAGGCACCAGTAGTCAGCAGAATACCGAAGGGTCCGTACTTGGCCTGCTACTGTTAAATATATTTATCAATGATATAGGAATAGGCCTGGAAAGCACAGTGTCAATCTTTGCAGATGATACTAAACTGTGTAAGGTAATTAATTCAGAAATAGATGTGGAGTCTCTACAGAATGACTTATTTAAACTTGAAATCTGGGCATCTAAATGGAGAATGAGGTTCAATATAGAAAAATGCAAAGTTATGCATTTTGGTATAAAAAAACAAACTTGCATCCTACACTCTAAATGGGGAAAATATAGGGGTAACTATGGTGGAAAAAGATTTGGGGGTGCTCATAGATAATAGGCTTAATAACAGTACACAATGTCAAAATGCAGCAAAGAAGACAAGTCCTTGCTTGCATAAAACGGGACATTGAGACAAGGGACGAGGATGTAACCCTGCTGCTGTACAAATCATTGGTATGTCCGCACCTGGAATATTGTGTTCAGTTTTGGGCACCGTATTACAAAAAAGATATTGGGGAACTAGAAAGTTCAAAGGTGAGCTACTAAATTGATTAAAGGGTTAGAGACACTGGAGTACGAGGAAAGGCTTACTAGGTTAAATATGTATACACTAGAAAAGAGACGTCTAAGAGGAGACATTGGCCCTCATTCCGAGTTGTTCGCTCGGTATTTTTCATCGCATCGCAGTGAGAATTCTCTTAGTGCGCATGCGTAATGTTCGCACTGCGCATGCGTCAAGTAACTTTACTAAGAAGAAAGTAATTTTACTCACGGCTTTTTAGTCGCTCCGGAGAACGCATTGTGATTGACAGGAAATGGGTGTTACTGGGCGGATGTACGGCGTTTTAGGGGCGTGTGGCTGGAAACGCTACCGTTTCCGGAAAAAACGCAGGCGTGTCTGGAGAAACGGTGGGAGTGCTTGGGCGAACGCTGGGTGTGTTTATGACGTCAGCCGGGACCGAAAAGCACTGAATTGATCGCACAGGCAGAGTAAGTCTGGAGTTACTCAGAAACTGCTAACTCGGTTTTGATCGCAATATTGCGAATACATCGGTCGCACATTTAAGATGTTTAGATTCACTCCCAGTAGGCGGCGGCTTAGCGTGTGTAACTCTGCTATAATCGCCTTGCGAGCGAACAACTCGGAATGAGGGCCATTATTAATATCTTCACATATGTAAAGGGTCATTACAAGGAACAAGCAGGGGATTTGTTTATTAAAAGAACTCTGTATAGGATGCGTGGGCATTCGCTGAGGCTAAAGGAGAGAAAATTCTGTACATAACATAGGAAAGGGTTCTTCACGGCAAGGGCAATAAAGTTTTGGAACTCCCTGCCGGAGAAGGTAATAATGGCGGACTCTGTAAATGCATTTAACAACGGATTGGACAAATATCTAACTGGAAAATGTATCCAGGGTTATAGCATTTAACATATTGACATTAAATATCTGGGAGTGGTAAGAATCATAGTTGTCAATTGGTACTAAACCATTACTTCAGCAGGTGCATTATAATATGCACAGCTTAACACAGAATACAGGTTGATCCCAATGGGCATTTTGCCTCTTTTCATCCTCACTAACTATGGGGGTCATTCCAAGTTGATCGCTCGCTAGCTACTTTTAGCAACCATGCAAACGCATAGTCGCCGCCCACGGGGGAGTGTATTTCCGCTTTCAAGTGTGCGAACGCCTGTGCAGCCAAGCGGGACAAAAACGTTTTTTGCCGTTTCTGAGTAGCTCTGGACTTACTCAGCCCTTGCGATCACTTCAGTCTTTTTGGTCCCGGAATTGACGTCAGACACCCGCCCTGCAAACGCCTGGACACGCTTGCGTTTTTCCAAACACTCCCTGAAAACGGTCAGTTGACACCCATAAACGCCCTCTCCCTGTCAATCTCCTTGCGATCAGCTGTGCGAAATTATTCTTCATTAAATCCATCGCCCAGCAATGATTCGCTTTGTACCTGTACGATGCGCCTGCATTGCAAAAAATTGCAGCGAGCGATCAACTCGGAATGACCCCCTATGTAACTATATTTTACCAAAACCACCTATAAAAAAATCAAACATGTAGGGAGATCCAATAAGCTGTGAGCGACTGTGAGAACCTAGCACATTAATATAACTGGCATGGTATGCGTGACTGGCGGTCAGGACACCGACGGTCAGCATACCTCCGTCACGATCCCGGTAGCGGAATGCCGGCGGGAATGGGGGGGGGGCAGCGCAACAACCCCCTTGCGGTCTCCTGACCGCCGGTCACATAAGTGCATCCCAATGTAACAAGGCATTTCAGAGCAGGAAAACCAGGTCTATTTTTACTCGCACCTCTGTTAGCAAGCAAAAATATGCAAGGTTTTCCTCCTGTAATTACCTACAATGAGCACAGTCGTACATCACACAAGGTTCTAGCTGGCAGAACCTCACTCTTAATCCATTCTCCTCCTAATTTTTACTTTTTAAAGCATAGTGGAAAAGTGTTGTAAGTTCCATGTTGTAAGTTCAAGTGTAGACATTGTATATGCACTATGGGGGTCATTCCGAGTTGAACGCTAGCTGCCATTGTTCGCAGCGCATCGATTAGGCTAAAAATCGGCATTTATGCGCATGCATATGCACCGCAATGCGCACGCGCGACGTACGGGTACAAAGCCCGTTGTGGTTGTGCACAGGTTCTAGCGAAGTATTCAGTCGCACTGACGGCCGCAAGAAGATTGACAGGAAGGGGGCGTTTCTGGGTGTCAACTGACCGTTTTCAGGGAGTGTTTGCAAAAACGCAGGCGTGTCTGAGAAAACGCAGGCGTGGCTGGGCGTTTGCTGGGCGGGTGTATGACGTCAAATCCGGACACAAATAGGCTGAAGTGATCGCAAGCGCTGAGTAGGTTCAGAGCTACTCAGAAACTGCACAAACTGTTTTTGCAGAGCTCGGCTGCACAGGCGTTCGCACTTCTGCTAAGCTAAAATACACTCCCCAGTCGGCGACGGCATAGCGTTTGCATCGCTGCTAAAACTAGCCAGCAAGCGATCAACTCAGAATGAGGGCCTATGTACAGTATATACACTACACATAACTAGAAATAAAATATGACATCTGAATTTGGGTGACAATTAAATGCTCCAGCATAGTATATCCAGCACATTTTACTGACAATGTGTTAAATCAAAGCCAGTAAAGTAAGGTTGAATATACAAGATTATTGCATTGGTTCTCTGAAAGCTATATATTGTGACAAGGATCAAACACACAGGGACTTAGATGAACACTGTCGGTGTTTATTTTGCACAGCAGGTCACCACATAGTAACTTAAGTTGATTCCATACAATCGGTATTACAGGCAGTAGCATACAGGTACTCACAGCATAGCAGACTCTTGATAGGCTCCAGTGGTCCCTAGTCTAACCCACACAACCCGGCCTATCACTCGGGTAGCTATTCCACCGTCGAGAGCTAGGTGACTCTGATCACACACCTGGGATTCTGCTACTGCTTCCAAAACCTGGCCCGGATCCTCCACATTACTTTCACATGGAAACATGCTGTCTCTGCCACACTCCTCCCCCCTTACCTCCTCCCTTAGCTTCAACCGGCCTGGTGAAGCTACACTGTTTTCAGGCGAGCTCTCTGTCTCGCACCCCCCCCCCCCCCCCCCCCGTGTCATTTGCCCAGGTACACAGCCTTCCACCACCTTCCAGAGGTCACCTACCTCACCTTTTTCCTCCTCCCCTAGCTTCACCGTAGGGTTGCTTGGAGGAACAGGACCTACAAACCTCCTGGAAAGGGCATCGGCATTGAGGTGCTGTTTCCCCGGACGATGCCTCACTTTAAAGTTAAATGGCTGCAAAGCCAAAAACCAATGGGTCACACGAGCATTCACCTCTTTGTTTGTATGCATCCACTGTAAGGGTGCATGGTCTGTGACCAACAAAAACTCTCATCCCAATAAATAATACCTTAATGTCTCAACTGCCCATTTAATGGCCAAGCACTCCTGCCATACAGTTGAGTATCTGCGCTCCCTGGGCAATAATTTACGGCTAAGGTAGAGGATGGTCTTCTCCTCTCCATCTATCTCTTGGTATAGGACTGCTCCTAATCCTGTCCCAGAGGCATCCGTTTGTAACACAAATTGCTTTTTAAAGTCAGGAGCTTGTACGACAGCCTCAGTACACAGAGCTCGTCTTAAATCTTGCCAAGCAGTTTCCACTGGTCCACGTTATCTTGTCTGGGAATTGTTTTCTAAGACATTCGGTTAGTGGAGCCGCTCTAGCAGCGAAATCTCGAATGAACTTGCGATAATATCCGACCAAACCGAGAAATGTTCTAAGTTGTGATTTACATTTAGGTCTGGCCCAGGTGAGGACTGCTACTACCTTACTAGGCTGAGGTTTAACCTGTCCTCTGCCCACAATGTACCCCAAATACTTCAATCATACCAATGGCACATTTCTCAGGGTTGGCAGTAAACTCATGTGCCCGTAGAGACTGTAAAACGGCTTCTACTTTTGGTAGGTGTGACTCCTAGTCAGAGCTGAAAATAACAATGTCATCTAAATATACAGTCGCATATTCCCTGTGGGGCCGCAGCAACTTATTCATAGCTCTCTGGAAGGTTGCTGGGGCACTATGGAAACCAAATGGGAGCATTTTATATTGGAATAAGCCTTCTGGGGTAGAGAAGGCTGTTTTTGCCTTAGCAGCTTCTGTTAACGGAATCTGCCAATAACCTTATGTCAAATCAAGTGTAGTGAGATATTGACTATTGGCTAAATTTTCTACCAACTCATCAACCCGGGGCATAGGGTAGGCAACAAACCGGGACACTTGATTTAATTTACAGAAGTCATTGCAGAACCGTAAGGCACCTGAAGGCTTCGGTACTAGGACAATTGGATTATTCCACCCACTGGTGGATTCCTTGATAACCCCTAGGCGTAACATCTCTTTTACCTCCTGCTTTACCGCTGCCGCTTCGCTTCAGGTATGCGATATGGCCTCTGTTTAATGACCACCCCGAGTGGAGTCACAACATCATGTTGGATGATCTGTGTCTTTCCCGGAATGGCAGAAAACACATCTTTTAGCATTTCACCAAATTCACTGCTTCCTGTTTCTGATCAGGAGTAAGCGTGACTTCAATGGGTACCTGGCATTCTGAAATCTTTTTAGCTACCAAAGTGGGCCGATTGGCAACTTCCTTCCAGGGTTTTAACAGGTTTACATGGTAGATTTGCACCTCCCTCCTTCTACCCTCCTGTCGGACCTAGTAATTGACCGGTCCCACTGCCTCGATGATCTCATAGGAGCCCCGCCATTGTGCATACATCTTGCTTTCTGTGGTGGGCACCAGCATTAGCACTTTATCTCCCGGATTAAAGGACCGGTTAACTGAGGTGACGTCATACCTCTGTTACTGACGTTGTTGGGCCCTTTCCATGTGTTCATTCAGTAGTGGCGCAATCTGCCTTAAGCGGCCATATAACTGGGCCACAAACTGAATGATGTTAGGGTCCTGGCAGGGTTGTTCTTATCACACTTCTTTTAAGAGATCTAGAATTCCCCTGGGCTGTCTGCCATAGAGGAGCTCGAAGGGACTAAACCCTGTAGAGGATTGGGGTACCTCTCTAACCGCAAACATCAAATAAGGTAGGAGCAGATCCCAATCTTGTTTTTCTTGTGATACTGCCCTCTTTATCATTTGCTTAAGGGTTTTATTAAATCTTTCTACCAGGCCATCTGTCTGCAGGTGGCACACCGAGGTGATTATCCTATTTACGTTTAGCAACCGACATAAATCTTTCATGAGTTTAGACACGAAAGGTGTACCCTGGTCCGTTAAGACCTCTTTCGGTATTCCTAAACGGGTGTACATGGTTAGTAGCTCTCTGGCAATAGTGCCAGATTTCATATTGTGCAGGTGTATAGCCTCTGGTTATCTGGTGGCATAATCAACTACCACCAATATGTATTGGTGCCCTTGAGCAGATTTTTCCACTGGCCCTATCAGATCAATACCAAGCCGCTCAAACGGTACAGAAATGATAGGGAGGGGTACCAGTGGAGCTCTAAACTCTGGCCAAGGGGCTGTCCTCTGGCAGACTGGGCATTCCTGACAATACCTCTTAATGGGAGCATAGATGCCGGGCCAAAAGAACCTTAACTGGATGCGTTGGAGTGTTTTCTCCTCCCCCAGATGGCCACTCCACAGATGCTTATGGGCAGCTTCTAACACCAACCGCTCCAGTTTTCAGGGAACCAAGAGCTGATCTACCCGTTTTCCTTGTAAAGTAGCGACACGATACAGCAAATAATTTTTCAACACAAAAAATGGTACACCCTCTGATGGTAAAGCATCAACTACCCTGCCGTTAACTACTTTAACAGTCTCAAAGGTGTGTACCAAATTGCTGTCATCGCGTTGATCTCTCCCAAAGTCCTGCAGTGATATCTTCTCACCAACTGGGTTCCAATGGGCCTCGGACTCAGTCTCTTGGGGTGGTTTGGGATCGGCAGCCTCTCTCCCGTACGCTAAACTTTGGTAGTCTCTGGCTTCTGAGTTGTTTCGGTGGTTGGCGGTTTGTTAGTAGCATGCCAGGTAACCAGCTCCTGTAGCAACGGAAAGTCCCTTCCCAGGATCAGCGGATACGGGGGTCTGAAGGTCACCGCCGCTACCACCTTTAATGACCGACCTTGAACGGTCAGGGGTAAGTAGACTCGTGGGCACTCCTCCACATCGCCATGGATGCACAACACCCTGACAGGAGGCTGGACCTTGTCTGCTCCCGGAGGAACCACGTTGGCTGTGACAATGGTGAGCTCACTGCCGGTATCTACCAGGGCCCAAATCTCCCGGTTTTCCACCTGTACCTGCACCCGGAACATGGAGGACTCTGTTTGGGATACCCCAGCCGCCATGCTGACCAACGGCCTAACCATTTTCCCCGCACTGCAATCCATTGGCTTGCCCTGTTTCGGGCAGTCCCACCGCACATGACCAGGCTCGCTGCACTCAAAGCACACCAAGAGAGGCGGAGCCTTTGGTTTAACTACTGGGACCTGAGTTCTGTGTTTGGGTGTTGGCCCGTATCCTGACTTGGCTTTATTCAGCTTTCCCAGCATCAGGTGCCGCTCAATCACCACTGCCAACTCCTCAAATGTCTGGGGTCAGCCTGAAGGGCCCACTGCTGCACCGAGTGGTATAAAACACCTGCATAGCCTGGTCCAGTGCGACTACTACCACAATCTGTACTGCAGAGTTTTTATGCAACTGCAACCAGGCCCTTGCCAGTCGGTCTAGTTTGGCCAGCTGAAACCTGGGAGGCTCAGAGCCCTCGAGCCGCCAGTCATGGAATTCTTGAGCTTTGCTAGGCCCCGTCACTCCAATCCTATCCAGTATAGCCTTTTTCATGCCAGGATAGGAGCGTGCCTCAGCCACAGTCATGTCCACATATGCCCGCTGTGCCTCCCCTGTTAAACAGGGAGCTAGCCTGTCAGACCATTCCTCCACAGGCCATCCCAACCGCGTGGCCGTGTGCACAAATGTGCAAAGGAATGCCTCTATATCATCCACTGGGGTCAGCTTTAGTAGCCTCTCCCGCTCTGGCTCAGATTTTTTAAGTGCTTTTAACTCATCGCACAACATTTGAATTTGAGTTTGCTGTTTTTCATGTAACATCTGAATCTGGGTTTGTTGCCCAGCTGGAAGTTCAGCAAAGTGTTTTAGTAACTCCTCCATTTTGCCCTGCACGGCCCTTTTAAGGTCAAATCTAGGAGGTTTAATATAATGTGCCAGGCTTATCAAACAGTCCAAGCCGACACCGGCCTGTTTTGCTGGCTATTTAACAAATAACAACAAACAGTCTGCCTATAACGTTATAGCCCTTTAAGGCTGCTACTTGCACTGCATAACCAGAGGGGGAGAAAAGAAAAAGGAAAATCTTGCAGTTTAAACACCGGTATGCTTACCGACAGTTTCTGTTGTACACCGTGTCCTTGCTCGCATTCTCCACCACTTGTGACAAGGATCACACACACAGGGACTTAGATGAACACTTTCAGTGTTTATTTTGCGCAGCAGGTCACCACATAGTAAGTTGATTTCATACAGTCGGTATTACAGGCAGTAGCACACAGGTACTCACAGCATAGCAGACTCTTTATAGGCTCCAGTGGTCCCTAGTCTAACCCACACAACCCGGCCTATCACTCGGGTAGCTATTCCATCATCAAGAGCAAGGTGACTCTGCCCTGGAAACCTTTATATCAGGAAATCCCAGGTGCTGCTGATCACACACCTGGGATTCTGCTAATGCCATACTATACTGTATGTAAAGGGCTTATTCTCATGCCAGTGTTTAGCAATCTGCACCTGCTCTATCGCATAGTGACTGAGGTATTAGCAGAGGTTGTAAGAACAATTGTTGCTCCCTACAGGTGTGAATGTACTGTATGTAACACACCTATATGGGCGGGATTGACTAAAGGAAAAATGCGGTAAAAACCCAGTTTTGAGTGGTTTTACCGCATTTTCATATGTACTGTAGTCTCCCGCTTACCGATGCAGTCACTCTATAGAAGCCTAGGGACTTCTTTCCACATCCCGCCACCTCAGCCGATCAGCACCGCTCAATGGGTTGGGATTGGGTGACCGGCGGTCAGGATCCCGGTGGTCAGCATACAGACGCTGGGATCCCGGCAGTCAGAATGCTGGCAGGGGGGCGAGCGCAACAAAGCGCTTTGTGAGTTCACTGTGCTCACCACGCTGCGGACTCGTTGGTTCGCTGTGCTCGCCACAGGTTCTATTCCCACTCTCCTACCCCAATCTTCTCCTACCCCAGCAACACATCCAACTGTCTGGCCTCACCTTCTGGCTGCAGTCAGGAGAAAGAACCTGGCACCGGCCAAGGGCGTAGCTACCGTATGTGCAGGCAGTGCAGCTGCTATGGGGCCCAGAGCTGAGAATGGCCACCTTCCCTGTCAAAGTTACATGTGTTATATACATTTATCGCCATTGGGTGGTACATAGGGGTCCTTTCAAACTTTTTCCTTGGGGCCTGCAATATATCTAGGTATGCCCCTGGACCTGCTCATTGTAGTGTGGTATAAAATTAACTTGAGGGCATTTTAATGTTATATAATATGAACCGGGGCACTGTAATAAGGCACAATATGAATGGGGAGCACTAGATATCATAATGTGAATTGGGGTACTGTGCGGCATAATGTGTACTGGCAGCTCTGAAATGTGACATAGGGTGAACTTAAGCACTACTGCGATTCATTAAAGAAACTAGGGCACTACTATGGGGCATAACATTAAATAAGGCTCTACTATGGTTCAGAAAATGAACTAGGGCACTATTATAGGGCATAAAATTAACAACTGCAGAGAAGTGTCTCTCTAGAAGCTTTGGTATGGGGGCCCCTTCAAAATGTTGCTATGGGGCTCACAAAGTTCTGGCTACACCCCTGTTGAGAACCACTGGTCTAGTGTGCACCCATCTTAATTATTGCAGCTGGCCTGTGGGTTACAGCTCCCAGCTCCACTTCTGCAAAAAAAATGAACAATGTAATTTAAGTGACAAGCTGCAGAGATTAACTCTTTCTGTGACTGCTGCACAAGGATCACACAACCTCTATTCATAGGGCTGAATTCAATTGTGGGAGAAGTTCTCACCCCGCGAGTAAGTGCAGTTATATACAGCACTTACTGTACCATTGGATTCGCAGATATTTTCTTGCAATACACTTTATATATAGAAACATAGAATTTTACTGCAGATAAGAACCAGATGGCCCATCCAATCTGCCCTTTAGGGTTAAGGCATTAGGGTTTGTTTAGGAGTCTGGGTTAGGGTCAGGGCCAGCAACATAAATCTTGGGGCCCAGTACACTGATATCTCTGGGGCCCCCGCAAACCCCCTTAACTTGTCAGAGGGGGGCTTTTAAAAAAAAAATAGTATATACACATATATATATATATACTTATTTTATATATGAATATTTATATAATACAAATTTACACATATACACACAAATATATATGCACATACACACATAAATATATATATACGTATATATATATAAAGAGGCTCACCTCCCTCTTGTCTGTAGGGAGCAGTATTGGACAGCGGTGGGGCTGCGGGCGCTTCAGTGTGAAGCTTTTGACTCAGACTGTCAGTGAGCCCCGCAGGTGGTTTTCCTGCTGGTCTACCCGGCTCTTCGGTGGCACGGACATACTGGAAAGCGCCAGTGCAGCGACATTCATAATGATGGCAATACAGCATGGGCCACAGGGACTGGACAAAGTGATTGGGTAAAAGGAGGAGGGGGGAGGGTTGAGGGGGCCTGTTAATAGTTTTACTACTTAAATTGAGCCATACTTGCCTACTCTCCCGCAATGGCTGGGAGGCTCCCGAAAATCGTGTGACCCTCCCGGCCCACCGGAAGAGCAGGCAAGTCTCCCGATTCTTCTGTTCTCTCCCTGCCTGACCGCCCACTTTGATAGTAAAGTGGGCGGGCAGTCGATGACGTGATTCTTGTTGAATCGCATCATCATAGCCACGCCCCCTGCAGCATAATGTCAGTAATATTGGCATTACCTAGTGGGGGCATGGCTTAAACGCTATGCCGCTGGAACTCCATACCCCATACCGCCTCCACCCCTCCTCGTTCCACCTCCACCCTGCCCCCTCTGCTCGTCATTGTCCTGCCCTGCCCCCCTTCTGAGCTGTCCTGGCTGCTCTCTCCTGGAGAGAGCAGCCAGGAAGTAGGTAAGTAAGAATTGAGCCGTTTCAGCATATGCTTTAAAAAAAATATTAGCACTGTTTTTTTGTGTCCCTGATTCTTGGGGCCCACCTGAACCTCAGGGCCCTGCACAAGTGTTGGACCTTATGGGCAATAACTGGGCCATAACAATGTGGGGGTGTCAATGGGCATGTATGTAATGTTTGGTGCACCCACTGGGGGGTGGGAAGCCTATTTGTGATGGATCACTTGCACCTAAGGCGCAGGTGATGACACTAATGACAGGGGGCGACTGGCGTACAATAAGTGAGCTGCATAGCTTCCCCCTTGCACATGCATGATCCCCCGCATTAGCCCTACGGAGTCTCACATGACCATAAGGTAGTAATTCAGGCTTCATAGGCTGCAACTACAGACACTTTGTGGGCGATTCTGAGTCAGCCCCACAGCGAGCAATGGGGGTGATTCAGAGCTGATCGTAGATGTGCCGCTGCAGCGATCGGGGGCCAAATATCAGGCCAACCTGTTTTGGAGGGTTAACATTCGGCGTCGGTATGCTGACCGCCGGTCACACATGCCCAACCCAGAGTGAGTGCTCACAAGTTAGCCTCTTAGTAATGCAATTGTGTTTCTAGAAACTAGTGACAAAATTAAGGAGTGATAATGGGCCTGAGTGGTTCTTGGGCTCAGATGTATGAAGCGATGATAACCGCTTTTACAGAAGCACTGTACTGAGGATCAGGCATTTCCATGCAGCAGCTGAAATAGTGAGCAGACGCACCGCGTACAGGGGAGAGCTTCACCTCCTGGTGCCCCCTCTACTCGTCCTGCGCACTAGTGAATAGAGGCGCTCCTCTCCCCAATTGCTGCAGCGCAGATACAGAGCTGCTCTCCCACAACCAACACACCCATGAGCACTACACGCAGGTACATTCCCGTGTACAGTGCACATGTGCATCCCCAGACACATTGAGCACAGGAGGGACGGGACAGACAGGACAGGGGGGCTTTAGAGCTGGTAGGACTTTGATACAGCCCGCGGCCGGCTGGTGTACAGGAATGAGTCAGTTTGACTCATTGTAGCCGGCTGTGGGCCCCTTTACTTGCAATATACCAGCTGCACCGGCGGTAGTTCCGCCACTGATTATGACCCATTGCATGTTTCCGGTGTATCCCAGTAATGACACTGGTTAAGTAGACAAATTAGGCCCTAAATAACCGCCCAAAAATATGCTTTGTTTGCTTTTTATTTTTTACATTATTTAATTTTTTTGAATTACATTTATTAACTTAAAATCTTATTGAATTAAATATTATTATAGAACGAGGCAAAACGTCATCATCCCGCTGTCAAATTCTCGCAGGTTTTGGATTCCATATAAACAACCGCACGTTGCCGCCATTTTCACTCCGGACTTGGAGAGTGAGGGAGACAGACCTCGGTCTCTCTCTGTGGGTGGTGGCGTCGGGTGGGGTCAGTGTGTGCTCTGTAGGGGTGCTGTTCCTGTCACTGTGGTGTCCCTGTGCTGTTAGGAGTGCTGTCCTGGCTGTCACTGGTGTTTCATGTGCCGTTAGGGGTGCTGCAGCTGTACATGGGTGTTGCTGTCCTGGCTGTCACTGTGCTGTACAGGGGGCAGGGGCACTGTCCTCCTGTATGCTGTAAAAATTCAGGGGTGCTGCTGTTAAAATAAATGTACACTGGCCCTGTATTATATGCTGTAAAAATCCAGGGGTGCAGTGAAGATAAATGTACACTGGCCCTGTCTTGTATGCTGTAAAAATTCTGGAGTGCAGTGTAAATAAATGTAGACTGGCCCTGTCTTATATGCTGTAAAAAATCTGGGATGCAGTGTAAATAAATGTACACTGGCACTGTCTTATATGCTGTGAAAAATTTGGAGTGTAGTGAAGATAAATGTACACTGGCCCTGTCTTATATTCTGTAAAAAATATGGGGTGCAGTGCAGATAAACGTACACTGGCCCTGTCTTGTATGCTGTAAAACATCAGGGGTGCAGTGAAAATAAATGTACAATGGCCCTGTCTTTTATGCTGTAAAAATTCAGGGCTGCTGCTGTTAAAATAAATGTACACTGGCCCTGTCTTGTATGCTGTAAAAAATCTGGGATGCAGTGAAGATAAATGTACACTGGCCCTGTCTTGTATGCTGTCAAAAATCTGTGGTGCAGTGAAAATATATGTACACTAGTCCTGTCTTGTATGCTGTAAAAAAATCTGGGGTTCAGTGAAAATAAATGTACACTGGCCCTGTCTTGTATGCTGTAAAGAATCTGGGGTTCAGTGAAAATAAATGTACACTGGCCCTGTCTTATATGCTGTAAAAATGCAGGGGTGCAGTGTTAAAATAAATGTACACTGGTCCTGTATGCTGTAAAAATACAGGGGTGCTGCTGTTAAAATAACAGTACACTGGTCCTGTATACTTTAAAAATACAGGGGTGTGTTGTTAATACAAAAGTACACTGGCTCTGTATGCTTTAAAAATACACGGGTGCTGCTGTTAATATAAAAGTACACTGGTCCTGTATGCTGAAAAAAAAATACAGGGGTGCTGCTGTTAAAATAAAAGTACACTGGCCCTGCATGCTGTAAAAATACAGGGGTGCTGCTATTTTGGGTAATAGCATAAGCCAGAGGTTCCCAAACTGTGTGCCGTGGCTCCCTGGGGTGCCTCGGGACATTTGCACGGGTGCCCTGGGTTGGTGGTCCAGGACTAATTAAAATTATTCATGGTCAATATAATAGGCAAAACCAGTGCTGGTGGCTGCCAGTCATAAAATATGTGGTCAAACAGAAGCAAATCTTGTCCCTCACCACACAACTGACCCTAAGGATGACATATAAATGCAATCTACTTAATGTAATATTTCTTTCTAAATTTCTCAATAAGAATTTTTTGGCCTAAGGGTGTCGTGGAAAAAATTCTGATATTCTAGGGCGCCGTGATTAAAAAAAGTTTGGAAACCACTGGCATAAGCAGTCCACTGACACCTAAATTATGTGGTTTGTTTGTTTGAATATTATTTCTCTGTGAGGATGAAGATGTAAACACTGAAGAGGGGGGGGGGGGGCAGGAATCCGAGGATGAGGACGACATCTTGTATCTGTAGAGGCAGTTTGTGCAAGGAAAGATTAATTGCTTCTTTTTTGGTGGGGGCCTAAAGAAACCGATCATTTCAGCCACAGTCGTGTGGCAGACCCTGTCGCTGAAATGATTGGTTTGTTAAAGTGTCCTGTTTATACAACATAAGGGCGGGTGGGAGGGCCCAAGGACAATTCCATTTTGCACGTCTTTTCTTTGGCACATATATATATGTTTTTTTTTTTTTATGTTTTTCCTATGCTTTTTCTGATACCTACCCTGTCACCCCCATCTCAGTATGCCAGTAACACCACCACCACCACCACCATAGCAATACAGTATATAATAGATGGATCTGTCTGTAAATTCCAGCCAAGGAGAATGCCATGCCCACTGTACCCACCATGACCAGTGTGCAGGTTGGCCTCATTTGCATGCAGCCCCCTTTAACCCTTGCATTGCCACCGCGGTACATGCTGTCCCCCCACCCCACAGCAGCAGCTGGTTTGGCGGGCAGGAACAGGCCCCGCTGATACCTGGGCACTGGGAGAGGGATGCGGAATCAGCAGTGTGGCATGGGGGCACTAGACATTGGGAAGAGGGGGGAGGAGACGCAGAATGCTTTGTGCAGGGGGGAAGAGAGGAGACACTGCTGTGGGAGGTGGGGAAGATAGAATGGTCATTCGCTCTGACTACAGCGGACTGGGTGGTCCAATCCAACTACAGGCGCGCTTCCCCCTCTGTCCTCCTCCTATGCTGCTGGTGATAATGAGAGTAATGTGCCCTACAGATGGAAATAGGTGACCAATAAACTACTGATGGTGAAATAATACCAGGAGCAGATCTACGGGATAGATATAATCTTCCCCCTCAGCGCTTTTTCCAATACCTGCAGCTTCGTAGTTTTCATTCGGCAACTCTCTACTCACATAACCCCATGGTTAAGACCACTATAGAATGGCTATGTTATATTCGCTCCTCCTCTAAGGGCCTCATTTCAGCTATTTATCGCCTCCTCCTCAATTATAACCTTCCCCCATTAGCCCCGCATGAGATTTCTTGGGAAACTGATCTACAAGAACAAATGGGGCCTGATATCTGGGATCAGATTAGGCAGAATTTGGTCTCCTCTACTACCTCAATCAGACATAGAGAAAACGCGTTTAAAATTTTGGTTAGTTGGTACTTAGGGGGTCATTCCGAGTTGATCGCTCGCTAGCTACTTTTTGCAGCGCTGCGATTAGATAGTCACCGGCTATAGGGGAGTGTATTTTAGCTTTGCAAGTGTGCGAACGCTTGTGCAGCTGAGCTCTGCAAAAAACATTTTGTGCAGTTTCTGAGTAGGTTTGAACTTACTCAGCCGCTGCGATCACTTCAGCCTGTCTGGTCCCGGAATTGACGTCAGACACCCGCCCTGCAAACGCTTGGACACGCCTGCGTTTTTCCAAACACTCCCAGAAAACGGTCAGTTGACACCCACAAACGCCCTCTTACTGTCAATCTCCTTGCGATCGGCTGTGCGAATGGATTCATCGTTAAATCCATCGCTCAGCAATGATCCGTTTTGTACGGGTACGACGCGCTTGCTGCACATTGCGGTGCATACGCATGCACAGTACTGACCTGATCTCTGTGCTGCGAAAAAAGGCAGCGAGCGATTAGGTCGGAATGACCCCTTAGTCCCAAATCGATTACATTGGGCATTTCCCACCACCTCAGAGGGGATGTGGATTGAAGGGTCCCGTGCTCCATATATTTTGGGGGGATACAGTCCCAAAATGGGTATGGGTCGTTGGGTCGACACAACTTAGGTCGACAGTCATTAGGTCGGCCACTGAAGGTCGACATGGGCATTAGGTCGACATGGCATTAGGTCGACATCTACTAGGTCGACAGGTCAAAAGGTGGACATGAGGTTTTTTTTAAAAACAGGATTTTAATACCTACCGTTAAATCGTTTTCTCCTAGTCCGTAGAGGATGCTGGGGTCCATTTCATGACCATGGGGTATGGACGGTTCCACAGGAGAAATGGGCACCTCAAGACCTTTCAAAGGGTGTGAACTGGCTCCTCCCTCTATGCCCCGCCTCCAGACCTCAGTTACAGGGAGACGGACATTTCGAGGAAGGATTTACTTTTATACTAACGGTGAGATTCATACCAGCTCACACCTCAACCATGCCGCATAACATGGCATTCAACATAACACACGCCAACAGGCATGAACCATTTACAGCAACATGCTGAAACAAATGTACCACAACTTGTGTAACTAAAATGAACAAAACTGCAGGTAAAGTACGCACTGGGTCGGGCGCCCAGCATCCTCTACGGACTAGGAGAAAAGGATTTACTGGTAGGTATTAAAATCCTGTTTTCTCATACGTCCTAGAGGATGCTGGGGTCCATTTCATGACCATGGGGTTTATACCAAAGCTCCAGTACGGGCGGGAGAGTGCGGATGACCCTGCAGCACCGATTGACCAAACTTGAGGTCCTCATCGGCCAAAGTGTCAAACTTATAAAATTTAGCAAAAGTGTTTGACCCTGACCAAGTAGCTGCAAAGTTGAAGTGCCGAGACCCCCCGGGTAGCCACCCAAGACGAGCCCACCTTCCTGGTAGAATGGGCCTTCACCGACATCAGTAACGGCAATCCAGCCGTAGAATGAGCGTGCTGAATCGTACCTCTGATCCAGCGCGCAATGGTCTGCTTGGAAGTAGGACACCCATGGGAGCATACAGGACAAACAGAGCCTCTGTTTTCCGTATCCGAGCTGTTCTAGCGACATAAATCTTCAAATCCCTAACCACATCTAGAGACTTTGACTCGGTGAACGTGTCAGTAGCCACTGACACCACAATAGGTTGGTTTATGTGGAAAGATGAAACCACCTTTGGAAAAAAATGTTGGCGAGTTCTCAACTCCGCCCTATCTTCATGGAAGATCAGGTAAGGGCTCTTGTGAGACAAGGCCCCCAAGTCAGACACCCGCCTTGCGGATGCCAAGGCCAAGAGCATCACCACTTTCCAAGTGAGAAACTTTAACTCTATCTCCTGTACAGGTTCAAACCAACTCGATTGAAGGAACTGCAACACCACCTTAAGGTCCCATGGTGCCACTGGAGGCACAAATGGAGGCTGGATGTGCAGAACCCCTTTCACGAAGGTCTGAACTTCTGGAAGAGAAGCCAATTGTTTTTGAAAGAAAACTGATAAGGCCGAAAATCTGGACCTTGATTGACCCCAATCTAAGGCCCGCATCCACACCAGCCTGCAGAAAATGGAGAAAACGTCCCAACTCAAACTCTTCCGTAGGAGCCTTCTTGGATTCACACCAAGATATATATTTTCTCCAAATAAAGTGGTAATGTTTAGACGTTACTCCTTTCCTGGCCTGAATAAGAGTGGGAATGACTTCCTTGGGAATACCCTTTCGGGCTAGGAACCGACGCTCAACAGCCATGCCGTCAAACGTAGCCACGGTAAGTCTTGATACACGCATGGCCCCTGCTGTAGCAGGTCCTCGCGGGGAGGAAGAGGCCGAGGATCTTCTATGAGCAACTCCTAAAGATCTGGGTACCAAGCCCTCCTTGGCCAGTCTGGGGCAATGAAGATTGCTCGAACTCTTGTTCTTCTTATTATCTTGAGAACTTTTGGGAAGACATACACCGGAAGTGGAGGGAAGACATACACCGACCGGAATATCCACTGGGCCACCAGTGCATCCACTATTGCTTGAGGGTCTCTCGACCTGGAACAATATCTCTGAAGCTTCTTGTTGATACAAGATGCCATCATGTCTACTTGAGGAACGCCCCAGAGACTTGTCACCTCTGCGAAGACTTCTTGATGGAGGCCCCACTCTCCTGGATGGAGATTGTGTCTGATGAGGAAGTCTGCTTCTCAGTTGTCCACTCCCGGAATGAAAATCGCCGACAGAGCTCTGACATGTCTTTCTGCCCAGAGGAGAATCCTTGACACCTCTGCCATTGCTGCTCTGCTTTTCGTTCCGCCTTGCCTGTTTATGTACGCGACTGCTCTTGAAGAAGAGTACCGCTTGTAGAAGGCCATTGTAAATGGCTCTCAACTCCAGAACGTTTATGTGAAGGCAGGCTTCCTGACTTGACCATTTTCCTTGGAAGCTTTCCCCCTGAGTGACAGCTCCCCAGCCTCGGAGACTTGCATCCGTGGTTACCAGGACCCAGTCCTGAATCCCGAACCTGCGTCCCTCTAGTAGGTGAGAACTGTGCCGCCACCAGAGGAGCGAAATCCTGGCTTTTGACGACAGGATTATCTTCCTGTGCATGTGTAGGTGGGATCCGGACCACTTGTCCAACAGGTCCCATTGGAATACTCTGGCATGAAATCTGCCAAACTGTATGGCCTCGTAGGCCGCCACCATCTTCCCCAACAACCGAATGCACTGATGGATCGACACACTTGTTGGTTTCAGTATCTGTTTGACCATACTCTGGATTTCCAGAGCCTTTTCCACAGGAAGAAATACTCTCTGAACTTCTGTGTCCAGTATCATCCCGTGAAAGGACAATCTCGTTGTCGGTTCCAACTGAGACTTCGGAAAATGTATGATCCAACCGTGTTGTTGGAGTATGGACAGGGAGAGTGTGATGTTCTGCAACAACTGCTCCCTGGATCTCGCCTTTATCAGGAGATCGTCCAGATAAGGAATTATATTGACTCCTTTTTGACGAAGGAGGACCATCATCTCCGCCATCACCTTGGTGAATACCCTCGGCGCCGTGGAGAGACCGAAAGGCAACGTCTGGAACTGGTAATGGCAGTCCTGAACCGCGAATCTCAGATAAGCCTGGTGAGGAGGATAAATGGGAACATGCAGGTAAGCATCCTTTATGTCTACCGACACCATGAAGTCCCCCTCCTCCAGACTGGAAATCACTGCCCTCAGTGATTCCATTTTGAACTTGAACCTTTTCAAGTAGAGATTCAGATTTGTTAGGTTTAAAATTGGTCTGACCGAGCCGTCCGGCTTCGGAACTACAAAGAGGCTTGAATAAAAACCCTCTCCTTGTTGTGACAAGGGTACCAGGACTATGACCTGATCCTGATATAACTTTTGAATTGCCATTGTTACTGCCTCTCTTTCTGGAAGAGAAGCTGGCTAGGTCGATTTTAAAAATCGGCATGGGGGACGTCTTGAAACTCCAGCTTGTACCCCTGGGATACTATTTGTAAAACCCATGGGTCCAGGCCAGATTGAATCCAAATGACTGAACAGTTTCAGACGTGCCCCCACCCGAGCGGCCTCCCGCAAGGGAGCCCCAGCGTCATGCTGTAGATTTGGCAGAAGTAGGGGTTGACTTCTGCTCCTGGGATCTTGGAGACGCTGCGGACTACTACTTTCCTTTTCCCCTTCCCCTACCTGCAAAAAAAGGGGAGACCTTTGGGCTGAAAGGACTGCATGTGAGAGGGATGTGTCTTTTTTGCCGGTGCAGGAGCATAAGGCAAAATCCTCGACTTACCTGCGGTAGCCGCCGAGACTAACGCATCCAGCCCATCACCAAATAAGGCATCACCTTTATATGGGAGAGCCTCCATATTCTTTTTGTAATCTGCATCCGCGTTCCACTGGCGAATCCATAACGCCTGCCGAGCCGATACTGCCATGGTAGCGGCTGTTAAACCCAAGAGTCCAATATCCTTCATCGCTTCTAGCATGTATGCGGCCGCGTCTTTGATATTACCTAACTTTAGGAGTATCTCATCTTTATCAATCGTGTCAATTTCCGATGACAAGTTGTCTGACCATTTTTCAATCGCACAACTCACCCATGCGCAAGCAATTGTGGGCCTGAGCAGCGTACCATTGGCAACATAAATGGATTTTAATGTAGTCTCCATTTTGCGGTCTGCCCGCTCCTTTAGCGAAGCCGTCCCAGGTGCAGGGAGAATTACCTTCTTTGTCAATCTAGACAGGGCACTGTCTAACACCGGGGGTGAATCCCATTTTTTCCTGTCCTCTAAAGGAAAAGGATAAGCCATCTGAATCCTTTTGGGAATGCGAAATTTCATTTCAGGATTCACCCACACCTCTTCAAAGAGAGTATTTAGCTCGTGGGAAGGAGGGAAAACAACCTTAGATTTCTTTTCTTTATAGAAATAGGCCTTCTCCTGAGGTACAGGAGGGGCTTCTGTAACTTCCAAAACTTCCCTTATAGCCACAATCATATATTGTATATTTTTCGCCAATTTATGATCTACTTCCCTGGAGTCACTATTGTCGACACAGGAATCAGAGTCCGTGTCGGTATCAGTATTTACAATATTTGCAAACTGTCTTTTATGTGACCCAGAGGGTCGCCTGCGGATGGGAGACAGAACTTTGAAAAATCACATCTTCCACAGATTTTCTCCAGCATTCTGAATGAGATTCAGACTTATCTAATCTCCTATTGATATGATGCACACTATCACGTATTTCTTTCACCCATGCAGGCTCTTGGTGTGCCGGCAGCGCCACCACATTACAACTTTGTGTCCCTAAACTGGCTTCCTCGGGGAAAGAACTCCCTGCCTCAGACATGTCACACTCGTGCACACACACACCACAGACACTCTGGGACTTATAGGGGACAGACCCACAGTAAAATCTGTCAGAAGGACACAGTTAGGAGCAGCCAGTTCACAACCCCAGCGCCAGTACACAATGTCTGTGAGCACAGAATGCCCACTGACACAAACGCTTTTTTATAGTGTAAATACACCCTGTAAAGCACCAAATTCACTGTGTCCCCCCTTGTTTTGCACCCTGATACTTGTGTTCAGTAGTGTAGGAGGACCAGCGTTGTCTCTGCAGCTGAGGAGAGAGAAAATGGCGCTGAGCAGTGTGCTGGCTGACTGAGAAGGAAGCTCCGCCCCCGCAATGGCGCGTTTCCCCTCAGAGATTTTTCACCTAATATTTATACTGGCGGGGGTAGGGCTGTGCCTTGGCATCTTATGCCCCCTTTTTGCCAGTTTACAAGGTTATTTGCTGCCCAGGGTGCCCCGCGCCCTGCAGTGCTCTGTGTATGTGTGGGCAGAAATGGCGCGCTGCACTCCCGCCAGCCGCGCTGTACCTTTAGCCGTCACTATCTTGATTGAAGATTCATCTTCTAACACTCACCTGACTTCTGGCTCTGTGAGGGGGGTGACGGCATGCTGTGGGAGTGAGCATCTAGACACAGCTAGCGTTCAGTTCCCTTCAGGAGCTAATGGTGTCCTGTCAGCCAGAAGCAGAGCCATGAAACTCTTTAGGAAGTTGGTTCCTACTTCTGCCCTACTTCTGAGAAACTCAGTAGAGCTCCCCTGGAGTGCATCCAGTCTGCCTGGGCACATTTCTAAAACTGAGATCTGGAGGAGGGGCATAGAGGGAGGAGCCAGTTCACACCCTTTGAAAGGTCTTGAGGTGCCCATGGCTCCTGCGGAACCGTCTCTACCCCATGGTCATGAAATGGACCCCAGCATCCTCTAGGACGTATGAGAAGTTAATTTTTTGAACATTTTCATACTTTCTGATCCACGTGGACTACAATCTGGAACAGTAACCTGTGGCGAGCGCAGCTAGGCACGTTGCCAGAAGCATGGGGACACGGTGCACTAATTGGGGTTTCCTGTCACTTTACGAAGAAAACAACACAAAAAAAGTCCAAAAACTCATGTCAACCTTTTCACCTGTCGACCTAGTACATGTCAACCTAATACCCATGTCGACCTAGTACGTCGACCTAATGACTGTTGACCTAAGTTGTGTCGACCAAACGACCCATATCCATTTTGGGACTGTCCTAAACTAGTCCCGCTTTGGAAAGCCGTTCGGAGATTGATATCACGAATTATGAGGTTGATATACCCTTCTCCACTTCTTTCTTTCTATTCCCCTGGAACATTTCTGAGACAGCTAAACCTACCCTGAAACTCGTGTGGCATATCCTTAACGCAACGAAATGTAGAATTACTCACCACTGGAAATCCCACACTGTTCCATCCATGGCAGCCGTCACTGCAGCTATACGTATAGGACACGTATCATATGGAATTCCTGTCCAGTGTAGTCGACTGTAAAGCATCACCTTTCACAGAATCATGGGCCCCCTGATTGGCTTATCATAGAGCCCCTCCCCCTCTGACATATGGCTTTTGAAGCGGATTGATATTTTAGGGGTCATGTATCTCTTACCTATATTTGCTCTCATTTATTGTGCCCTGCAATATCTAACATTACAGCGTTAGTTGTTCTATATTTCCGCTTGATTGAATACTTACTATTATGTTGTATGAAGCTGCACTTCATCCTGTTCCCCTTGCTCCCTTCTTTTCCTTCTGTCTAGCCTCCACCCCCACCCCCCACCCCCACCCCCTCCAACTGTTTACATATTGTATTCTGATAAAATTCCTCAATAAACAGTCTTAAAAAAATAATAATACAGGTTGAGTATCCCATATCTAAATATTCCGAAATACGGAATATTCCGAAATACAGACTTTTTTTGAGTGAGAGTGAGATAGTGAAACCTTTGTTTTTTGATGGCTCAATGTACACAAACTTTGTTTAATACTTAAAGTTATTAAAAATATTGTATTAAATGACCTTCAGGCTGTGTGCAAAAGGTGTATATGAAACATAAATGAATTGTGTGAATGTAGACACACTTTGTTTAATGCACAGTTATAAAAAATATTGGCTAAAATTACCTTCCGGCTGGGTGTATAAGGTGTATTTGTAACATAAATGCATCCTGTGCTTATATTTAGGTCCCATCGCCATGATATCTCATTATGGGATGCAGTTATTCCAAAATACGGAAAAATCCGTTATCCAAAATTCCTCTGGTCCCAAGCATTTTGGATAAGGGATACTCAACCTGTAATACCAGGAATGGGATGTTTTTTTATTTCAGCCAACACTCTTTGGTAATGAGTGGGGGTTTTATTTACATTCCTTTATTTATTATAATTGAAATAACTTTAATGAGTATTCCAATAAGGGCTTTGGTGGTCATTCCGAGTTGATTGCTCGTTATTTTTTTTTCGCAACGGAGCGATTAGTCGCTAATGCGCATGCGCAATGTCCGCAGTGCGACTGCGCCAAGTAAATTTGCTATGCAGTTAGGTATTTTACTCACGGCATTACAAGGTTTTTTCTTCGTTCTGGTGATCGTAATGTGATTGACAGGAATTGGGTGTTTCTGGGCGGAAACAGGCCGTTTTATGGGTGTGTGTAAAAAAACGCTGCCGTTTCTGAGAAAAACGCGGGAGTGTCTGAAGAAACGGGGGAGTGTCTGGGCGAACACTGGGAGTGTTTGTGACGTCAAACCAGGAACGAAACTGACTGAACTGATCGCAGTGGCAGAGTAAGTCTGGAGCTACTCAGAGGTGGTCATTCCGATTTGTTCGCTCGCAAGCTGCTTTTAGCAGCATTGCACACGCTAAGCCGCCGCCTACTGGGAGTGAATCTTAGCTTAGCAAAATTGCGAACGAAAGATTAGCACAATTGCGAATAGACACTTCTTAGCAGTTTCTGAGTAGCTCCAGACTTACTCTGCCACTGCGATCAGTTCAGTCAGTTTCGCTCCTGGTTTGACGTCACAAACACTCCCAGCGTTCGCCCAGACACTCCCCCGTTTCTTGAGACACTCCCGCGTTTTTCCCAGAAACGGCAGCGTTTTTTCACACACACCCATAAAACGGCCTGTTTCCGCCCAGAAACACGCACTTCCTGTCAATCACATTACGATCACCAGAACGAAGAAAAAACCTTGTAATGCCGTGAGTAAAATACCTAACTGCATAGCAAATTTACTTGGCGCAGGCGCACTGCGGACATTGTGCATGCGCATTAGCGACTAATCGCTCCGTTGCGAAAAAAAAATAACGAGCATTCAACTCGGAATGACCACCAGAAACTGCTAAGAAGTGTCTATTTGCAACTGTGCTAATCTTTCGTTCGCAATTTTGCTAAGCTAAGATTCACTCCCAGTAGGCGGTGGCTTAGCGTGTGCAATGCTGCTAAAAGCAGCTTGCGAACGAACAACTCGGAATGACCACCTTTATTTTAATGTATACGAGTGATCAAAAGCACTGCAGAATATACAGTATATGTGCTACAGGCCTATATATATAACAGTTAATAAATAAATCAGATTTTGACAATTTGGACAATCGCCAATCAACCAGACTCTACACAGGCCTGGATTTCAGCTATTGGTCCCTTTGCAAAGCCAATTTTGTTTTGTGAGGTGTTCTCCCATCAAACACCACCACCCCCCCTCCACAGAACATAATTAGAATTTTATTGAAATTAGACATACTTAAAAATGCTAATATCACTTTGTTTACACAGTGTCATTGTTGCTGCAATTTAAATTTTATGGGGTATATCCAATTAGCCCCAGTAATTTACCGGGGCTAATTGTCCCGTCGGGTGCTATCTAATTAGCGCTGATAAGCTAGCGTGTGCCGCGGCTTATTGGGGATTTTGTTCACCTGCCTCCGGAAAGCGAACCAAAATCCCCGGAAACAGCCTCGTTTTAGTCCAAAAACGGGGCTATTTCACACGAAAACACACAGGTTTCGCTGAACCTGTGTGTTTTTGGGAGAAAAGTTTTTTTTTAAGGCGATCAATCTGGATAGCCTGTACTAAAAATTGGTGAAACATCGGAAAAAAAGTCGGACCCAATGTTTTACCGGGGATAATTGTATATCCCCCTATACATACAAATGATTTCCTGTTTTCCATTAATCTAACGCACAACTCGATCTTCCTCATTAGTGCACATTTTAACATCAATTACCTTAAGGAGCAAATTTCAGATAAAATAAATAATAGGATTTTGGTACCTACCGGTAAATCCTTTTCTCGTAGTCCGTTGAGGATGCTGGGGTCCACATTAGTAGCATGGGGTATAAATGGGTCCACCAGGAGCCATTGGCAATTTAAGAGTTTGAGAATGTGGGCTGGCTCCTCCCTCTATGCCCCTCCTACCAGACTCAGTCTAGAAACTGTGACCGAGGAGACGGACATCTTCGAGAGAAGGATTTAACACAGATAGTGGCGAGATTCATACCAGCTCACACATACAAGGCACATCAAGCTAACCAGCTTGAAAAACTCAGCAGCTGCTGAAACATTACTTACCAAGTAACAATGCAGTACATAACTAAACAAAGTTGTACTGAACCAGATAACGGTTGCAGGAAAACGAAGCACTGGGCAGGCGCCCAGCATCCTCTATGGACTACGAGAAAAGGATTTACCGGTAGGTAACCAAAATCCTATTTTCTCTTACATCCTAGAGGATGCTGGGGTCCACATTAGTACCATGGGGATGTACCAAAGCTCCCAGAACGGGAGGGAGAGCGCGGAGGCTCCTGCAGAACTGATTGACTGAACTTCAGATCATCAGAGGCCAAAGTATCAAACTTGTAAAACTTTGCAAACGTGTTCGACCCAGACCAAGTTGCCGCTCGGCAAAGATGCAATGCCGAGACACCCCGGGCAGCCGCCCAGGAAGACCCCACCTTACGAGTAGAGTGGGCCTTAACAGATTTTGGACACAGCAATCCTGCCGTAGAATAAGCATGCTGGATAGAGAACCTAATCCAGCGAGAAATAGTCTGCTTAGAAGCAGGACACCCAATTTTCTTGGGATCATACAGGACAAACAGAGAGTCCGACTTTTTGTGAGGAGAAGTTCTCTTCACATATATCTTCAGAGCCCTTACAACATCCAAGGACTTTGATGTAATTGAGGAGTCAGTAGCCACTGGCACCACAATAGGTTTATATGAAATGCCGACACAACCTTCGGAAGAAACTGCTGACGTGTCCGGAGCTCAGCTCTATCTTTGTGGAAGATCAAGTAAGGGCTTTTACAGGATAAAGCCCCCAACTCGGACACGCGTCTAGCAGAAGCTAATGCCAACAACGTGACCGCCTTCCATGTAATAAATTTGACCTCAGCCTCCTGTAGAGGCTCAAACCAATCCGACTGGAGGAACTGCAACACCATGTTAAGGTCCCAAGGCGCCGTAAGCGGTACAAAGGGAGGTTGGATGTGCAGAACTCCCTTCAAAAAAGTCTGAACCTCAGGGAGGGCAGCCAATTGTTTCTGAAAGAAAATGGATAGGGCCGAAATCTGGACCTTCACAGATCCTAACCTCAGGCCCATATCCACACCTGCTTGCAGGAAGAGGAGAAAACGTCCGAGTTGAAACTCCACCGTAGGAAACTTCTTGGATTCACACCAAGAGACATATTCCTTCCAAATACGATGGTAATGTTTAGACGTTACTCCTTTCCTAGCCTGTATCAGGGTAGGAATGACCTTCTTCGGAATGCCCTTCTGAGCAAGTATCAGGCGCTCAACTTCCATGCCGTCAAACGTAGCCGCGGTAAGTCTTGAAAGGCGAGCGGCCCCTGCTGCAGCAGGTCCTCCCGAGGAAGAGGCCTCTGTTCTTCTTGCAGTAGAATCAGAAGGTCCGCGTACCAAGCCGACCTTGGCCAGTCTGGGGCAATGAGGATTGCTTGAACTCTTGTTCTCCTTATGAGCTTCAGGATTCTTGGGATGAGTGGGAGTGGTGGAAACACGTACACTGACTGGAACACCCACGGAGACACCAGGGCGTCCACTGCCACTGCCAGTGGGTCCCTCGACCTGGAACAATAACGCCAAAGCTTCTTGTTGAGACGAGAGGCCATCATGTCTATTTGGTGTAATCCCCAAAGGATGGAGACCCCACTCCCCTGGATGGAGATCGTGTCTGCTGAGGAAGTCTGCTTCCCAGTTGTCTACTCCCGGAATGAAGATGGCTGACAGCGCCAACGCGTGTTTTTCTGTCCAGAGGAGTATTCTTGTCACCTCTGACATAGCCGCCCTGCTCTTCGTTCCGACCTGTCAGTTTATGTAAGCCACTGTTGTTACGTTGTTCGGCTGCACCTGAATGGCCCGATTTCTTAGAAGAGGGGCCGCCTGAAGAAGACCGTTGTAGACGGCCCCTAGTTCCAGGATGTTGATGGGCAGGCCGGCTTCCAGGCTTGACCACCGTCCTTGGAAGGTTACTCCTTGAGTGACTGCCCCCCAGCCCCGAAGGCTCGCATTCTCTGATGCATGTGGAGATGAGATCCCGACCACTTGTCCAGGAGATCCAGTTGGAAGGTCCGAGCGTGGAACCTCCCGTACTGGAGAGCCTCGTAAGAGGCCACCATCTTTCCCAACTGGCGAATGCATTGATGAACCGACACCCGGGCTGGCTTCAGGACATCCCGGACCATAGTTTGTATCACCAACGCCTTTTCCTGCGGAAGAAACACCTTCTGCACCTCTGTGTCCAGGATCATTCCCAGAAAGGACAACCTCTGGGTTGGTTCCAAATGTGACTTTGGAAGGTTCAGAATCCAACCATGACTCTTGAGGAGGCGTGTTGTGAGAACAATGGACTGCAGCAGCTTCTTCTTGGATGATACCTTTATCAGCAGATCGTCCAGATATGGAATGATGTTCACCCCTTGTTTGCGGAGGAGAACCATCATTTCTGCCATCACCTTGGTAAACACCCTTGGTGCTGTGGAGAGGCCGAATGGCAGGGCCTTGAACTGGAAATGACAGTCCAGCAATGCGAAACGGAGATAAGCTTGATGCGGCAGCCAGATCGGAATGTGGAGGTACGCATCCTTGATATCCAGGGATACCAGGAATTCCCCCTCTTCCAGACCTGATATTACTGCGCTTAGAGACCCCATCTTGAACTTGAAATCCTTTAGAAAGGGGTTCAATGATTTTAGGTTCAGAATGGGCCTGACCAAACCATCCAGTTTCGGTACCACGAAAAGGTTCGAATAGTAACCTGTGACCTGTGCAGGGGGAGGAACTAGCACAATGACCTGTGCCTCCAACAGCTTTCAGACAGCTTCTTGTAGCACGGTGCTGTCTGCCAACTGAGTTGGTAAGCCTGATTTGAAAAAATGATGAGGAGGGAGACTTTGAAATTCCAGCCTGTATCCCTGGGATACAATGTCTATCACCCAGGGATCCAAACCGGACGATACCCAGACGTGACTGAAGTGTCTGAGTCTCGCTCCCCCCAGCCCCACTTCCAAGCCGCGCAGTCCACCATCATGCGGAGGACTTTGGGGTACCTGATGCAGGCTTTTGTCCCTGGGAATCTGCAGCGGCAGGTTTCTTGGACTTAACTCGACCTCCCCTAAAGAAGGTATTGGACGGTCTGGCCTTTCTAGGCTTGTTAGGCCGAATGGGCTGTGTAACCGATGAAGAAAAGGATTTCTTCGGAGCAGGTGCTGCTGAGGGTAGAAACTGAGACTTACCCGCTGTAGCCGTGGATATCCACGCGGCTAGAGCTTCCCCAAAGAGAGCCAGACCTGTATAGGTTAGGGACTCCACGCTTATTCTGGAATCCGCGTCGGCTGACCACTGGCACAGCCACAGTCCCCGACTAGCTGAAACAGACATGGAAGATATTCCCGCAGCCATGGAACCCAGGTCTTTCATGGATTCTACCATAAAACCTGCTGAATCATGTATGTTGCGTAAATATAATGCAACATCAACCCTATCCATCGTATCTAAATCCTCAAGTCAGGTAGCCAGTGGCGGAACTCCGGGAGGCAACGGAGTCGACTGCCGCCGGGCTCCTAGCCTCAAGGGGGCACCTCACCTCCTTCGTCTCCAGTTCCAACACCTACAAGAAGAGGTGCTGCTGCGGGAGACATACTCATGTGTGAGGCGGAATACACGCAAGCAGGGAGGGGGTGTTTTGAGTACCTAGAAACACTCCCCTCCGCCAGCTCGCCCACCCGCCGATCCGTTAAGCAGGGGAAGCCGAAGCGGCAGCGCGCAGTGACAGGACCTCAGTGCCGGGAAGTCGCTGCCTGGCAGAGTGTGGCTCCCAGGTGGGCAGCTGCACCGCGTCCCCCCCTCACTGCCCGGGACACAGGGTTGCGGTCACTCTCCTGCACCGAGAACCACAATGGCGGAAATAGCGTCTCCCTGTCGGGACCGGGGGGCTCTGTGACGGGAACCGCTGCTCCTGCACCACAGGTAAGACGGCGCACACACTGTGTATGGCACATGCAGAGGTGCCATTATTTGCTAGGGGACGGGGGGTATGGGTGGGTAAGTATGTATATGGAGCGGTGGGGTCTACAATAGATGACTGCACAGGCCAATGTATGCTGGGGGTCGGGGGGCTATAATGATTGCAGCAGCCTATATTTTCTCTGGTGCATATGTATGTGGGGGACATATGCATGTGTGGTGTGTGTGTGTGTGTATGTACTGTATATATACTGCATACATAATCACACACATAAAAATCCTGCGTTTGCCCCTGCGAGGAGGTGGTGTGATTAGAAGAGGCGGGACCGCATTCGCCTCGGATTCCACTCACTACTGTATTTGCGCTCTGCCTCTGGTAATTGGGGAGAGAAGAGCCTTTTACACATATATATATATATATATATATATATATATATATGTCTAAATATAGGGGTGGGGGGAACAATATTTATCTTGCCTCCGGGCATCTGGGACGAACTTACGCCACTGAAGGTAAGCGACCACTTTACTATTGCCTTTGCAATCCATGCACTAGCAATAGTGGGACGTAATATGGCCCCTGAAGCAGTGTACATTGATTTAAGTGTGTTATCAATCTTTCTATCAGCCGGCTCCTTTAAGGCGGTAGATCCTGGAACAGGCAAAACCACCTTCTTTGAGAGTCTGGACACAGGTGCGTCAACAATCGGAGGGTTTTCCCATTTTTTCCTATCCTCCTCAGGGAAAGGAAACGCCGCCAGTACCCTTTTAGGGACCTGGAATTTTTTCTCAGGGGTTACCCATGCTTTCTCAAATATAGCATTCAATTCCTTTGACGCAGGGAAGGTTAGCGAGGCTTTATTATTTTCAGTGAAAAAGGCCTCCTCAACCTGCTCAGGTGTGGTATCATTAAAATTCAACACATCCCTGATAGCCTCTATCAACAATTGCACCCCCTTTGCAAGAGATGCGGACCCCCGCAACACATCCCCATCACTGTCTGTGGTGTCAGAATCGGTATCCATGTCGTCTTGTGTGACCTGCACAAGCGCACGCTTTTGGGGGTATATAGCGGAGTGTCCTGAGGTACCAGCTCTGTAATACCTGGGTTGCAGATTCATTACTTGCAACCCTGTCAGAAATCTTAGAAATCCAAGATTTGATAGAGGAAAACCACTCAGGTTCCCTTGCTGGTATCTGTGCTAAACCAGTGCTATCCTGATTACATGGAATGGGATCATCCTGAGAGGACAAATCATCTGCAGCATATGACACAGTGTCCCTGGACATAGCTAAAGGAGACCACCAAACACTCCACACACACACAGGTGAGGGCAGACCGAGTTTCCACCCAAGAATGGCAAGAGAGACACAGAGATTGAAGGCAACCCACACACAGCGCGTTTAGCAAAGGGAGACACCTTGTCAGCACTGACTGTGCACCTTAATAGGACACTCAGTTATATTACAGCCTCCCCTCGCTTCTACAACCCCCTGGTACCGTGTACAGATAGCTTGAGTTGCTGTGGAGGGACCTGTTCTTCCTCTCAGCACTGTGCAGGCAGGAAAATGGCACTGAAATGCTGCTGGGTCCGCTCTGAGGAGAAGCTCCGCCCCCATAATGGCGCTGTCTTCCCGCTCTTCGTGGATTATACTGGCCTGAGGAAATCGTGCTGCCTGAGATCCGAGGACCCCGACAGGCTTCTGGACCAGTGTGGGGGGTAAGCGCTGGCCCAGGGCGCCCCTCACAGTGCCACACCATGTACTGCTGAGCCTTCACAGGAGCACAGTTAATACCGCGCTCCCTCCCCACTGCCGCCATCTTCACACCGGCCCCCACTTGCAAGGGGGGTCGGTGTCTCACTCACCACTTCTTCATGCTGGGGTGAGCGATCCCCTCTGGCGGGGAGCGATCCGACCCCTCTGGAGCTCAGTGTCCAGTCAGCGGAGACAGATACTTAGACCCCGCAGGGTGCACACTGCTCCCCCCCTTAGTCCCTCGCTGCAAGGGAGGCTGTTGCCAGCAGCCTCCCTGTAAAAATAGGATTTTAATACCTACCGGTAAATCCTTTTCTCCTAGTGCGTAGAGGATGCTGGGGACTCCAAAAGGACCATGGGGTATAGACGGGATCCGCAGGAGACATGGGCACACTATAAAACTTTGAATGGGTGTGAACTGTCTCCTCCCTCTATGCCCCTCCTGCAGACCTCAGTTATAGGAACTGTGCCCAGGGAGACGGACATTTCGATGAAAAGGATTTTTGTTAACCGAGGGTGAGAAACACACCAGCTCACACCACAACACACCGTACAACATGGCTTTTAAGCAATACCAGTTAACAGCATGAACTAAAAACAGCAACAAGCTGAACATAACCGATACACAACCTCCGTGTAACAGAAGCAATAACTATCAATACCACTGCAAAAACAGTCCGCACAGGGACGGGCGCCCAGCATCCTCTACGGACTAGGAGAAAAGGATTTACCGGTAGGTATTAAAAACCTATTTTCTCTTACGTCCTAGAGGATGCTGGGGACTCCAAAAGGACCATGGGGTCTATACCAAAGCTCCAGACCGGGCGGGAGAGTGTGGACGACTCTGCAGCACCGATTGAGCAAACATGAGGTCCTCATCAGCCATGGTATCAAACTTGTAGAACTTAGAAAAAGTGTTTGAACCCGACCACGTAGCTGCTCGGCAAAGTTGAAGCGCCGAGACTCCTCGGGCAGCCGCCCAAGATGAGCCCACCTTCCTGGTAGAATGGGCTTTCACTGACTTTGGCAACGGCAATCCAGCTGTAGAATGAGCATGCCGAATCGTATTACAGATCCAGCAGGCAATAGTCTGCTTGGAAGCAGGAGCCCCAATTTTGTTGGGAGCATATAGGACAAACAGAACCTCTGATTTCCTAATTTGAGCCATTCCGGCGACATAAATTTTCAAAGCTCTGACTACATAGAGAGATTTTGAAACAGCCAAGGCATCCGTAGCCACAGGTACCACAATAGGTTGGTTTATGTGAAACGAAGAAACCACCTTTGGCAGAAACTGTTGACGAGTTCTCAATTCCGCTCTATCCACATGGAAAATCAAATAGGGGCTCATGTGAGACAAAGCCGCCAATTCCGAGACCCGTCTTGCGGACGCCAAGACCAAAAGCATGACCACCTTCCAAGTGAGAAATTTCAACTCAACCTTTCGCAAAGGTTCAAACCAGTGAGACATAAGAAATTGCAACACTACGTCAAGATCCCACGGTGCAACGGGTGGCACAAACGGAGGATGGATGTGCAGTACTCCCTTCACGAAGGTCTGAACCTCTGGAAGGGCGGCCAATTCTTTTTGAAAGAAAATAGATAAAGCCGAAATCTGCACTTTAATGGAACCTAATTTCAGGCCTGCATCCACACCTGCCTGCAAAAAATGGAGGAAATGACCCAGCTGAAACTCTTCCGTAGGAGCCTTCTTGGCTTCACACCAAGACACATACTTTCTCCAAATACGGTGATAATGCTTCGCCGTGACCTCCATTCTAGCCTTAAGGAGAGTGGGGATGACTTCACCGGGAATACCCTTGCTAGCTAGGATTTGGCGTTCAACCTCCACGCCGTCAAACGCAACCACGGTAAGTCCTCAAAGACGCACGGCCCCTGCAGTAACAGATCCTCTCGGAGAGGAAGAGGCCAGGGATCTTCTATGAGCAATTGCTGAAGATCCGGATACCAGGCCCTCCGTGGCCAATCTGGAACATTGAGTACCGCCTGAACCCTTGTTCTTCTTATGATCCTTATCACTTTTGAAATGAGTGGAAGTGGAGGGAACACATATACCGACTGAAACACCCACGGAGTCACCAGGATGTCCATTGCACTGTTTGAGGGTCCCTCGACCTGGAACAATATCTCTGAAGCTTCTTGTTGAGGCAAGATGCCATCATGTCTATTTGAGGAATTCCCCAACGACTTGTCACTTCTGCAAAAACCTCTTGATGAAGACCCCACTCTCCTGGATGGAAATCGTGTCTGCTGAGGAAATCTGCTTCCCAGTTGTCCACGCCCGGAAGGAAGACCGCTGACAGAGCGCTTACATGTTTTTCCGCCCAGCGGAGAACTTTTGTGGCCTCCGCCACCGCCGCTCTGCTCTTTGTTCCGCCCTGGCGGTTTATGTACGCCACCGCTGTTACGTTGTCCGACTGAATCAGGACAGGTAGACCTCGAAGAAAGTGTTCCGCTTGCAGAAGGCCGTTGTAGATGGGTCTTAATTCCAGAACGTTTATGTGCAGACAAGCTTCCTGGCTTGACCATTTTCCCTGGAAATTTTTTCCCTGTGTGACTGCTCCCCAGCCTCGGAGACTTGCATCCGTGGTCACCAGGACCCAATCCTGGATCCCGAACCTGCGTCCCTCTAGGACAGGGGTGGGCAACCATTCGGAGGCAAAGAGCCAGAAAAGATCCATAGGCAAGCATAAGAGCCACTATCATGCGCGCGCCTAAGGCGCGCGTGCAAAAATGGGTGTGTGGCCTAGTTGTCACAAAGCCACGCCCCATTTTTGTGCACACACCTTTCGGTATGATGTTTGTAGGAGTGTGACCTTGTGTCATAACCCTGTTTAGTCATGTTGTACAGTGCCACATACATATAAAAATGCCAAAAAATGGGTGCCACCACAGTGCCAGATAAATATATGCCCCCAGTGCCAGATACATATACGCCCCCAGTGCAGGATATGGCCCCACAGTGCCAGATATGCCCCCGATGCAGATACACATGTCCCCACAGTGCCTCCCACAGTGCCAGATATGCCCCCACAGTGCCAAATATGCCGCCAATGCAGATACACATGTCCCCACAGTGCCTCCCACAGTGCCAGATATGCCCCCACAGTGCCAGATATGCCCCCAATGCAGATACACATGTCCCCACAGTGCCTCTCATAGTGCCAGATATGCCCCCGATGCAGATACACATGTCCCCACAGTGCCTCCCACAGTGCCAGATATGCCCCCACAATACCAGATATGCCCCCAATGCAGATACACATGTCCCCACAGTGCCAGATATGCCCCCACAGTGCCAGATATGCCCCCGATGCAGATACACATGTCCCCACAGTGCCTCCCACAGTGCCAGATATGCCCCCACAGTGCCAGATATGACTCCGATGCAGATACACATGTCCCCACAGTGCCTCCCACAGTGCCAGATATGCCCCCAGTGCCAGATATGCCAACACAGTTGCAGATACACATGCCCATACAGTGCCAGATATGCCCACACAGTGCAAGATATGCCCACACAGTGCCAGATATGCCCACACAGTGCCAGATATGCCCCAGTGCAGATACACATGCCCATACAGTGCCAGATATGCCCCAGTGCAGGTACACATGCCCCCACAGTGCTAGATATGCCCCCAGTGCAGATACACATGCCCCCACAGTGCCTCATATGCCCCCAGTGCAGATACACATGCACATACAGTGCCAGAAATGCCAACACAGTGCCAGATATGCCCCAGTGCAGATATGCCCCAGTGCAGGTACACATGCCCCCACAGTGCCAGATATGCCCCCAGTGCAGATACACATGCCCCCACAGTGCCTCATATGCCCCCAGTGCAGATACACATGCCCCCACAGTGCCACATATGCCCCCACAGTGCAGATACATATGCCCCCACAGTGCAGATACACATGTCCCCAGTGCTGATACATATGCCGCCACAGTGCCTCACTCCCCCCTCCCAAAAAAGAAAAAAACAAAGTGCTGCTTACCGCGCTGCTGTGAGGGGAAGGAGAGAGCAGCGCGCGCCTCTCCTACCCCTCCGTCTACGGCGGCGCTGTGTATCTTCAATTCGGCGCCGGCCCGTGAGCCAATCAGAGCTCGCGGACCGGCAGCCAATCAGGAGCCTTAGCTGCCGGTCCGCGAGCTCTGATTGGCTCACGGGCCGCCGCAGAATTGAAGATATACACCGCCGCTGGAGACCTGCTGCTTCGAGTCTGGTGTGTCGGGCAGCTGTGGCCAGGAGCGCATCGAGCCGCATGCGGCTCGAGAGCCGCGTGTTGGCCACCGCTGCTCTAGGAGGTGAGAACTTTGAAGCCACCACAGGAGAGATATTCTGGTCCTGGAAGATAGACTTATTTTCCGGTGCATGTGCAGGTGAGACCCGGACCACTTGTCCAACAGGTCCCACTGAAATACCCGGGCATGAAACCTGCCAAACGGAATGGCTTCGTAAGCTGCAACCATCTGGATCGCCACTCTTGCTGGTTTCAGAATCTCCTTGACCATGGTCTGGATTTCCAGAGCTTTTTCCGCTGGGAGAAACACTCTCTGCAGTTCCGTGTCCAGGATCATGCCCAAGAAAGACAGCCGAGTTGTCGGAATCAACTTTGACTTTGGCAAATTTAGAATCCAACCATTTTGTTGCAGAACTGTCAGGGAGAGTGCCACGTTTCTTAGCAACTGCTCCTTTGATCTCGCCTTTATCAGGAGATCGTCCAAGTACGGGATAATTGTGACACCCTGCTTGCGTAGGAGTACCATCATTTCCGCCATTACTTTGGTGAAGACCCTCAGGGCTGTGGAAAGACCAAACAGCAACATCTGAAATTGGTAATGACAATCCTGAACAGCAAACCTCAGGAAAGCTTGATGTGGAGGATATATTGGGACATGTAAGTAGGCATCTTTTATGTCGACTGATGCCATAAAATCCCCCCCTTCCAGACTGGAGATCACTGCTCAAAGAGATTCCATCTTGAACTTGAAAGTTTTCAAATACAGATTGAGGGATTTTAGGTTCAGGATCGGTCTGACCGAGCCATCCGGCTTTGGTACGACAAATAGGCTCGAATAAAACCCTTCTCCCCGTTGAGACGGGGGTACCGTGACAATGACACGCTGTTGACACAGCTTTTGTATCACAGCACGCACTACTTCCCTTTCTGGAATAGAAACTGGCAAGGCTGACTTGAAAAATCGGTGGGGTGGCACTTGTCACGTCTGGCAGGGTTTGAGGATCCGGCAGCTGAGATTTGCCCGAGGAGGTAGCAGGCTGTGAATGAACCAGATGAGGGGGCTGGATATAGGAGGTCATTCCGAGTCGTTCGCTCGGAAAATTTCTTCGCATCGCAGCGTTTTTCCGCTTAGTGCGCATGCGCAATGTCCGCACTGCGACTGCGCCAAGTAAATTTGCTATGAGGTTTGGATTTTTACTCACGGCTTTTTCTTCGCTCAGGCGATCGTAGTGTGATTGACAGGAAATGGGTGTTACTGGGCGGAAACAGGCCGTTTTATGGGCGTGTGGGAAAAAACGCTACCGTTTCCGGAAAAAACGCAGGTGTGGCCGGAGAAACGGAGGAGTGTCTGGGCGAACGCTGGGTGTGTTTGTGACGTCAAACCAGGAACGACAAGCACTGAACTGATCGCAGATGCCGAGTAAGTCTGGAGCTACTCAGAAACTGCTACGAGGTGTGTAATCGCAATATTGCGAATACATCGTTCGCAATTTTAAGATGCTAAGATTCACTCCCAGTAGGCGGCGGCTTAGCGTGTGCAATACTGCTAAAATCGCCTTGCGAGCGAACAACTCGGAATGAGGGCCATAGTTCCTTCGCATGGGACACGGAGCAATGAAGAACGTAGGCGAGGTTTTGAGAGTCAATGGAAAGTATTTATTATGTACAGGGCTGAGGTAGAGAACCGAGGCTGAAGCACAATGGTTAAAGACGTGGCTGGAGGTGAAGAACTGCGGACTGTGATTCGAAAGACGAGACTGTAGATGATGAACTGTGGAACTGTGGATGGTAGTTGAAAACGTGGCTGGAGACAAGGACTGTGGACTGTGGTTTGGAAAACGAGGCTTGAAGATAATAATCTGCAGGCTGTGGTCAGTGGTACAAAGGCGTGGCTGGTGAAGGAGATCTGTGGAGTGTGGCTTGAAAGACGAGGCAGAAGACCCGGGGCCGACTGTGCCCAAAGAGTCTTACTGGACCGGGTTTTCCAGGAGCGCTTCCACAGGCAGTAGCAGGCTAGAAACGGCAGGGCTGCAGCAGCAACAGAGAACCGGCCAAGCAGGATCAGGAGGAACCAAGATACAGCAGGAATCCTGGGAGCACAGGCTAAAGCACCTACAACAGGGTTGTAACTTGAAGCACTGGCATCCCTGTCCTAAACCAGCCCCCTTTTATAGGGAGAGCTTCCCCTGGATTGGCTGGAAAAAACAGGAAACAGGAACTATGCTTAAAACTTGGTCTCCAACATGGCGGCGCCCAGTAATGCAGACCTTTTTGCAAAGCCACATTGCTCACTGCCCCTGGTCTCCAAGCAACGGTTCAGCAAGAGCGACCCGCTGTAGCGGCGTCCCGCCGCCATGAGCGGACCCCCTCACCGCCGCTACTGCTGCCCACGGATCCGGCGCAGCAGCCCACCTCCGCCGCTGCCCGCACAACGCCAAGGAAGCCAGCCCCGCGGCCCCAGCGTACCGGTAAGACTCCGGACGCTGACAGTACCCCCCCTTTGCGGGTGGACTCCGGACACCTATGTGGTTTAGTTGGAAATTTGGCATGAAATGTCCGAAGAAGTCTTGGAGCATGGACATCCTCTGCATCTACCCAAGATCTCTCCTCTGGCCCATACCCCTTCCAATCAACAAGGTACTGGATGCGACCATAACGTCTGCGAGAATCGAGGATCTTGTGAATCTCAAAGTCATCTCCATGTGCTGATTGGATCTTGGGTGATTTAGGCAGAGCGGCTCTGAACTGATTAAGTACCCGTGGTTTTAAGAGAGAAATATGAAATGCATTAGGAATTCTTAACTGCGGAGGTAATTTCACTTTGTATGCAACAGGATTCAACACTCTTTCGATTGGGTAAGGCCCAATAAATCTGGGAGCAAACTTTTTTGTAGGAACCTTTAATCTTAGGTTACGTGTGGAAACCCAAACCCGATCTCCTACCTTAAGGCTTGGTACAGCTTTTAGTTTCAGATCTGCATAGGTCTTATATCTCTTGGATGTCTTGAGCAAAGTCTTGTGAACTTGTTTCCAGGCTTCAGTAAATTCACGAAGTGTTGACTCTGCGGCCGGAACCTCGAGCGTAGGCAGAAGTTGGAAGTCAGGAACTCTTGGATGGTAACCATAATTAATGAAGAATGGAGAAGATTTTGTGGCAGAGTGATAAAGATTGTTATGGGCAAATTCTGCGAACGGGAGGAAGTCCAGCCAGTCGTCCTGTGAGGAGGACATGAATAAACGCAGAAAAGTCTCCAGATCCTGGTTCACTCTCTCTGTTTGACCATCCGTTTGAGGATGATATCCTGAGGAGAAGTTTAATTTCACGGCAAGAGCAGAACATAGGGATCTCCAAAACCTGGCCACAAATTGAGGACCTCTATCAGACACGATTTCCTGGGGTAGACCATGGAGTCGAAAGATCTCTGCTATAAACAATTTTGCCAACTGGGATGCAGATGGAAGATTAGCCAGAGGAACTAAGTGTGCCATTTTAGAGAATCGGTCAACTATGACCCATACGGTGTTCCGCCCACCAGACATAGGTAAATCTGTAATAAAGTCCATAGAAATATGCGTCCATGGTCTTAGTGGTACCGGCAAAGGATGGAGTAACCCGGCTGGTGGACCTTTGGGACTTTTGTGCTGGGCACATTTTGGACAGGCAGCTACGAATTCCTGAACGTCAGTCCTGAGATGAGGCCACCAGTAGGAGCGCTGAATGAATTTAAGTGTCTTATGACCGCCCGCATGGCCCATAAAGGAGGAGGAGTGAGCCCATGTAAGAAGTTTTTTGCGAAGATTTGGTGCAACGAAGATCTTCCCTGGAGGAGGAAGTGGAGAGATATTAGTTGCAGAAAAAGAGGTGGATTCCAGGATAAATTGCTCTTTTGAACGGTCAGAGGGTTCTTCTGAACGTAGGGAGCGAGATAATGCATCTGCCTTTTTGTTGAGGGAACCTGGTCGGTAACTGAGTTTAAAATTAAAACTGGTAAAGAAGAGTGCCCATCTTGCTTGGCGTGGGTTCAGACATCGGGCTGACTGTAGATACAGGAGGTTCTTGTGATCCGTGGTCACCGAAATTGGATGCTGAGCTCCCTCCAACAAATACCTCCACTCCTCAAAGGCCAACTTAATTGCCAGTAATTCCTGTTCCCCAATAGCGTAATTCTGTTCAGCGGGGGAGAATCTTCGCGAGAAGAACGCACAAGGATGGACCTTCTTGTCCTCGAAAAGCTGGGATAATACTGCTCCTACTCCTACAGTAGAGGCATCAACCTTCTACCAAGAACGGACGGCTGAGATGGGGTTGTCGAAGAACTGGAGCAGTCGTGAAGGCCTCCTTTAAAGATGAAAAAGCCTCCAAAGCCTCCGGAGACCACTTGGCAGGATCAGCTCCCTTCCTAGTTAATGCGGTTATAGGAGCTATGACAGAAGAATAATTTTGAATGAATCTTTGGTAGAAGTTAGCAAACCCCAGGAAACGTTGAATTCCTTTAAGGGTAGCTGGAAGTGCCCAATCCTGAATCGCCTGGACTTTAGCGGGGTCCATCTGTAACCTCTGCCCTGAAAGAATGTAACCGAAGAAAGGAATCGTGGGTACTTCAAAGGTGCACTTCTCTAATTTACCGATTAACTGATTCCTTCGTAAACGAGTTAACACTTCTTTGACTTGTTCCCGGTGGGTCTTCAGATCCCTAGAAAAAATGAGGATGTCATCCAGATACACTACCAAGCAGTCATAGAGGAGATCTCTGAAGATTTCGTTAACGAACTCTTGAAAGACGGCTGGGGCGTTACATAGGCCAAAAGGCATTACCAGGTATTCGTAATGGCCGTCGCGGGTATTAAATGCCGTCTTCTATTCGTCCCCTGGGCGAATACGTATAAGATTGTAGGCCCCCCGTAAGTCCAACTTAGTAAATACAGTAGCTCCTTTAACACGGTCGAACAGTTCTGGAATCAGAGGTAACGGATATCTGTTCTTAATTGTTATGTCCTTGAGACCTCTATAGTCAATACAGGGCCGCAACCCCCCATCCTTCTTTTTGACGAAGAAAAACCCTGCTCCGGCCGGAGATGTAGAAGACCTGATGAACCCTTTCTCCAAGTTCTCCCGTATATACTCCGACATGGCCTGTGTCTCGGGAAGTGAGAGAGGGTAAATTCGACCTCGGGGAGGAGTCTTACCGGGTACTAGCTCAATGGGACAATCCCAAGTACGATGCGGAGGCAAGGTGTCCGCCCCATGCTTACTGAAAACATCTTGAAAAGATTGGTACTCCACAGGAAGGCTGGAAGGGTTGGAAGAACAGAGAGGTCTAACAGAAGGTAAACAGTTCTGAAAGCAGTCTTGTCCCCAAGAGAGAACATCCATAGTTTGCCAATCAATGTGGGGATTGTGTCTGATTAACCATGGAAACCCTAGGATTAGTTCATGAGAGGCTTTAGGAATTACAAGGAAAGAGATTTCTTCTGAATGGAGAACTCCGACTTTCATCTTGAGAGGAATAGTACGAAAGGATATAATACCCTCTGGGATATAACTTCCATCCACTGCGGTAACAGAAATGGTACGATCCAAAGGAACCGTTTGTATTCCAGATCGTTTGACCAGAGCTGACGTAATGAAGCTTTCGGCGGCTCCGGAGTCGAGTAGTGCAGGGATGAGAAGAGAAGAAGAAGGGAGCTCCAATTGGGTTAACAGGACAGATTCTTTCTTGGTATGTAATTCTGAGAATTCTCCTATCTTGACCTCTCCAGCACAAACTAGGAGCGGGCGTTTCCCGGACGTAGACTGCAAGTTTTAACAAAGTGATCAGATGCACCACAATACAGGCAGAGGTTCCCTTGTCGCCGTCTCTGACGTTCTTCATTGGAGAGGTGGGAGCGATTAATCTGCATGGGTTCTTCCACAGTTGGTGATGATGGTATTGGTGGAAGAACAACTCTAGGCTTAGGGCGATCTGACCGCAACCTCTCCATACAGCATTTTCTGTACTTCAGATCTAACTTATTGCATAAAGAAATTAGTTTATCCAACTTATTGCATAAGAAATTAGTTTATCCAGTTGCGAGGTCATCTTTGATCTTTTCGGAGAGACCGTTCCAGAAAGCTGCAATGAGAGCCTCCTCGTTCCAGTTCAGTTCTGAGGAAAGGGTGCGAAACTGGATCACGTACTGACTGACCGTACGCGTGCCCTGACGCAGGCGCAGGATCTCCAATGAGGCGGCAGAAGTCCTGCCCGGTTCGTCGAAGATTCTTCGAAAGGTGGCCATGAATTCTGGATAGTTAGATAAGATGGGATCCATCCTCTCCCACAAAGGTGAAGCCCATTCCAACGCTTGCCCGGTAAGTAAAGAAATTATATAGGCTACTTTGGTTCGTGCTGATGGGAAGTTGGCCGACTGTAGTTCGAACTGGATTTCGCACTGGTTAAGAAACCCGCGGTATTGTTTTGGATTCCCATCAAATTTACTGGGAGGTGGCAAATGCAAACGTGGAAGTGGTACTGGTACAGGTTGAAGCGGGACCGGAAGTGCCAATGTGGGAGCAGCTGTAGATACTTGAGGGGCCGTCATGGCAACACAGAGAGAATCGAGACATTCGGACATACTCTGCATGAACTGCACGATTTGAGATTGTGTGGCCTCCTGCTTACTTAAGCGAGACCAGATATCTGCAGTTGAATCCCCTCCTGAGGCCTGATCACCCGTCGAATCCATTGAGGCCAGTGCTTACTGTCACGTCTGGCAGGGTTTGAGGATCCGGCAGCTGAGATTTGCCCGAGGAGGTAGCAGGCTGTGAATGAACCAGATGAGGGGGCTGGATATAGTTCCTTTGCATGGGACACGGAGCAATGAAGAACGTAGGCGAGGTTTGAGAGTCAATGGAAAGTATTTATTATGTACAGGGCTGAGGTAGAGAACCGAGGCTGAAGCACAATGGTTAAAGACGTGGCTGGAGGTGAAGAACTGCGGACTGTGATTCGAAAGACGAGACTGTAGATGATGAACTGTGGAACTGTGGATGGTAGTTGAAAACGTGGCTGGAGACAAGGACTGTGGACTGTGGTTTGGAAAACGAGGCTTGAAGATAATAATCTGCAGGCTGTGGTCAGTGGTACAAAGTAGAGATGAGCGGATTCGGTTTTACTCGGTTTTACTCGGTTCTCAAAACCGAATCTTATTGGCTATCCAAAACACGTGACATCCGTGAGCCAATAAGATTCGGTTTTGAGAACCGAGTAAAACCGAGTAAAACCGAATCCGCTCATCTCTAGTACAAAGGCGTGGCTGGTGAAGGAGATCTGTGGAGTGTGGCTTGAAAGACGAGGCAGAAGACCCGGGGCCGACTGTGCCCAAAGAGTCTTACTGGACCGGGTTTTCCAGGAGCGCTTCCACAGGCAGTAGCAGGCTAGAAACGGCAGGGCTGCAGCAGCAACACAGAACCGACCAAGCAGGATCAGGAGGAACCAAGATACAGCAGGAATCCTGGGAGCACAGGCTAAAGCACCTACAACAGGGTTGTAACTTGAAGCACTGGCATCCCTGTCCTAAACCAGCCCCCTTTTATAGGGAGAGCTTCCCCTGGATTGGCTGGAAGAAACAGGAAACAGGAACTATGCTTAAAACTTGGTCTCCAACATGGCGGCGCCCAGTAATGCAGACCTTTTTGCAAAGCCACATTGCTCACTGCCCCTGGTCTCCAAGCAACGGTTCAGCAAGAGCGACCCGCTGTAGCGGCGTCCCGCCGCCATGAGCTGACCCCCTCACCGCCGCTACTGCTGCCCACGGATCCGGCGCAGCAGCCCACCTCCGCCGCTGCCCGCACAACGCCAAGGAAGCCAGCCCCGCGGCCCCAGCGTACCGGTAAGACTCCGGACGCTGACAGCACTTCTTGAAACTCCAGTTTGTACCCTTGGGACACCATGTCTAACACCCAAGGATCCAGGCCCGAGTAAAACCAGACCTGACTGAAGAGACGGAGACGCGCCCCCCGTCGGTACGGACTCCCATAGAGGAGCCCCAGCGTCATGCGGTGGACTTGGCAGAAGCCGGGGAGGACTTCTGCTCCTGGGAGCCTGGCACAGCAGGCAACCTTTTTCCTCTTCCTCTACCTTTAGAGGCAAGGAAGGACGACCCTCTTCCTTTTTTGTATTTATTAGGCCGAAAGGACTGCATCTGATAATGCAGCGTCTTTTTCTGTTGTGCAGGAACATAAGGAAGAAAGGATGACTTACCCGCTGTAGCTGTAGACACCAGATCAGCGAGGCCGTTACCAAACAAGACCCTACCTTTATAAGGGAGAGCTTCCATAGCTTTCTTAGAGTTGGCATCAGCATTCCATTGATGAATCCATAGCGCTCTCCTGGCCGAGACTGCCATGGCATTGGCCCTTGATCCCAAGAGGCCAATATCACTCGCCGCATCCTTTAGGTAAGCCGCAGCGTCCCTGATATAACCGAGAGTCAAAAGAATGCTATTATCTGCCCACTTGCCAATAGCACTACTCACTCATGCCGAGGCCACAGCAGGTCTGAGCAGTGCACCCGTAGTGACATAAATGGATTTTAAGGTCGTTTCCTGCTTAAAATCCGCAGGGTCCTTTAGGGCAGCAGTGTCTGGAGATGGAAGCGCCACCTTCTTGGACAGTCGTGACAGAGCCTTGTCCACACTGGGAGATGACTCCCACTTATCCCTGTCGTCAGAGGGGAAAGGATATGCCATTAGAATTCTCTTGGGAATCTGCCACCTTTTGTCAGGAGATTCCCAAGCTTTTTCACAAAGAGTGTTCAGCTCACGAGAGGGAGGAAACGTCACTGCAGTCTTTTTTCCCTTATACAAACAAACCCTTGTATCAGGGACAGTAGGTACTTCTGAAATATGTAAAACGTCTTTAATTGCCACAATCATGTACTGAATACTCTTAACCAGTTTCGGATTTAAACTGGCCTCACTATAGTCGACACTGGAATCAGAGTCCGTGTCGGTATCAGTATCCGCCATCTGGGTAAATGAACGCTTTTGTAACCCTGAGGGGGCCTGTACCTGAGACAAGGCGTCCTCCATGGATTTTCTCCACGTTTGTGTCTGAGAATCACATTTATCATGACTTTTAGTTAATAACGCCACATTTGCATTCAATGTACTCAACATATCCACCCCCAGCGCCTTATCTGCCCCCACTGCAACTTCCTCCGGGGAGGAGGACTCAGCCTCAGACATGTCGACACACACGTACCGACACGCACAAACACACTGGCTATAGGGGACAGACCCACAGGAAAGCCTGTTAGAGAAACACAGAGGGAGTTCACCAGCTTACGTCCCAGCGCCTATCCCGGTACTGAGAGCAAATACACACTGCCTCAGACCTGTTTGCACTGTTATTATTAATGGGTTAATCGCACCAAATTACTGTGCCCCGCCCCCCGTTTTGCTCCCTGTTACTTGTGCAGGAGAGTGGGGGTCCGGGCCAGCGTCTCTGCCATCCTGTGAAGAGAAAATGGCGCTGGTAAGCTGTGAGGGCTAAGCCATGCCCCCTCACCGGCGCGCTGTAGTCCCGCTCAAATGTAAAATATTTATACTGGCGGGGGCTATATCTAGTGCCTAGGCACTTCAGACATATATACTTTGGCCAGATTTATTGTTAAAGTCCAGTAATCTTGCTGCCCAGGGCGCCCCCCCTGCGCCCTGCACCCTGCAAGTGCCGCCAGAAGTGTGTGTGGAAGCATGGCGCGCAGCGCGATCGCTGCGCGGTACCTCATTACTGAAGTCTTCTGCCATCACTGAAGTCTTCTGATCTTCTTTATACTCACCCGGCTTCTTTCTTCTGGCTCTGTGAGAGGGTTGACGGCGCGGCTCCGGGAACAAGCAGCTAGGCGCACCAAGTGATCGAACCCTCTGGAGCTAATGGTGTCCAGTAGCCTAAGAAGCAGAGCCTTTAACTCAGAAGAAGTAGGTCTGACTTCTCTCCCCTCACTCCCACGAAGCAGGGAGCCTGTAGCCAGCAGGTCTCCCTGAAAATAAAAAACCTAACAAAGTCTTTTCCAGAGAAACTCAGGAGACCTCCCCTAGTGTGTGTCCAGTCTCTCTGGGCACAGAATCTAACTGAGGTCTGGAGGAGGGGCATGGAGGGAGGAGCCAGTTCACACCCATGTCTCCTGCGGATCCCGTCTATACCCCATGGTCCTTTTGGAGTCCCCAGCATCCTTTAGGACGCAAGAGAAATTAAAAACTCTAAAATTAAACTTTTCCAGGAAAGCTCTGTAGAGCTCCCCTAACTGTGACCGGCTCCTCCGGCACATTTTCTAAACTGAGTCTGTTCGGAGGGGCATAGAGGGAGGAGCCAGCCCACACTCTCAAAGTCTTAAAGTGCCAATGGCTCCTGGTGGACCCGTCTATACCCCATGGTACTAATATGGACCCCAGCATCCTCTAGGACGTAAGAGAAAATGTGCAAATTCCTACAGTATCAGTTGGACCCTATGAATTAGTATGTTGCAGACTGTTGAGTAATGATTTGGGACATACATGCCTACCCTCCCGCTTCCGTTTTTTAATTGAGCCTCCCGCTGCCCCGCAAATATTGGTGGTCCAGTCGGTTTTTCACGAGCGGTATGTTAAACGTGGACTGCGCATGTGCCAGTCCAACTACAAAAGCGCCGGGTGCCAGAGCCTGCACGGGTGATAGTGGGATGGAGGGGCACTGCTTGGTACGTGAGGGTGCGTGGCTTGCTGTAACTGTCTCTGTGTGTGGGCGCCGGAGTGACAGAGAGAGGCGGGAGAAGGAGACCGCGGGGCGGGGAAAGCAGAGTGTGGAATGACAGAGCGGCTCCCGGCTGATAGAGAGGGACGGGTGTCAACGGTTAGAGACAGCCCCTGGGACTCAGGCAGTGCCTGCATTAGTCTCAACCCAGGAGCTTCCGCACTAATCACCCACCTGATTGGAGCTGGCTGTGGATAACCTTTCCCCCCTGACATTGTTCAGCACATTAGGGGTTAATGGCTGAGCAATAGAGGTCAGAGGAGCCCGTGCTCAGTTGATTGGAAGTGCTCCTCTGACCCCTGCTTGTGCTTGGCGTCACATGACAGCAGCTCCACTTCCCAGTCTCCACAAGTGTGTGCATGTGATTTCCTGCTGCGGGGCATGCTGCTACTGAGCACATCTCTCCAGAGCACCCAGCAGAGAGAGACAATGGGGCAGACACAGACAGCAACCCGAGGAGCCAAGGGATGAAAAGCACTGAGCTGGTGAGTAGGTGAAGGAAATGCCCGGGAGCTCTCGCTTCTGCAGTATGGCAGACTGCACACCCACCTTCCATGAGGCTTACTAGGGTATTCAATTATCCGCAAATTCACTGCAATTTTTCACCCGAAAATGTTTCACGGCAATCGGGCGAAAATTTTTCGACCTATTTAATTCCAAACGGGTTTCACGTGAAAATTCTTGCAGTGAAAAGTGCAGGTGAAAATGCCTGTACCCCAAAAAATGCTAAACTAACATAGGAAAACAGAACAGAAGTGTGTTAGAGATCACATTAGAGAGTTTTTGGGGACTTAAATTGTGTGAAATGGCTGTTATATGCATTTTTAAAAAAATGCAAAAAAATTATAGAAAGCAAGTTTTTTTGAGCAAAATAAATGCTCTCATTAAATTTGGGGTACATGAAAATGGGTATAAGTATATATTTTGGTCATTTTAGGGAAACAGATGATTACTCCCATCTGCAAGCCTAAAAACACCTGTCCCACTCATAAAGCACCCCAATATACCTGTCCCATACCTTGAACCCCAATTTCCATCACTTTGTACTTTTTCACCCCAAAAATTACATGTCATTATTGGCCAATTAAAAATAATTAAAAACTTCAATGTGCCTAATTAGTCATTAAGGGGGGTGTCCCAGGAGTTCTGTACCATATCCAAACATTTTTACCTTAAAATAGTGACTTTTCCCAACTTTTCACCTGCTTCAGAGTAGGTGAAGTGAAATGAGTGAAAAAATTATCACCGATAAATTTTCCCGGAAAATTGAATAGGCTGTAATTGCGTTTCGCGGGAAAAGTCCGGTTTTTCACGCGAAAACAAGACTTTTCGCGCGAAAAGTTCGTTATCTCTGAATATACCCCTATGTGTTTATCCCCATACTGTATAGGGCCCATATATCATGTTATGTATTTCTATATTGTATAGAGCCCATCTGGTGCTGCACTGTTCTGTATTATATAGGACCCATAATGAATCATCCTATACCATTCAGGGCACATGTAAAGTCACACTGTGTTTCCCTGTACCCTATAAAACACCTATTTCTAACTTGGATTTAGACATAACCAATGATCTGGGGTGGGTATGATTTTCCAGCGGTCGGATGCAGTCAATTAGAAAACCGACCGTAGCATCCCGATGGAGAGAATCCTGACAGGGGCTCAGTGTGTATGCATACCTTCCCCCAACCACCCCTTCCCTTCAGCATAATCCTAACCCTCCACCCCCACCCTCACAGCCTATCCCTCCCAGGCGTACCTAAACCTGATCCCCCACAATCTAAACCTAAGCCCCCTGCCCGCAGCTTAACTCTCCCCAGGGGTGCTTAAAGCTAAACCCCCCCTTCCCGCAAACTAAACCTATCTCTCCCCACAGCCTAACCCTAACTCTCCCCAGGGGTGCCAAAACCTAACCCCTCCTTCCTACAGCCTAAACCTAACCCTCCCTCCCCCACAACCTAGCCCTAACCCTTCCAGGGGGTGCCTAAACCTACCCCCCCCCCCTCCCCTCCCCCCCCTGCAAGAAACACTACAGTAGGGGGCATTTTGGCTGATGACGGAGTTGTGGCGCCAACATTGTAGCCACGTGTTGGGATTCTGACTGCTGGCATCCCGACCGCATCCCATTAATCCATCCTTTGTCTCCTGTACTGTATACTACTTCCCATATACTTTATTGCATGTTAAACCTCTTGTTCTCCGCACAACAATTTATAGGTTCTCCATTATATATTTTATACTGTATCATATTCCTGTAAATAAAATCCAGCAAAAGTTTAAGAAAAATGTGAAAACTATAAAACTACATAAAGTTAAAAGATTTACTTTGCTTACATACTGCCATCAGTCTACCTGCTTGCACCTCATCTCATCTTTCTGTCGCCCCTTCCCACTAGATTGTTAGCTCTCCAGAGCAGGGCCCTCTTTCCTCTTGTTATCTAAGCCCTCTTCTCGACACATTTCACTCACAGACCATCTTTACCCGCTTTTTCTCCTGCTAGTAAAGGCTCATCTCTATCTATGGCCGCCAGCCCCAAGTAGTACGATGATTACTCCCTCGTTACTTACATCTAAGCTGTATTATGTATTGAGAATTGTGGTGCTCTTTGTTACCTGTACTCTATTTGTTATTTATTTACTGTAATGCTAAGTTTTGTCTCCCTGTACTGTCCTTTGTACGGCGCTGCGAAACACTTGTGGCGCCTTATAAATAAAATGTAATAATAGTAGTAATAATAATAATAATAATAATATTAATAAAAATAATAACAACTTTTAAATTGTCTATCCTTGCAAGTAGCAGGAACTGCACAGGACTGCATGGTTCCCAAATAACAATCAGGTTAGGCTGGAGGGGATAGGGAAATAGTTCTATTAAAAGCGAGTGCTATCCATTTAATGTTGGGATTGGTTTCAGGTAGGGATTCCTAATTATTAAACGGGGCATTACGAATTTAACGTTAGGACTGGCTGGTGGAAAGGAGGCTTAGGTAAACACATTGCTAGGCTGTCCATATTTCATTTACAGATGTGTCCAGGTTAGGTCTGATATCCCAGCAGTCAGGACACCGATGCCAGAATCCTGACAGCCAGAATGCCGGCAGCGAGCGCAGCGTGTCCCCTCGCATGTTCGCTGTCCTCGCCATGCTTCAGGCCTGGTGTCGAGCTTCACACGCCACAATATTTTATTCCCCATCGGGTGGTGGCGTGGACCACCACCCGGGTGGGAATTTGAGGCAGCGGTCGGGATTCTGACTGCCGGCATTTCAGCGGCCGTCATGATTCTGGCGTCGGCATCCTGACTGCCGGGATCCCAGCCGCCAGGATAATGAGTACATCACATGTGTCCTTATACATCTTGTGTGAGATGCCTGGCGTGAGTGAGCCAGCAGTTCCTGTGCAACTCTGCTAATGTCAAGCATCTTTTCCCCAATTAAATGTGTCTAATTCACATCGCTCTGCGTATAAGTCGCACAAGCAGACTCAGCTGATTACAATCATCACTGTTTGGGCTATAACACACACTCCGGTTTTTCCCGGATGGCAAAAAGCCGGACAAACTTTGTCCGGCTTTTTGCCATCCGGCAGAGTCTTTCACACACAACAGCTTTGAGCCGTGTGTAATGCTGTGCACAGCGATGTGTTCGCAATTAATTGTGATCGCATTGCTGGCAGACATTTGCATGCTCGGCAGCCTTGTCCTGTGCTGGCAGCCCCCAGCATGCGATCGTCAGCATTTGCAGTTTTGTTTTTTTAGGAAAACTGCCACTCATGCTGAATAAGGTCCTATATCACCTCTACTCACTGTGTCACTGTGTGCATATTATATTACCCTCTGTGGTGTGCTGCTCTTCATACTATACTTTCCACCTGCCACTGCAGGATACACCCATGAGTGGAATAGGATACGCCCATGGGTGAAGCTAGACATGCCCCTTTAGGCAGAACATGACACGCCCCCTCATTGGCGCTCCTTCAATCTCCCTGAAACTACTTTTCAAAAGTAGGCAAGTATGATTTGGGATTGAGCAGATTTCAGGAGAAGCTGTGATAACAGTGGGACAGAGATGAGAATTTACCATGAGACATACCAGCCAACTTTCACTATTGCATACAAACAGTCTCAATTTGCAGCTTAACAGGGGGAGGTGCTTATGGGATAGTGGGTGGGGTTTATTGTAAAGTGTGTAGAATTATTGTGTAAACTAGTCAGCAGCAATTGTCGGCACAATTCATTGCTACACAGATACTCAGTAGCTAGTTTTGTCCCCGCCAGCAAGAAAAATGGCCGCCTAACTGCAGGTCGGCCATTTTGCCATGGTATGAATCCCCAGCACACAGTAGCATCAGTGGCATTTCTTCAGTTGAAGCACTTGTGGCTGATGCTAGAGTCTGGCCTTGGAAGAGCGAGCTAGTCTGTTTCGACAACTAGGGTTATAATTCCGGCATTTATCCTATTGATTGCTCACCATAAAATCTGTGCGTTTCCTGGACTTATTTTTCCTAATTTGTGTTTTATTTTTGACATCGGATAGGAGCAGAAGGGAATTATACAAGTGAGATGTTTGGGGCAGTGATTCCAATGTAACAGGGAGATTTATCAGTCCTCTCACCCTGTGTGGCATGTGGGCGGCAGTTGGAGTTTGCTGCACATTGGGGGTAATTCCAAGTTGATCGCAACAGGATTTTTGATACAATTGGGCAAAACCATGTGCACTGCAGGGGAGGCAGATATAACATGTGCAGAAAGAATTAGATTTGGGTGGGTTATTTTATTTCTGTGCAGGGTAAATACTGGCTGCTTTATTTATACACTGCAAATTAGATTGCAGATTGAACACACCACACCCAAATCTAACTCTCTCTGCACATGTTATATCTGCCTCCCCTGCAGTGCACATGGTTTTGCCCAATTGCTAACAAAAATCCTGCTGCGATCAACTTGGAATTACCCCCATTAGCTATATGTCCTACCTTATAGCAGAGATAAAGTGGAGAGAGTAAAGGGGCCATTTATCAATGAGTTTTAGCTATTTAAAAATCATTGCATATGATAAAACACATGGGCCAGTATTTACTAAAAATCCGAGTTTGGTCGATTTGTGTTTTTTTTTTTTTCTAAGTCCCAATCCGGGAATTTACTAAGCACCAATCTCGGCAGTGTCTGGCCTCGGGCTCTTTGAGCCGGTCCTGGTTGAAAAAATATGGGGGGAAAAATGACAGGGGTTCCCCCATATTTAATCAACCAGCACCGGGCTCTGCGCCTGGTCCTGGTTCCAAAAATACGGGGGACAAAAAGCGTAGGGGTCCCCCGTATTTCTGAAACCAGCACCGGGCTCCACTAGCTGGGGAGATAATGCCACAGCCGGGGGACACTTTGATATCGGTCCCTGCGGCCGTGCCATTAAAACCCCAACTAGTCACCCCTGGCCGGGGTACCCTGGAGGAGTGGGGACCCCTTCAATCAAGGGGTCCCCCCCCTCCAGCCACCCAAGGGCCAGGGGTGAAGCCCGAGGCTGTCCCCCCCATCCAATGGCGGCGGATGGGGGGCTGATAGGCTTTTTGAAAAAATGTGAATATTGTTTTTAGTAGCAGTACTACAAGTCCCAGCAAGCCTCCCCCGCAAGCTGGTACTTGGAGAACCACAAGTACCAGCATGCGGTGGAAAACCGGGCCCGCTGGCACCTGTAGTACTACTACTAAAAAAATACCCCAATAAAAACAGGAGACACACACCTTGAAAGTATAAGTTTATTACATACATGCACACCTCCAAACATACATACTTACCTATGTTCACACGAGGGTCGGTCCTCTTCTCCATGTAGAATCCATGGGGTACCTGTGGGAAAAATTATACTCACATAATCCAGTGTAGATCGGTCCTCTTCTGTTCTCTGTATAATCCACGTACTTGTCAAAAAAATAAACCGCAAACCCGACCACGCACTGAAAGGGGCCCCATGTTTTCACATGGGACCCCTTTCCCCGACTGCCAGGACCCCCCCCTGACTCCTGTCTAAGAGGGTTCCTTCAGCCAATCAGGGAGCGCCACGTCGTGGCACCCTCCTGATTGGCTGTGTGCTCCTGTAGTGTCTGTCAGGCAGCACACGGCAGTGATACAATGTAGCGCCTATGCGCTCCATTGTAACCAATGGTGGGAACTTTGTGGTCAGTGGTTGACCGAAAGTAACCTCACCGCTGACTACAAAAACTGGTGGGTGTAATTCCCTGGGCTTGTGAATTTGATGTTCATAGCAATCAGGTTCGCAAGGAAATAAAGAAACTATGGCCCCTGGTAGCCAATGATCCGGAATTGACGATGTTTCGCCAACAACGGATCATGCCCAGTTATGTCAGGGGCCGGAACATCAAAGACATGGTAGTGAAAACCGATATGGCCAAGTTTAAGGTAACACCGGAGCATTTTTTGAAATGCAAAAATGGTTGTTTCAAGTGCACGGGATGCACAACGTGCTCCCACATGTCTGTGGGGGATCACATTGTGCACCCGTGCTCAGGCAAGAAGTTTACCATCAGATGGCCCTTGACGTGCACCACCAGATTTGTGGTTTACGCGATTATTTGCCCTTGTGGCAGATATTACATCGGAAAAACCGAGTGCCAGTTTAAAATAAGGATGGCACAGCATAGGTTAGCCATAAGAAATGCCCTTGCTTCAGGCAAAGGGGATCAACCGGTTGCTAAACATTTTCTTGAATACAGGCACACTATGGCAACTTTTAAACACAGAATCATTGACCATGTGCCAGAGTCTTTGAGAGGAGGTGATAGGGGTAGAAAACTCCTACAGCTAGAATCAATGTGGATCCACAGGTTAAACACCCTTAGACCTGCAGGCCTAAATGATAATCTCGGCTTGATTAATTTTATTTAACCACATGGTTAGCTAGTGATGTAAATGGAGATTAATTTTGACATGATCAGGCTTGATTAATATATAATGAAATAAACTGCAGAGGTAGGTCTGGATGTGTGAGATTGGCAGCATACCCCCCCAGTATATATAGGGGGTGAGTGCAGCTAAAACCAAAAAGATTTAAAAACGCGAAGGTCAGGGAGGTGAAGACCAGTGTCATTTTCATTCCCATTTTTATTTATGGTTTAACATTTTTAGTTTATTTTCACTATTTTTCATTGTTATTTTTTCGTTTTATATTTACTCTTGGTTTTAGAAGGTATGCGGACACAGGTAGTTTTAGGAGTGGGATCACTTTGACACCTCAGAGGGGTTTAATGTTTTATAACGGTATTTGACTTTTAATGTTTGGATTTTATGGGAGACACGGAGTAGGTGAAGCCCATGCGAAGGAGATATTTATGAAACCATTAATGCACTAAGTAATATATGGCAGCTGACAAAGATGTTTTTTGCACAAAGCCGTGTCTGATTCCATGTTGTTCACGGTATTGATTCACTGACAGTTATGTATTGTTGTAGGACTGTTAGGCTGGTTGCCATGGACGCGCCTCCCGGCGCCGTCGCGTCACTTCCTGTGAGACGCGGATGACGTCAGTCTGAAGACCGGGACGGCGCGGCCAGCGGCACCGGCCAGAGGGGATGTTCCAGAGAGGGGGTAAGTGGTATTTAAACACATTGTTTGTCACATTGCACTAATCCTGATGAAGGGGGTAACCCCGAAACGTTGATTTGCACTATTACATGGTTTGCTGTTTTTCAAGACTCCGAGTGCCGCCTCGTTATTTCCTGCTGTTTATATATATATATATATATATATATATATATATATATATATATATATATATGTGTGTGTGTGTGTAATAAATATATAGTACATATTGTTCATCGGGAACCTCTAGCTCTTTATGAGTACAGGTAATAATTTTTCTTATATGTCACGCGTCCTTCATACACATATATTATTACACTTATATTTATATTTTAAAGCTGGTGCCCATAAAGGTATCTTTCTCTATTCCCATAAAGAACTAGAGGCTCCTGACGAACAATCAGGGGTGAATTGGGATGGAAAAGCAGCTTAAGAAATGTATTGATGTGGCCCGAATGAGGGCGGGGTCTTTCAATGGGGTGGGGCCAGTTGGGGTGGGATCACCCCTCATAGGGCCTGATTCTGAGTTGGATGCAGTTGCGGCCTTTCTTGCATCATTTGCTGCAGTTGTGCCTGTGACTTTATGCGAATGACGCTACAGCAGGGACGTGCGGTGAGGTAAATGGCTAAGGAGGCACTGGTTAGTACTAGAGCCAGATTTACACACAATATGTGAGCCAAAGGGTTTATGTGGGCATTATACACAGGTGCAGCAGTATAAACTCCTGGAAATATGAGAGTTTTGATCAGAGATGTGAGGAAAAGATAGGCAGGGGAGGCCTCACCAGCCATAGACTTTTTACTCCAGAGTTTTGACTATAAAAATGATCAGAATAATACAAAGAAGATAATTCTAACATATTATTTGTATTTTTCATATACCTTATACAGTCAAAACTCTGGTACAAATGTTAGTATGACAGGAAAGGCTCTGCCTCACCCGCCTCACCGCACATCACTGTGCTACAGTGCCCTTCCCTGGTGTACCTCCGTGCCCCCAAATATTCAAGGACTGAGATGCCGGCTGTAAGTGTCTACAGGTGCTGCAATCATGCTTTGTGCGTCTTTATACACCACCATCGGTCGCACCATTGAAACATGCACAAGCCCCATGCTATGTGCAAATCAGCCATCTGAGTATGGCCACCAATATGAGCTATTCAGCATCTCTGTACACAACCACTTTCAGCAACACGCCCGTGTCACCCCAATAACTCGCCCATACTACTGGGTCTGATTATGCCAATCCACCCCTGCAAACAATATGTATTATAGTGGAATACAGAGACTGCTCTTCTCATTGTAGCTAATAACATAATACAATAGAAACTAAGGATTGCTTGATTAATACCTGTATATTACACATATATATTCCCCAGCACTAACGTCAGCTATATTATTACTTTTATGCAGTATGTGTTTCCATTATAGTTAGTGTCCAAGCTAAAGGTACAGGCGCTGCTGGGATTTGCCCTTATGTTAGTAATGTCCTTCATACCATGGGTCACCTACAGTAGATGAAGTCTGCTTATGTCAGCCAGTACACTCCCGTCATCTATGGTGGAAATGGAGCTGTTAGGGGCTATTACTTAGCAGGGATTACAAGTGGTAAGGTCACTGGTATAAACAGAGTTGCTTGTCTTATAGGCCCTACACATTACGCGATTTGGCCACCGAGGTGCCCGACGGACGATACGGCTGACGGGCGACCCGGCGGCGGGGGGGGGGGCAGTGACAGGGGGAGTGAAGTTTCATCACTCCCCCCGTCACCCGGCTCCATAGACGTGCAGGCAAATATGGACGATCTCGTCCATATTGGCCTGCATGCATAGCAGACATGGCACCAGCGATGAACGAGTGCGGGGCCGCGCATCGTTCATTGCTGGTGCCTCCACACTGCACGATAATAAGATTTTACTTACCGGTAAATCTATTTCTCGTAGTCCGTAGTGGAGCTGGGGACTCCGTAAGGACCATGGGGAATAGACGGGCTCCGCAGGAGACAGGGCACTTTAAGAAAGAATTTGGATACTGGTGTGCTCTGGCTCCTCCCTCTATGTCCCTCCTCCAGACCTCAGTTAAAGAAACTGTGCCCGGAAGAGCTGACAGTACAAGGAAAGGATTTTGGAATCCAGGGCAAGACTCATACCAGCCACACCAATCACACCGTATAACTTGTGATAACTTACCCAGTTAACAGTATGAACAACAATAGAGCATCAGATCAACCCTGATGCAACCATAACATAACCCTTATGTAAGCAATAACTATATACAAGCATTGCAGAAAAATCCCGCACTTGGGACGGGCGCCCAGCATCCACTACGGACTACGAGAAATAGATTTACCGGTAAGTAAAATCTTATTTTCTCTAACGTCCTAGTGGATGCTGGGGACTCCGTAAGGACCATGGGGATTATACCAAAGCTCCCAAACGGGCGGGAGAGTGCGGATGACTCTGCAGCAAGAATGAGCAAACACAAGGTCCTCCTCAGCCAGGGTATCAAACTTGTAGAACTTTGCAAAAGTGTTTGAACCCGACCAAGTAGCTGCTCGGCAAAGCTGTAATGCCGAGACCCCTCGGGCAGCCGCCCAAGAAGAGCCCACCTTCCTCGTGGAATGGGCTTTTACTGATTTTGGTAGCGGCAATCCAGCCGCAGAATGAGCCTGCTGAATCGTGTTACAGATCCAGCGAGCAATAGTTTGCTTTGAAGCAGGAGCACCCAGCTTGTTGGGTGCATACAGGATAAACAGTGACTCAGTTTTCCTGGCTCTAGCCGTTCTGGCTACATAAACCTTCAAAGCCCTGACCACATCTAGTAACTCGGAATCCTCCAAGTCACGAGTAGCCACAGGCACCACAATAGGTTGGTTCATATGAAAAGATGACACCACTTTTGGCAGAAATTGCGGACGGGTCCGCAATTCCGCCCTGTCCATATGGAAAACCAGATAGGGGCTGTTATGTGACAAAGCCGCTAATTCTGACACACTCCTAGCTGAAGCCAAGGCTAACAGCATGACCACCTTCCACGTGAGAAATTTTAACTCCACGGTTTTAAGTGGCTCAAACCACCACGTTAAGATCCCAAGGTGCCACTGGAGGCACAAAAGGGGGCTGAATATGCAGCCCTCCCGTTACAAACGTCTGAACTTCAGGAAGAGAAGCCAGTTCTTTTTGAAAGAAAATGGATAGGGCCGAAATCTGGACCTTAATGGAACCCAATTTTAGGCCCAAAGTCACTCTCGACTGTAGGAAGTGAAGGAAACGGCCCAGCTGGAATTCCTCTGTAGGGGCATTCCTTGCCTCACACCAAGCAACATATTTTCGCCATATACGGTGATAATGTTTAGCCGTCACGTCCTTCCTAGCCTTTATCAGCGTAGGAATAACCTCATCCGGAATGTCTTTTACTGCTAGGATCCAGCGTTCAACCGCCATGCCGTCAAACGCAGCCGCGGTAAGTCTTGGAACAGACAGGGCCCCTGTTGCAACAGGTCCTGTCTTAGAGGCAGAGGCCATGGGTCCTCTGTGAGCATTTCTTGCAGCTCTGGATACCAAGTCCTTCTTGGCCCATCCGGAACAATGAGTATTGTTCTCACTCCTCTTTTTCTTATGATTCTCAGCACCTTGGGTATGAGAGGAAGAGGAGGAAACACATAAACCGACTGGAACACCCACGGTGTCACTAGTGCGTCTACAGCTATCACCTGAGGGTCTCTTGACCTGGCGCAATACCTCTGTAGCTTTTTGTTGAGGCGGGATGCCATCATGTCCACCTGTGGCAGTTCCCACGAACCTGCAATCTGCGCGAAGACTTCTTGATGAAGTCCCCACTCTCCCGGGTGGAGGTCGTGCCTGCTGAGGAAGTCTGCTTCCCAGTTGTCCACTCCCGGAATGAACACTGCTGACAGTGCTCGTACGTGATTCTCCGCCCAGCGAAGAATTCTGGTGGCTTCCGCCATTGCCACCCTGCTCCTTGTGCCGCCTTGGCGGTTTACATGAGCCACTGCGGTGATGTTGTCTGATTGAATCAGCACCGATTGGTCGCGAAGCAGGGTCTCCGCTTGACTTAGGGCGTTGTATATGGCCCTTAGTTCCAGGATATTGATGTGAAGGCAAGTCTCCTGACTTGACCACAGACCCTGGAAATTTCTTCCCTGTGTGACTGCCCCCCACCCTCGGAGGCTTGCATCCGTGGTCACCAGGACCCAGTCCTGAATGCCGAATCTGCGGCCCTCGAGAAGGTGAGCACTCTGCAGCCACCACAGAAGAGACACCCTGGGGGATAGGGTGATCAGCCGATGCATCTGTAGATGTGATCCGGACCACTTGTCCAACAGATCCCATTGAAAGGTCCTCGCATGGAACCTGCCGAAGGGAATGGCCTCGTATGATGCCACCATCTTTCCCAGGACTCGCGTGCAGTGATGCACCGACACCTGTTTTGGTTTTAAGAGGTCTCTGACCAGTGTCATGAGTTCCTGAGCCTTCTCCGTCGGGAGAAAAACCTTCTTCTGGTCTGTGTCCAGAATCATGCCCAGGAAGGGCAGACGCGTCGTAGGAATCAGCTGCGACTTTGGAATATTCAGAATCCAGCCGTGCTGTTGCAACACTTCCCGAGAGCGTGCTACGCTGATCAGCAACTGCTCTCTGGACCTCGCCTTATGAGGAGATCGTCCAAGTATGGGATAATTGTGACTCCTTGCTTTCGCAGGAGCACCATCATTTCCGCCATTACCTTGGTAAATATTCTCGGTGCCGTGGAGAGACCAAACGGCAACGTCTGAAATTGGTAATGACAATCCTGTACCACAAATCTGAGGTACTCCTGATGAGGTGGATAAATGGGGACATGAAGGTAAGCATCCTTTATGTCCAGAGACACCATAAAATCGCCCTCCTCCAGGCTTGCGATGACCGCTCTGAGCGATTCCATCTTGAACTTGAACTTTTTCAGGTATATGTTCAGGGATTTTAAATTCAATATGGGTCTGACCGAACCGTCTGGTTTCGGTACCACAAACATGGTCGAATAGTAACCCCTTCCCTGTTGAAGGAGGGGAACCTTTACCACCACCTGCTGGAGATACAATTTGTGAATTGCAGCTAACACTATTTCCCTCTCTAAGGGGGAAGCTGGCAGGGCCGATTTGAGGTAACGGTGAGGGGGCATCTCTTCGAATTCCAGCTTGTATCCCTGAGATACAATCTCTATAGCCCAGGGATCCACCTGTGAGTGAACCCACTTGTGGCTGAAATTTCGGAGACGCGCCCCCACCGGGCCTAGCTCCGCCTGTGGAGCCCCAGCGCCATGCGGTGGATTTAGTGGAAGCCGGGGAGGACTTCTGTTCCTGGGAACTAGCTGTATTGTGCAGCTTCTTTCCTCTACCCCTGCCTCTGGCAAGAAAGGACGCACCTCGGACTTTCTTGCCTTTTTGTGATCGAAAGGACTGCATTTGGTAATACGGTGCTTTCTTAGGTTGTGAGGGAACATATGGCAAAAAATTTGACTTTCCAGCCGTAGCTGTGGAGACCAGGTCCGAGAGACCGTCCCCAAACAATTCCTCACCCTTGTAAGGTAAAACCTCCATGTGCCTTTTCGAGTCGGCATCGCCTGTCTATTGCCGAGTCCACAGGACTCTTCTGGCAGAAATCGACATTGCATTTATTCTAGAGCCCAGTAGGCTAATGTCTCTTTGAGCATCTCTCATATATAGGACAGCGTCTTTTATATGCCCCAGGGTTAGTAATATAGTATCCTTGTCCAAGGTATCAAGTTCCTCAGATAAGGTATCTGTCCATGCTGCTGCAGCACTACACATCCAGGCCGACGCAATCGCCGGCCGTAGTAAGGTACCTGAATGTGTATAAATGGACTTCAGGATACCCTCCTGCTTTCTATCCGCAGCATCTTTAAGGGTGGCCGTATCCTGTGACGGCAGGGCTACCCTCTTGGATAAGCGTGTTAAAGCTTTGTCTACCCTAGGGGAGGATTCCCAGCGCAACTTGTCCGTTGACGGGAAAGGATACGCCAAAAGCATCCGTTTGGAAATCTGCAGTTTTCTATCTGGAGATTCCCAAGCCTTTTCACATAACTCATTTAACTCATGTGAAGGGGGAAAGGTCACCTCTTGCCTTTTCTCCCCATACATATAAACCCTCTTGTCAGGGACTGGGGTTTCCTCTGTGATGTGCAACACAACTTTCATTGCTATAATCATGTAACGGATGGCTTTAGCCATTTTAGGCTGTAACTTTGCATCATCGCCATCGACACTGGAGTCAGAATCCGTGTCGATATCTGTGTCAACAATTTGGGATAGTGGGCGCTTCTGAGACCCTGACGGCCTCTGCGACGTAGGATCAGGCATGGGTTGAGACCCTGACTGTCCCAAGGCTTCAGCTTTATCCAACCTTTTATGCAAGGAATTAACATTATCATTTAAAACCTTCCACATATCCATCCAATCGGGTGTCGGCGCCGTCGGCGGCGACCCCACTTTCATTTGTACCCGCTCTGTTTCCACATAGCCTTCCTCGTCAAACATGCCGACACAAGCGTGCCGACACACCACACACACAGGGGATGCTCTATTTGAAGACAGTTCCCCCACAAGGCCTTTTGGAGAGACAGAGAGAGAGTATGCCAGCACACACCCCAGCGCTATATGACCCAGGAATCACACAGTAACTTAGTGTTAACCCAGTAGCTGCTGTACATACTGTTTTTGCGCCAAAATTATGTGCCCCCCCCCCTCTCTTTTTTACCCTCTTTCTACCGTGATTCTGCAGGGGAGAGCCTGGGGAGCTTCCTCTCAGCAGAGCTGTGGAGAGAAAATGGCGCTGGTGAGTGCTGAGGAAGAAGCCCCGCCCCCTCAGCGGCGGGCTTCTGTCCCGCGTTTTGTGTGTAAAATAATGGCGGGGGCTCATGCATATATACAGTGCCCAACTGTATATATGCTGCTTTTTGCCAAGAGGTTCCCAATTGCTGCCCAGGCGCCCCCCCCTGCGCCCTGCACCCTACAGTGACCGGAGTGTGTGGGTTTAGTGTGGGAGCAATGGCGCACAGCTGCAGTGCTGTGCACTACCTCATATGAAGACTGGAGTCTTCTGCCGCCAATTTTGAAGTCTTCTTGCTTCTCACGCCGGCTTCTGTCTTCTGGCTCTGCGAGGGGGGCGGCGGCGCGGCTCCGGGATCGGACGACCAAGGGTGCGATCCTGTGTACGATCCCTCTGGAGCTAATGGTGTCCAGTAGCCTAAGAAGCAGGACCTATCTTCAGTGAGTAGGGCTGCTTCTCTCCCCTCAGTCCCACGTAGCAGAGAGTCTGTTGCCAGCAGATCTCTCTGAAAATAAAAAAACCTAACAAAATACTTTCTTTTTAGCAAGCTCAGGAGAGCTCACTAAGTAGCACCCAGCGCGTCCGGGCACAGATTCAAACTGAGGTCTGGAGGAGGGACATAGAGGGAGGAGCCAGTGCACACCAGTATCCAAATTCTTTCTTAAAGTGCCCTGTCTCCTGCGGAGCCCGTCTATTCCCATGGTCCTTACGGAGTCCCCAGCATCCACTAGGACGTTAGAGAAATGAACGTTACCTCGTTCATTAATGAACGAGATCGTTCATATCATGCAGTGATGTCGGCCAGTGTGTAGGGCCCTTTAGTGTTTGTGTGCTTATTTCCATCCATATAGGAGCAGATAAAGGCTTGATCATTATGTGCAGAGATAAGGTAGCAGGGAACCCTGCCTATATTGTCAGTCCTGGCACCCACTATTTCTGATGGCAGCCCTGCATGGACGGGTGCGAGTTAGTAACTACCAGATGTTGTGTTCCAAAGTGCACTGGGAAAGGGGAGGAAGGTAGAGGAGATATGTGGGTCAGGTTGGAGGATTAGAAGCATGAGCTGGATGGGAAGTTTTGGGGTGGGAAAAGGAGTGTGAGCAGATACTGATGACTGCACATGGCCCAGGGTTGGGGAAATGTTGCCAGCAGCCATGAGAAGTGTTGTGGAGATGAAGATGGAGAAATAAGATGCTGATAGCTGTGGTCAGTAAGCTGCTGACAGCTGAGCTCTGGGTCCAGCAGCTGCACGGAGATGGCCAGGTCGGTGCAAAATAACATGGTGTCTCAGAATTCACAAACTACGTGATCACCAAGTCATTGTATGATCTAAGCCAGAGTTTCTCACACCCAGCCCTTAGGACCGCTGGCAGGTCATGTGCTTAGGTTTGATATTTTATCACTTTTATAATGATTTGTCAGACCAGCACTCCCTCCTTCCTTCCCTTTCTTCTCCATTCCCACCTTTACCCCTACCAACACTCTCTTCTTTCTCCCTTCCCCATTCCGCTCCTCCTCTTCACCTCACTTTTCCCCTCTTGTCACTTTTGTTTTCTTCCTGTATCGCTTATGTTTAGACCTTTTGTTCTATCTGCCGTTATTCGTTCTTATTTTCCTAATAGAACACCTAGAGATCCACTTTCCTAGTGAGAGTGGCTCCTTATTGGTTTCCTGTTCTTGCTTAATGCTGTATTGTCAGGCCTTTGCAGAGGGTCATAGAGGCCTGGGGAAACCTAAATTATTAGGCACCCACTCCCTCCTTCTTAAAAAATGTATAAATAAAATAGTGTATACCATCCATACTGATGTACTAGATTATTGGAGACTTCACATTAGAAGTGCTTTTTTATCTCAGGTGCTATATTTTTCTTTAACTTTCATTACTTGGAAACTGCCATATTAGGAAATGGACAAAAATATTAAAAAAAACAATAAGTTGGAAAAGTTTGAGCCCCCTGCCAGTTGGAGGCCTGCGGAAATTTCCCTCCTAGTTCCCCCCCATCTCCTCTTGTAGGTCCTGTGTACTATTGCTCTGTTTTGTTTTTTTCTTCAAAATCAATTACAAAATCACTTTAAAAATACTGCAATAAAGGAAACAACCCCGTTATTCTGACAGAGCCTCTTACAATGTAACACTATTATCAATGATATACCAAAATGCTATTGCTGTAACTCAAGTTACTGATCAATAATTGATTTGTTCATGTTCTCTACAGGTGATTATTATGGCTAATGTATCAGGTATATCTTTTTAGATGATTCTTCTGAGAGAGGCTGCGGTCCGAGCGCCAAAGAACTCGACAGGAAACTCATGAGAATCCATCAAGAGGAGAAATATCTGCTCTTCTACAGAGACCTCAAAGGGAGAGCAGAGACAGAAGCCGTTCTCCTCACTCTGCCCCTGATACATCTACGTCACACAGACCAAGACCACATCATCCACCTGGTGTCAGTCATCTTAATCTAACCGTATATCATGAGCCAGCAGAGAATGGGCAGAATGACCCGGCCACGGTGCTAGAGCTCAACAGGCACAATCTCCCGGCTATGGTGGTCGTGATTACAGGGCAGAATAGCCCAGCCATGAGGATAGAGATTAACAGGCAGGATACCCCGGCCATGGATGTATTGATCAGTTCACATGATCTTCCAGCCACGGTGACAGAGATCAATGAGCAGAATATCCCAGTTAGGCAGATAAAGATCAACGGATTCCCATTTTACCTCGCTGCAGAGAATGAAGTGACACAATCTTGTGTGATCTGTTTAATGGACTTTGGAAATGGAGAGCGGGTGACTGCCATGCCCTGCAGCCACAAATATCACACAAGATAGAGAAGACCACCGGCGGGTTAGACTCCGCGTCTCTGTCCTGTGTATTCGTCAATTCCCAATCAGATAATCCTGTACCATCGACTCAATTCCAATAATCCTGTGACATCGGCTCCAGTCTGATTACTCGTACCATCATTCCTAGTGCTCATCTAGTACCCTCGGAATCTTAGTCATCAGAGGTCCAAAAGCATTAGTCCTGGGAAACCCAGACAGAGGGCCGCGACCTGCTCTTTTGGTGCAGCAAAACCCAAATCCCCTTGCGGGAGTCCCTGGAGAAGACCACCGGCAGGTTAGACTCCGCGCCTCTGTCCAGGATATTCGTCAATTGCCAATCAGATAATCCTGTACCATCGATTCCATTTAAAAAACCTGTACCATCGACTCTATTCCAATAATCCTGTGACATCGGCTCCAGTCTGATTACTCGTACCATCATTCCTAGTGCTCATCTAGTACCCTCGGAATCTTAGTCATCAGAGGCCCAAAAGCATTAGTACTAGAAAACCCAGGCAGAGGGCCACGACCTGCTCTTTCGGTGCAGCGAAACCCAAATCCCCTTGCGGAGTCCCTGGAGAAGACCACCGGTGGGTTAGACTCCGCGCCTCTGTCCTGGGTATTCGTCAATTCCCAATCAGATAATCCTGTACCATCGACTCCATTCCAATAATCCTGTGACATCGGCTCCAGTCTGATTACTCGTACTATCATTCCTAGTGCTCATCTAGTACCCTCGGAATCTTAGTCATCAGAGGCCCAAAAGCATTAGTACTGGAAAACCCAGACAGAGGGCCGCAACCTGCTCTTTCGGTGCAGCGAAACCCAAATCCCCTTGCGGGGGTCCCTGGAGAAGACCACCGGCGGGTTAGACTTTGCGCATCTGTTCTGGGTATTTGTCAATTCCCTAGAAACCTCACCATCCAGCAGCGGTTACTAGTCTGCAAGGATCAAGCTCCAGGTCTCCTAATTCCTGCACATGCACAAGAACTACTAGGAGCCTCCGAGTTTCCACTTCTCTGTATCCACCTCTGGCCCACTGAGGTCACAGCCGGAAACTCAAAACCTCACAGATCTGACACCTCAGCTAGGATGGACGGAAAAAAAAGAAAAGTGATGAGGTGAGCCGGGATGGTTTCATTAGGTCTACTCTCCGGTCACGTGCAGTAATACCAAAATGTGATCCTAAAAAGATTACAGGCTGCTAGAACAGTGAGCAGTGATGGGCTGAGCACATTACAACGTGAAAGCAAGGGCGGCGGGTGGGACTCGAGCTGCAGCCACCTCCACGTGGTGAGTCCTGGGTTGTTGCATGTATTTGTTCGCAACAAGCTGAGAGCTGCAGGCAGAGGGCAACAGTTACCCTACCACCATGGACATAACGGGTTTACTCTGTTATGCCGACTGTCGAGATCCTGGCGCCCAGCATACCAGTGGTGGGATGCCGACTGTTGGCATGCAGGCAGTGGGTCGAGCGCAAAAGAGCCCCTTGTGGGTTCGCTGAATGAATGAAAAATGAATGCAGCACATCTTAGGGGGTGATTCCGAGTTGTTCGCTCGCTAGCAGATTTTAGCAGCATTGCACACGCTAGGCCGCCGCCCTCTGGGAATGTATCTTAGCTTAGCAGAATAACAAACGAAAGATTAGAAGAATTGCGAATAGAAAATTCTTAGCAGTTTATGAGTAGCCCCAGACCTACTCACAGATTGCGATCAGCTCAGGCCGTTTCGTTCCTGGTTTGACGCCACACACACGTTCGGCAAGCAACTCCGTTTCTCCAGACACTTCCACGTTTTTCCCTGACACACCTGCGTTTTTCCGCACACTCCCAGAAAACGGCCAGTTTCCGCCCAGAAACACCCACTTCCTGTCAATCACACTCCGATCACTTCAACGATGAAAAGTCTTCGTTCGGACGTGAGTAAATCTACTAAGTTTTGTGCTAAAATACTTAGCGCATGCGCGCTGCGTACCATGCGCATTTTTGCCTTAATCGCTCCGTTGCGAAAATCGGCAACGAGCGAACAACTCGGAATGACCCCCTTAATTAGTAATGACTACACCTGTGCACCAGCTAGGTGGACTGGAAAATGTGAACTGTTGGTAGATCTCGAGGACTGGTTTGGCCAGCCCTGGCCTAGGGCATTTGGCATGCATAGGGGCATGCATGCCAAGCCTAGAGCCGGCTCAACCTAAGGCAATGGCAGTTCAGATCGAGTACTGCATGTTTAATGCTCCAGCCCCGGCAGCCCCACCGCTAGCTTCAGCGCTGCCCGCGGTGAGGTGAGCCCACCGTTTATTTAGCTAGCAGGCAGTGCTGCAGAAGTCCGCCTACATGCTCCGCCTCCCCCCGAATCCCCGCTATCAGCAGCAGTGTCTCCTGCTACCGACGTCTCTCCCAGCACAGATGTGTGCCAGTTCCACAGTGCCCTGCAGCCGCGCGAAGACGTTGTGTTTGACTGAGGGGGGAGGCAGCAGTGTGGGGAGGTAGCGGGACTCTAGCATCCAGCCTGAGAGAGTCATTCCAGCCCAGTCTTCAGCAGCAGCATCGGTTACACCCAGGTTGGAGTGGGACAGCTCAGGGGAACATCGTCGGAGGGGGGAGCGCTTCGGCAGACAAGATGTTAATACAGGAAGTGTTATAGCGGGCACGATGCGTGCGGCTATAATGCATTTACCTATTTGAGCCGTACAGTCAGACGCCCTCCCTCCAGATACGGACATTGGCCCTCATTCCGAGTTGATCGGTCGCAAGGCGAATTTAGCAGAGTTACACACGCTAAGCCGCCGCCTACTGGGAGTGAATCTTAGCATCTTAAAATTGCGACCGATGTATTCGCAATATTGCGATCACAAACTACTTAGCAGTTTCAGAGTAGCTTCAGACTTACTCTGCCTGTGCGATCAGTTCAGTGCTTGTCGTTCCTGGTTTGACGTCACAAACACACCCAGCGTTCGCCCAACCACTCCCCCGTTTCTCCAGCCACTCCTGCGTTTTTTCCGGAAACGGTAGCGTTTTCAGCCACACGCCCATAAAACGCCGTGTTTCCGCCCAGTAACACCCATTTCCTGTCAATCACATTACGATCGCCGGAGCGAGGAAAAAGCCGTGAGTAAAAATACTATCTTCATAGCAAAGATACTTGGCGCAGTCGCAGTGCGAATATTGCGCATGCGCACTATGCGGAATTTCACTGCGATGCGATGAAAAATACCGAGCGAACGACTCGGAATGAGGGCCATTGCTTGAATAAATAAGCACAACTAACTTCAACTGAATACAACTATTGAAACTAAAATTCTATATGGCACTTTTTAGGATTAGATACCATGATTAAGGATTTCTGTTCATAACCCCTTATTGGGTAACCTTAATGATTTGAAGAAATATATTGTTATTATGTGTGCATAATGTGTATGTACAGTAATATTCATTTTTAATAAATGTGTTATGGCACTCCCTAGGTATTCCTATTGCCTTTTGTTGTTACTTATCCTTGGCATCACAGTACCGCCAATTTGGGAGCAGCATTACATGATAATTATACATACAATAATATAGTGATTGGCCGAACAGTGGCTTAATAATTGCTAGGGATTCATTTGTTGTTTCACTGTTATCCCTGCCTACCACCACATACACACAGTACACACTACAAACACATGCAGCACACACACGCACCACCACATATACACACACACACAGTACACACTACATGCACATACACTACACAATACACACATCACCACATATATATATATATATACACACACACACTCCACTGCGACATATACACACAAACACTACACACACACCACCGCTACATATACACATACAGTACACACACCCACTACATTTACACACATAAGGTACACACACCCACAACCATATATACACAAACACACACACAGTACACACTACACATACATAAACCACCACCACATATAGACACAGTACACACCCACACCACCACATACACACACTCACATTACACACTACATACACATACAGTAAACACACACACCACCATATACGCACTCACATTACACACTACACACACATACAGTACACACTACACACACCACAACATATACACACACACACACCACGACATACGCACATGCAGCACACAACCACCCACAACCATATATACACATACATACATACACCACCACATATAGACACAGTACACACTACACACATACAGTGTACACACACCACCGCTGCATATACACATGCACAGTATACACTACATACACGTACAGTACACACACACATAACTAAATATACACACTACATATACACACACACTACGGCTGCATATACAAATGCACAGTACACACTACATACACATACAGTACACGCGCATACTCCACCACATCTACACACAGTACACACTACACACACATACAGTACACACACACACATACAGTACACACACATCACATACAGTACACACATCACATATACACACACACACACACACACACACACACACAGTACACACTACACACACATACAGTACAAACTACACACACATACAGTACACACCATCACATATACATACACACACAGTACACACACACCACCATATATGCACACAAACACTACAATTACCAGGCTTCATGCAGCAGCAGCAGCAGCAGCTCCTCGTGTAGTCTGGGGGGGCGGAGCTTGTGGGTGACAGGCCCAGTCAGGACCCCGGAGAAGGAAAGACTGGGGTAGATGCTAGAATCAAGTGGGCTAAGGGACCTTTTCCGTAAGGGGGAGGAGTTACGACGCAAGGGGGAGGAGCTAGGCCAGCGGGATAGTTCCTCTACTATCCACGCCACCAACTATTACCTTTAGTAATTAGGTGGTGAGCGAAGCGGAGCGGAGCGAGCCACCGTGCCCGAAGCGTGGCGAGCGAAGCGAGCCCGCGAGGGTACTTTTCGGGTACCCTGTTCGCCCGTAGCTCCTCCCCCTGGTGACGTAGCTCCTCCCCTCAATACGTCACAAGGTCCCTTCAGCCCCTCCGATATAGAACCAACCGAAAGACTGGGGGGGAGGGGCAGCCACCAAACTGCCTGCACCGTTCTGTGACTCATCTTGGTGAGAGTGCTGGAGTCGGGGAGATGGGGCATGGGAGAGAGGAGGCTGCTGCCAGTCTGACAGGAAAAATATTTTTTTCCTGTCAGTGCTGTCAGCCTCCTGTGTTCTTATTTGCAATGGGGGGGCCTGGAGCTGCAGCTCCATCTGCCCCATTGTTAATCCGGCCCTGCATATTGCTATTGTCATAATTTCAGCCACTGGCCAAGAGAAGGGGGTTTCGGGATAACCGGAACCCCCCTCCCTGCGTCTGCCTATGGCTTACCGACTTTCTGGCTGCCCCATGTGGGAGGGGCAGTCAGGCTGGTAACACAGCTGACATTGCCTCATCAGGGTCGGGCAGCATTGGGGCATGGATGCACAATTGCGCCATCATTTCCGTGCCCCACGCTATTCAATGCCCAGATTACTGGCATAGCATAGCGGGGGCAGGACTACGATGACGTGATTCAGCAGGAAACGCATCACTGTCCTCCCCAGACTGCCCACTGAGGGTGGTGGGGGGTTACAGGAAGCGGCAGGGGGTGAGACTTTCCTACCTTTCTGGGGGACCAGGAGCGCTACCCGATTTCCTGGAGCCTCCCAGCTGATCCGCGAGGGCTCTTTGTGCAGCCCCCTTATGACATGTTGTACTACTTATAATAATAGTATGGATAGTTTACTAAACATAACTCTCCAGCAAGGGTGTAGCTGGCATATGTGCAGACAGTGCTGCTGCTATGGGGCCCAGAGCTGAGAGGGGCCACCTTCCATGTCACATTTACATGTGTTATATACATTTCTCTGACGTCCTAGTGAATGCTGGGAACTCCGTAAGGACCATGGGGAATAGACGGGCTCCGCAGGAGACTGGGCACTCTTAAAAGAAAGATTAGGTACTATATCTGGTGTGCACTGGCTCCTCCCTCTATGCCTCTCCTCCAGACCTCAGTTAGAATCTGTGCCCGGCCCGAGCTGGATGCACCTAGTGGGCTCTCCTGAGCTCACTAGAAAAGAAAGTATTTGTTAGGTTTTTTATTTTCAGTGAGATCTGCTGGCAACAGACTCACTGCTACGAGGGACTGAGGGGAGAGAAGCAAACCTACCTGCTTGCAGCTAGCTTGTGCTTCTAAGGCTACTGGACACCATTAGCTCCAGAGGGATCGAACACAGGGCCCGACCTCGATCGTCCGTTCCCGGAGCCGCGCCGCCGTCCCCCTTGCAGAGCCAGAAGATAAAGATGAAAAACGGCGTCTGAAGACTCCTGTCTTCATTAAGGTAGCGCACAGCACTGCAGCTGTGCGCCATTGCTCCCATAGCACACCACACACTCCGGTCACTGTTGGGTGCAGGGCGCTGGGGGGGGGGGCCCTGGGCAGCAATTAGTTTACCTTTTTGGCACAAATAGCACATAATACAGTGTATAACACTGTATATGCGCAAAAAACCCCGCCATTAACATTATAAAAAGCGGGAGAAGCCCGCCGCTGAGGGGGCGGGGCTATCTTCCTCAGCACAGCCAGCGCCATTTTCTCTTCACAGCTCCGCTGGAAGGACGCTCCCCAGGCTCTCCCCTGCAGTATCCAGTACAACAAGGGTAAAAAAGAGAGGGGGGGCACATAAATTTAGGCGCAATTTGTGTTAATAAGCAGCTATTGGGAAAAATCACTCAGTATAGTGAAAATCCCTGTGTTATATAGCGCTGTGGTGTGTGCTGGCATACTCTCTCTCTGTCTCCCCAAAGGACTTTGTGGGGTCCTGTCCTCAGTCAGAGCATTCCCTGTGTGTGTGCGGTGTGTCGGTACGGCTGTGTCGACATGTTTGATGAGGAGGGCTACGTGGAGGCGGAGCAGGAGCCGATAAGTGTGATGTCGCCCCCTACGGGGCCGACACCGGAGAGTGGATGGATATGTGGAAGGTATTAACCGACAGTGTCAACTCTTTACATAAAAGGTTTGATGACATAACAGTCTTGGGACAGCCGGCATCTCAGCCCGCGCCTGCCCAGGCGTCTCAGAGGCCATCAGGGGCTCAAAAACGCCCGCTAGCTCAGGTGGCAGACACCGATGTCGACACGGAGTCTGACTCCAGTGTAGACGAGGATGAGACAAATGTACAGTCCACAAGGGCCATCAGATGCATGATTACGGCAATGAAAAATGTGTTGCACATTTCTGACATTAACCCGGTTACCACTAAAAAGGGTATTATGTTTGGGGAGAAAAAGCAGCCAGTGACTTTTCCCCCATCTGATGAATTAAATGAATTGTGTGAAGAAGCGTGGTGTTCCCCTGATAAGAAACTAGTGATTTCTAAGAGGTTACTGATGGTGTACCCTTTCCCGCCAACGGATAGGTTACGCTGGGAGACATCCCCTAGGGTGGACAAGGCGCTCACACGATTATCTAAAAGGGTGGCACTGCCGTCTCAGGATACGGCCGCCCTAAAGGAGCCTGCAGATAGAAAGCAGGAGGCTATCCTGAAGTCGGTATATACACACTCGGGTACTATACTGAGACCTGCTGTTGCTTCAGCATGGATGTGTAGTGCTGCAGCAGCATGGTCTGATACCCTGTCAGACAACATTGATACCCTCGACAGGGATGCTATTTTGCTAACCATAGAGCATATAAAGGACATCGTCTTGTATATGAGGGATGCACAGAGGGACATTTGCCGGCTGGCATCTAGAATTAATGCAATGTCCATTTCTGCCAGGAGAGTATTATGGACTCGGCAGTGGACAGGTGATGCTGATTCTAAAAGGCACATGGAGGTTTTGCCTTATAAGGGTGAGGAATTGTTTGGGGACGGTCTCTCGGACCTCGTATCCACAGCAACAGCTGGGAAGTCGACTTTTTTACCTCAGGTTCCCTCACAGCCTAAGAAAGCACCGTATTATCAAGTACAGTCTTTCGGCCTCAGAAAGGCAAGCGGGTCAGAGGCGCATCCTTTCTGCCCAGAGGCAGGGGTAGAGGAAAAAAGCTGCACCAGACAGCCAGTTCCCAGGAACAAAAATCCTCCCCTGCTTCCACTAAGTCCACTGCATGACGCTGGGGCTCCACAGGTGGAGCCAGGTGCGGTGGGGGCGCGTCTCCGGAACTTCAGCGACCAGTGGGTTCGCTCACAGGTGGATCTCTGGGTTCTACAAGTGGTATCTCAGGGATACATGCTGGAGTTCGAGGCGACTCCCCCTCGCCGTTACCTCAAATCAGCCTTGCCAGCTGCTCCCAGGGAAAGGGAGGTAGTGCTGGCGGCTATTCACAAGCTGTACCTTCAGCAGGTGATAATCAAGGTTCCCCTCCTTCAACAGGGACGGGGTTACTATTCCACAATGTTTGTGGTACCGAAACCAGACGGTTCGGTGAGACCCATTCTAAATTTAAAATCCTTGAACACTTATGTAAGGAAGTTCAAGTTCAAAATGGAATCGCTCAGGGCGGTTATTGCAAGCCTGGAAGAGGGGGATTTTATGGTGTCGCTGGACATCAAGGACGCTTATCTGCATGTCTCCATTTACCCACCTCACCAGGAGTACCTCAGGTTTGTGGTACAGGACTGTCATTACCAATTCCAGACGTTGCCGTTTGGTCTGTCCACGGCACCGAGGGTATTTACCAACGTAATGGCCGAAATGATGATACTCCTTCGGAAGAAGGGAGTTATAATTATCCCGTACTTGGACGATCTCCTTATAAAGGCGAGGTCCAAGGAGCAGTTGTTAGTCAACGTAGCACTATCTCGGGAAGTGCTGCAACAGCACGGCTGGATTCTGAATATCCCAAAGTCGCAGCTGATTCCTGCAACGCGTCTGCTGTTCTTGGGCATGATTCTGGACACAGAACAGAAGAAGGTGTTTCTCCCGGTGGAGAAGACCCAGGAATTGTCATCTCTGGTCAGGGACCTCCTGAAACCAAAACCGGTGTCGGTGCATCACTGCACGCGAATCCTGGGAAAGATGGTAGCTTCTTACGAAGCAATTCCCTTCGGCAGGTTCCATGCAAGGATCTTTCAGTGGGATCTGTTAGACAAGTGGTCCGGATCGCATCTTCAGATGCATCGGCTGATCACCCTGTCCCCGAGGGCCAGGGTGTCTCTGCTGTGGTGGCTGCAGAGTGCTCATCTTCTCGAGGGCCGCAGATTCGGCATACAGGACTGGGTCCTGGTGACCACGGATGCAAGCCTCCGAGGTTGGGGGGCAGTCACTCAGGGAAGGAACTTCCAAGGACAGTGGTCAAGTCAGGAGACTTCCCTTCACATAAATATTCTGGAACTAAGGGCCATTTACAACGCCCTGAGTCAAGCAGAACCCCTGCTTCAAAACCAACCGGTGCTGATTCAGTCAGACAACATCACGGCGGTCGCCCACGTAAACCGACAGGGCGGCACAAGAAGCAGGATGGCGATGGCAGAAGCCACAAGGATTCTTCGATGGGCGGAGAATCACGTGCTAGCACTGTCAGCAATGTTCATTCCGGGAGTGGACAACTGGGAAGCAGACTTCCTCAGCAGGCACGACCTCCACCCCGGAGAGTGGGGACTTCATCCAGAAGTCTTCACGCTGGTTGTAAATCATTGGGAACGGCCACAGGTAGACATGATGGCGTCCCGTCTCAACAAAAAGCTAAAAAAATATTGCGCCAGGTCAAGAGACCCTCAGGCGATAGCTGTGGACGCACTAGTGACACCGTGGGTGTACCAGTCGGTTTATTTGTTCCCTCCTCTTCCTCTCATACCCAAGGTACTGAGGATTGTAAGAAAGAGAGGAGTAAGAACTATACTCATCGTTCCGGATTGGCCAAGAAGAACTTGGTACCCAGAACTACAAGAAATGATCTCAGAGGAACCATGGCCTCTGCCTCTCAGTCAGGACCTGTTACAGCAGGGGCCCTGTCTGTTCCAAGACTTACCGCGGCTGCGTTTGACGGCATGGCGGTTGAACGCCGGATCCTAACGGAAAAGGGCATTCCAGATGAAGTGATTCCTATGCTGATAAAGGCTAGGAAAGACGTGACAGCACAACATTATCACCGTATATGGCGAAAATATGTTGCTTGGTGTGAGGCCAGGAAGGTCCCTACAGAGGAATTCCAGCTGGGTCGATTCCTGCACTTCCTACAGTCAGGAGCGACTATGGGCCTAAAATTAGGATCCATAAAGATCCAGATATCGGCCCTATCTATTTTCTGTCAAAAAGAACTGGCTTCAGAAATCCCACTGGTTTGAGCCACTTAAGACCGTGGAGTTAAATTATCTCACGTGGAAAGTGATCATGCTATTGGCCTTAGCTTCGGCTAGGCGTGTGTCAGAATTGGCGGCTTTGTCGTGTAAAAGCCCTTATCTGATCTTCCATATGGACAGGGCAGAATTGAGGACTCGTCCCCAATTTCTCCCTAAGGTGGTATCAGCGTTTCATTTGAACCAACCTATTGTGGTGCCTGCGGCTACTAGGGACTTGGAGGACTCCAAGTTACTAGATGTAGTCAGGGCTTTGAAAATCTATGTAGCCAGGACGGCTGGAGTCAGGAAAACTGACTCGCTGTTTATCCTGCATGCGCCCAACAAGCTGGGTGCTCCTGCTTCAAAGCAAACTATTGCGCGCTGGATCTGTAACACGATTCAGCAAGCTCATTCTGCGGCAGGATTGCCGCATCCTAAATCAGTAAAAGCCCATTCCACAAGGAAGGTGGGCTCTTCTTGGGCGGCTGCCCGAGGGGTCTCGGCTTTACAGCTTTGCCGAGCTGCTACTTGGTCGGGTTCAAACACATTTGCTAAGTTCTACAAGTTTGATACCCTGGCTGAGGAGGACCTTGCCTTTTCTCATTCGGTGCTGCAGAGTCATCCGCACTCACCCGCCCGTTTGGGAGCTTTGGTATAATCCCCATGGTCCTTACGGAGTTCCCAGCATCCACTAGGACGTCAGAGAAAATAAGAATTTACTCACCGGTAATTCTATTTCTCGTAGTCCGTAGTGGATGCTGGGCGCCCGTCCCAAGTACGGACTCTCTGCAATACATGTATATAGTTATTGCTTAACTAAAGGGTTATTGTTATGAGCCATCTGTTACTGAGGGCTCAGTTGTTGTTCATACTGTTAACTGGGTATGGTTATCACGAGTTGTACAGTGTGATTGGTGTGGCTGGTATGAGTCTTACCCTGGATTACAAATCGTTTCCTAGTAATGTCAACTCTTCCGGGCACAGTTTCCCTAACTGAGGTCTGGAGGAGGGGCATAGAGGGAGGAGCCAGTGCACACCAGATAGTACCTAATCTTTCTTTTAGAGTGCCCAGTCTCCTGCGGAGCCCGTCTATTCCCCATGGTCCTTACGGAGTTCCCAGCATCCACTACGGACTACGAGAAATAGAATTTCTCTAACGTCCTAGTGGATGCTGGGAACTCCGAAAGGACCATGGGGAATAGCGGCTCCGCAGGAGTCTGGCCACAACTAAAAGAAAGCTTTTAGACTACCTGGTGTGCACTGGCTCCTCCCACTATGACCCTCCTCCAAGCCTCAGTTAGATTTTTGTGCCCGGCCGAGCTGGATGCACACTAGGGGCTCTCCTGAGCTCTTAGAAAGAAAGTATATTTTAGGTTTTTTATTTTACAGTGAGACCTGCTGGCAACAGGCTCACTGCAACGAGGGACTAAGGGGAGAAGAAGCGAACCTACCTGCTTGCAGCTAGCTTGGGCTTCTTAGGCTACTGGACACCATTAGCTCCAGAGGGACCGACCGCATGGAACTGGCCTTGGTGTTCGGTCCCGGAGCCGCGCCGCCGTCCCCCTTACAGAGCCAGAAGCAAGAAGAAGTCCGGAAAATCGGCGGCATGAAGACTTCTGTCTTCACCAAGGTAGCGCACAGCACTGCAGCTGTGCGCCATTGCTTCTCATACACACTTCACACTCCGGTCACTGAGGGTGCAGGGCGCTGGGGGGGGGGCGCCCTGAGCAGCAATAAAAACACCTTGGCTGGCAAAACAATCACAATATATAGCCCCAGAGGCTATATATGTGATAATTACCCCTGCCAGAATCCTTAAAAAAGCGGGAGAAAAGTCCGCGAAAAAGGGGCGGAGCTATCTCCCTCAGCACACTGGCGCCATTTTTCCCTCACAGTTCCGCTGGAAGGAAGCTCCCTGGCTCTCCCCTGCAGTCTACACTACAGAAAAGGGTAAAAAAGAGAGGGGGGGCACTAAATTTAGGCGCAGTAAATATTATAGCAGCTATAGGGGACATAATTCAGTTAGTCCCTGCAGTATATAGCGCTCTGGTGTGTGCTGGCATACTCTCTCTCTCTGTCTCCCCAAAGGGCTTCTGTGGGGTCCTGTCCTCTGTTAGAGCATTCCAGGTTTGTGTGCGGTGTGTCGGTACGGCTGTGTCGACATGTTTGAGGAGGAAAATTATGTGGAGGCGGAGCAGATGCCTGTAGAAGTGATGTCACCCCCTGCGGGGCAGACACCTGAGTGGATGGTTTTATGGAAGGAATTACGTGCAAGTGTCGACTCCTTACACAAAAAATTTGACGACATGCCAAATGCGGGACAGCCAGCTTCTCAGCTCGTGCCTGCCCAGGTGTCTCAAAGGCCATCAGGGGCTCTAAAACGCCCGCTACCTCAGATGGCAGACCCAGATGTCGACACGGATACTGATACCAGTGTCGACGACGATGAGTCAAATCTAATGTCCACTAAGGCCATTCGCTGCATGATTGAGGCAATGAAAGAGGTGTTACACATTTCAGATATAAACCCAGGTACCACTAAAAAGGGTATTATGTTTGGGGAGAAAAAACTACCCGTAGTTTTTCCCCCATCTGAAGAATTAAATGAAGTGTGTGAAGAAGCGTGGGCTTTCCCTGATAAAAGATTGATTATCTCAAAAAAATTATTAATGGCGTTCCCTTTCCCGCCAGAGGATAGGGCACGTTGGGAAACACCTCCCAGGGTGGATAAAGCGCTCACACGTTTGTCTAAAAAGGTGGCACTTCCGTCTCCGGATACGGCCGCCCTGAAGGAGCCTGCGGATAGAAAGCAGGAGGCGATCCTGAAGTCTATATATACACACACAGGCATTATACTTAGACCAGCTATTGCATCAGCATGGATGTGCAGTGCTGCCGCTGCGTGGTCAGATTCCCTGTCAGAAAATATTGACACCCTATACAGGGACACTATTCTGCTAACCATAGAGCATATAAAAGACTCAGTCTTATACATGAGAGATGCACAGAGGGAGATCTGCCGGCTGGCATCTAAAATAAGTGCATTGTCCATTTCTGCTAGAAGAGGCTTATGGACTCGGCAGTGGACAGGGGATGCAGATTCCAAAAGGCACATGGAAGTTTTGCCTTATAAGGGTGAGGAGTTATTCGGGGATGGTCTCTCGGACCTCGTTTCCACAGCAACAGCTGGGAAGTCAGCATTTTTACCCCATGTTCCCTAACAGCCTAAAAAAGCGCCGTTTTATCAGGTACAGTCCTTTCGGTCCCAGAAAAACAGGCGAGGAAAAGGCGGGTCCTTTCTGTCCAGAGGCAGAGGTAGGGGAAAAAGGCTGCAACAAACAGCTAGTTCCCAGGAGCAAAAGTCCTCCCCCGCTTCTTCCAAGTCCGCCGCATGACGGTGGGGCTCCACAGGCGGAGCCAGGTACGGTGGGGGGCCGCCTCAAAAATTTCAGCGATCAGTGGGCTCGCTCACAGGTGGATCCCTGGATCTTTCAAGTAGTATCTCAGGGGTACAAGCTGGAATTCGAGGCGTCTCCCTACCGCCGTTTCCTCAAATCTGCCTTGCCAACAACTCCCTCGGACAGGGAGGCTGTGCTAGAGGCAATTCACAAGCTGTATTCCCAGCGGGTGATAGTCAAGGTGCCCCTACTTCAACAAGGACGGGGTTACTATTCCACACTGTTTGTGGTACCGAAACCGGACGGTTCGGTGAGACCCATTTTAAATTTGAAATCCTTGAACACATACATAAAAAAATTCAAGTTCAAGATGGAATCGCTCAGGGCGGTTATTGCAAGCCTGGACGAGGGGGATTACATGGTATCCCTGGACATCAAGGATGCTTACCTGCATGTCCCCATTTACCATCCTCACCAGGAGTACCTCAGATTTGCGGTACAGGATTGCCATTACCAATTCCAGACGCTGCCGTTTGGTCTGTCCACGGCACCGAGGGTGTTTACCAAGGTAATGGCGGAAATGATGATACTCCTTCGAAAAAAGGGAGTTTTAATTATCCCATACTTGGACGATCTCCTAATAAAGGCGAGATCCATGGAGCAGTTGTTGGTAGGAGTAGCACTATCTCAGGAGGTGCTACACCAGCAAGGTTGGATTCTGAATATTCCAAAGTCACAGCTGGTTCCGACGACACGTCTACTGTTCCTGGGAATTATTCTGGACACAGTCCAGAAAAAAGTGTTTATCCCAGAGGAAAAAGCCATGGAGCTGTCGTCTCTAGTCAGAAACCTCCTGAAACCAAAACAGGTGTCGGTGCATCACTGCACGCGAGTCCTGGGAAAGATGGTGGCTTCTTACGAAGCAATTCCTTTCGGCAGGTTCCATGCCAGAATCTTTCAGTGGGACCTGTTGGACCAATGGTCCGGATCGCATCTTCAGATGCATCGGCTAATAACGCTGTCTCCAAGAACCAGGGTGTCTCTGCTGTGGTGGCTGCAGAGTGCTCATCTTCTAGAGGGCCGCAGATCGGTACTGATCCAGTCAGACAACATCACGGCAGTCGCCCATGTAAACCGACAGGGCAGCACCCGAAGCAGGACGGCGATGGCAGAAGCCACAAGGATTCTCCGATGGGCGGAAAATCACGTGTTAGCACTGTCAGCAGTGTTCATTCCGGGAGTGGACAACTGGGAAGCAGACTTCCTCAGCAGACACGACCTCCACCCGGGAGAGTGGGGACTTCATCCAGAAGTCTTCACACTGATTGTGAATCGTTGGGAACGGCCACAGGTGGACATGATGGCGTCCCGCCTAAACAAAAAACTAGAGAGATATTGCGCCAGATCAAGGGACCCTCAGGCGATAGCGGTGGACGCTCTAGTGACACCGTGGGTGTACCAGTCGGTTTATGTGTTCCCTCCTCTGCCTCTCATACCAAAGGTACAGAGAATAATAAGAAAACGAGGAGTAAGGACAATACTCGTGGTTCCGGATTGGCCAAGAAGAGCGTGGTACCCGGAACTTCAAGAGTTGATCTCAGAGGACCCGTGGCCTCTGCCGCTCAGACAGGACCTGCTGCAGCAGGGGCCCTGTCTGTTCCAAGACTTACCGCGGCTGCATTTGACGGCATGGCGGTTGAACACCGGATCCTAAAGGAAAAGGGCATTCCGGAGGATGTCATTCCTACGCTGATTAAAGCCAGGAAAGATGTAACTGTAAAACATTATCACCGCATATGGCGGAAATATGTTGCTTGGTCTGAGGCCAATAAGGCCCCAACAGAGGAATTTCAGCTGGGTCGATTTCTGCATTTCCTACAGGCAGGAGTGTCTATGGGCCTAAAATTAGGCTCCATTAAGGTGCAGATATCGGCTCTGTCGATTTTCTTCCAAAAAGAACTAGCTTCACTACCTGAAGTTCAGACATTTGTAAAAGGAGTGCTGCATATTCAGCCCCCCTTTGTGCCTCCAGTGGCACCCTGGGATCTCAACGTGGTGTTGAATTTCCTAAAATCACATTGGTTTGAGCCACTGAAGACCGTGGATCTTAAATATCTCACGTGGAAAGTGGTCATGTTATTGGCCTTGGCTTCGGCCAGGCGTGTATCAGAATTGGCGGCTTTGTCATTTAAAAGCCCTTATCTGATTTTTCATATGGATAGGGCGGAATTGAGGACTCGTCCCCAGTTTCTCCCTAAGGTGGTATCAGCTTTTCACTTGAACCAACCTATTGTAGTGCCTGCGGCTACTAGTGACTTGGAGGATTCCAAGTTGCTGGACGTAGTCAGGGCCTTGAAAATGTATGTTTCCAGGACGGCTGGAGTCAGGAAAACTGACTCGCTATTTATCCTGTATGCACCCAACAAACTGGGTGCTCCTGCTTCTAAGCAGACTATTGCTCGCTGGATTTGTAGCACAATTCAGCTGGCGCATTCTGCGGTTGGACTGCCGCGTCCTAAATCAGTTAAAGCCCATTCTACAAGGAAGGTGGGCTCATCTTGGGCGGCTGCCCGAGGGGTCTCGGCTTTACAACTTTGCCGAGCTGCTACTTGGTCAGGGGCAAACACGTTTGCAAAATTCTACAAATTTGATACCCTGGCTGAGGAGGACCTTGAGTTCTCTCATTCGGTGCTGCAGAGTCATCCGCACTCTCCCGCCCGTTTGGGAGCTTTGGTATAATCCCCATGGTCCTTTCGGAGTTCCCAGCATCCACTAGGACGTTAGAGAAAATAAGATTTTACTCACCGGTAAATCTATTTCTCGTAGTCCGTAGTGGATGCAGGGCGCCCGTCCCAAGTGCGGATTGTCTGCAAAAATTGTACATAGTTATTGTTCACTAACGGGTTATTGTTATGAGCCATCTGTTGAGAGGCTCAGTTATGTTTCATACTGTTAACTGGATATGGTATCACGTGTTGTACGGTGTGATTGGTGTGGCTGGTATGAGTCTTACCCGGGATTCAAAATCCTTCCTTATTGTGTCAGCTCTTCCGGGCACAGTATCCTAACTGAGGCTTGGAGGAGGGGCATAGTGGGAGGAGCCAGTGCACACCAGGTAGTCTAAAAGCTTTCTTTTAGTTGTGCCCAGACTTCTGCGGAGCCGCTATTCCCCATGGTCCTTTCGGAGTTCCCAGCATCCACTACGGACTACAAGAAATAGATTTACCGGTGAGTAAAATCTTATTTACCGGTGAGTAAATTCTTATTTTTTTTCACCATTGGGTGGTACATAGGGGCCTATCTAGTTAAGCGCCTGCTCATTGTAATGTGGTATAAAATGAACTGGAGGGTATTATAATCTGTACATAATGTGAACTGGGGCTCTGTAATGTGGCACAATATGAAGCGAAGGCTCTATTGTGGAATGGGCCATGTTGGTGGGCATACCATATACCTCCCAACTGTCCCAGTTTTGGCGGGAGAGTCCTGTTTTTCACGGCCTGTCCCACCCACGGGCCGCAGTGTCCCGCAATGGTGAGGGGGCAGTTGGGAGATCCCCCCTGTCACTTGCTGCTCTGAGCGATGCAGCGATGAATAGATGTTGTGTGCATGCGCACAGTGTCTATTCCCCGACATAGAGGGACTGGGCGTGGCCAGCAGCTCTCTGAGCGCCGTCCATGCCCCTACATAGTGACTAGAACGCCTTAATTTCATCACTAGTTCCTAGAAACACAATTGCATTACTAACCGGCAAACTTGTGAGCACTCACTCTTAGCAGCTACCACAAATCTGCAATAATAGGTTAAGGAGCTACAGTACATCAGTGTTCTAGGTATTTTCTGTGGCGTTTTCACCATGACACCTATTCATTAATGGTAATCATATTGATTTTTGTGAATATGCTAATCATAATAAAACATCAAATGTACCAGTCTGCGGGTTGCAGCAAGATTTGTGAATGCTGCAATTTTTAAGGCATAAAAGATATAAAAAGATATTGACACTTTAAGGGGGAGGTGTATCAAGCTTTGGAGAGACATAACATGGAGAAGTTGACCAGCTTCTGTCATGTATCTAGTAGTCATAGAAATGATAGTTAGAATCTGATTAGTTGCATTGGCCAACTACTCCACGTTATCTCTCTCCACGACTTGATACATCTCCCTCAAATCTCTTGGCTAATGGCCCCCATACATCAGCAACATATTCTCGCTATTTGTTGATCCCCCACCCCCGTGAAAACAGGGATTTTTTTTTTTTACATGTTTAACTTTCCCTGATTCACCGATGGATGACCGATCATCGCTGGCCGCCGACTGGTGAATCAGCGGTGGCGGCAGATCGGGGAAACGGGGCTGCAGATGTATGGAGGCAATTAATCGATGAAAACTCAGCACTTGAATCAACTTGCAGACTATTACACTTACCTATCTTTAGTACAATTATACATTATAGCGCTAGTTGCAACTCATGAACATGGAGAAACAACTGATTGCTTTTCACACAAACATTCTGTAATCTAGGAGAGTAACGGTGTAAGTGCAGCAATCTCATTTATAAATAAGCAGAATGTGGCCAATCAGCAATTCGCTTTATCTAGTGTTTTACAACTGAACCAAGTGTCTGATTGGTTGGAGGATCAGTGTAAAGTTTGCACCCGAATGCAGTGAGTAAATGAATCTTCATGTAATCTTTTCATCTTAATGCTGCCTCCCATTAGTGTTTTATTTTATCAATTTATGAGAGTATAGAAGTTTCTCAGCTCTTGATAATCAGTAGGCCTATCTTACCGCTATTAGCGAGTTTGAGGCATTCAGAGTCACACAGTCGCCATGTTTCACATCTTATCCCCCAGTCATTGCCGTTTTGACAGATACAATAAAAAAAAAAAAAGACTTGATACAAGAAGCAGCTTGCGGCTTCAGATTGACCTCTCATTTCATGATTTAAGATATGTTTAATAGCTTTTTCAAATGTAGACCAGAGAGGTCTAACTCATAACAGAACAACGACAAATACCACATAATATACAATACACATTGCTTTCTTTAGGGGCGAGAGAACATTCACTGAGAATCAGGCGCTGCATTAGTTCCAGGGTGTGGCGACCAGGACAGAGACAACGGGCAGCTCTTGAGTTATTAAATAAAAAAATAAAAGCCGCTAATTGTTAAGTTTTGTTTAACATCCCACCCAAAAAAAAAAAAAAGAGAAGAATGTTCTACATATCAGTAGTTTCGTTAAAGCCTAGAAAAACAACAAGAGTTTTTCAATTAAGTCAAAGAAATGATTTATACAAAAGACAGTCAGAGGTCAGACAGCACCGCTAACCTCCACTACCAAGGCTGTTACAGTGCACTGTGCCGCAGGCCTCAACAGCAGAGAATTAAGAGTTCATTTGGCAAGTATCTACATCATTTGTTGAGCTTGGAACATAAGTACACCTCAGTCCAGCTGAAAATCTAGCTAAATGATGCTTTCTCCCATAACCCTCTGCAGTAATCCATTCATTTCTCTGTTCTATAGAGTATGTCATATCGGTGTTCTAAATTCAGCACCTCCAACTTTCCACTTTCAATTTTCTTCTCTTTAATAGCGGATTAAACATCAGTTCGAGTCAATGCTGATATCAACCTCGATTACAAAATACAGACATTCTGCCAACACATTAGAAGAGGTTGTGAAGTAAGTGTAGCATAGTGTAAATGTAATGTGAACAAGTTTGTGTTGCGTGATATCGATCTTTGTGTGAGTGCTCTGTGTGTTAATGCGTGGTTGTATAATTGTGCGTGCTGTTGATGTTTATAGGTGGAGAAGGGATAACTTCCACTAGCGACGAGCAACTTCTAGAAAACAAGGAATCGGATGGAGCTGGCTACGTTGAAGATTGACCGTTGGATGTGATTTGTTGCAGAACACATGCAACGCAGGCACAGGAAGTGGTTCAAGGTAAAAAAAAAAGAAAAGACAAATAGCAAGTGACGTAACACATGCGGTCGTGGAGAGTGACAAAGAAAACGCAGGCGCAATTTGCTCCATGCAAGACTAGTCGTATCATACAAGGGGTCAGATTCAGTTAGCTGCGAGGTCCCCTCAGTGCTCTGTGCTTTATATTTTCGTGCGATGTGTAGGTATGACCGGCGCTCGTTTCTGCTTGTACCTCATAGGGGTGTGTAGAAAAATGAACCATGTTTTCATAACTGGAATTGCTGGTAAAGGGCCTTATTCAGCTTCAGTTGCAAAATTGAGAATCTGACGATTATCGTCAGACTGCGCAGGCGTTGCGAATGCATTGCACATGCTCAAATGCTAAATTGCGATCGCATATCAGTGAAATGTAATCGCAATTTGATTGACAGGAAGTGGCCGTTTGTGGGTGTTAACGTGGAGTTTGTGGGGAGTGGCTGGTAAAACATAGGCGGATCATGGCTGTTTTGCAATTGCATCAGTGGGCGTCTTTTATCTTTCTGGGCGGCTCTTCACATGTGATTTTTAGCAGAAACAGGATTGAGAAAATGTCAGTTTCTGTCTCTATAGCGATCCGAGCTGAATTAGGCCCAATGTGCACAAAAATACTGTATAGCACACATGGCTACTACAGAGTCTCACAGCTACTTGAATAGGCCACATGAAGCCACGCTATATAGATTACAGAATTGCCCACTCTTCAGAAGTAGATTGGATTTGCAGAGTATGACACGGCCCTGTTTATGGACACAATTTGGCACATATTAGTTTGACATTGACATGGCGGTCACAGTTAATGCAGTATGACTTTGGATTGACCATTTCCAAAATGCAATCTAGAAAAGTTATTATTAGTTTGCTAATTGTTCTGCATAATAGGTTATTAAATAAGCCCCTATAGGGTATATAAAGGAATGTACTATTTAAGCACAGAATAGGATGAATAAAATGTAATAGAGAGAAGCCATCAAGATCCCATTCAGTACATGGGGGGTCATTCCGACCTGATCGCATGCTAGGTTTTTTCGCTGCACTACGATCAGGTCAGAACTGCGCATGCGTATGCACCGCAATGTGTAGGTGCGTCGTATGGGTGCAAACCAGATCGTTGCTGAGCGATGGATTTTACGAAGAATCCATTCACACAGCCGATCGGAAGGAGATTGACAGGAAGAAGGCGTTTGTGGGTGTCAATTGAACGTTTTCTGGGAGTGGTTGGAAAAAATGCAGGCGTGTCCAAGCGTTTGCAGGGCGGGTGTCTGATGTCAATTCCGGACAAGAACGGGCTGAAGTGATTGCAGCGGCTGAGTAAGTTCTGAGCTACTCAGAAACTGCACAAAGCTTTTTGTACCGCTCGGCTGCACATGCGATCGCACACTTGCAAAGCAAAAATACACTCCCCTATAGGCGGTGACTATCTGTTTGCAGAGCTGCAAAAAATAGATAGCGAGCGATCAACTTGGAATTTCCCCCAAGGTCTGTTATTTGTAGTATTGTGTGAAATTATGTAGTGCAGCCTTGTCTTCAAACGGACAGTGGAATAGGCAATACCGGAAAGATACTATGCTCCATGATGCAGATGCTCATACGGTAGGTGTATGTGGCATGACACATTTATAAAATCCAGTACAAAGTATATAAGTGCCGTCACCAAAGTCAACAAACGTTGCATGCGATAACTGCAGAAAATCATCGCTCATATACTGGTGGTGAAAGGGCAGAGCTTACAAAAGTCTTCCGTCCACCTAAAAGGTTTGGCCAATCTCCATGCATGTCATAAGGCCAATATATACAAATAGTTTCCAGGAGGACATTTTTTGATGGAGAAGTAGTACATCATAGTGCAGCTTATATGGAGTAGTATTTCAGGACTGCAGTCAATACTATAGGACGTTTACTAATCTCAGTTGTAATGTAATGACTTGGTATTCTCAATACTCCTATTAAATACATATTCAGTTATTAAGACCAGAGCATCACAAGGATTGCTTTGCAGTGAGCAGGGACCAGAATATAATTAAATAACGGTTTGTCTCATAGCATGGTAAATGAATCCATATTATATCTGGTAGGATTCACCGCTATGAAGTAAAGCAGTCTTATTAGAAAAGTAATTCTGCGGATATGGGTGCCTCTAGCATAAAAGTAGGGATCATTGTAAGTGGGGCCCGTACAGTTTTGTTAGTCAGGTCATGGGTGTTTAATAATACATTGTAAAGTATTAGAACCACAGATGTAGTTAGCGACATCTGCAGAGCTGAAGTTTACCAAACATTGAGTAACACCACCACCATGCAGTGAATAGAACTGTATTCTCAGTGTTCCTTCTTTACATAAGGAGGATTGTGGTCATACAATCAAACGGGATCAGTATGAAATACCTCCAATCAAAATCCCGACAGCAACTGACCGACGGTCAAAATCCCGACAAGGTCAAAATACGGACATTTAAAATGTCGACAGGTCAAAAAGCCCACACGAGATTTTTTTTATGTGTATGTCGACATGGACACCATATAAGTGTACCGCGTCCCTTCGCATGGTGCCTCGCTGCTCTCGACACACTATTATATTCCCCCTCTAGGTCCACTGGGATGGTAAAGTATGAACAAGTCGGTTTCAATAAAAAAATCATGAAAAACTCATGTTGACTTTTTGACCTGTCGACATTATAAATGTTGGTATTTTGACCTTGTCTGTATTTTGACAATGTCGGTATTTTGACCGTCGGTCAATGGTTGTTGGGATTTTGACCGTCGGGAATTTTATCGTCGGTAAATTGACTGCATCCCAATCAAACGGTCTGTCCGCCCCCTCCCTCTCCCCCTCTCCCCTGGCCACCGGGATAGTGTGATATTAATTCTTTAGCTCGCGTAATTGTTTGTTGTGGCGGGTTACAGTAGATCACATTTTCTTTATCAAGAGACAAAACCTTTTTTTAAGTTTGTTTTTAAAAAGCATTGACCTTTAAACAGCAGAGCCCACACCTCTGATCGCAATGCATATAAAAGGAGTCAGTGCCGCAAGCAGCAGCCGCTTTGAAACTATTCCAGCATCACAAAGATCTAATTGACCATTAAGGCTACCCTCACTCTGTTTATTGGCCCCAAAGTGAGTAAATGATATTTTGTCAACGAAGGTAACGAGCAGATTGCTAGAACTGGTTTGTGTAGAGAAAGCTCTGCAGCAATATTACCCCCAGTGATCTAGCATGCGGCTTCTGTCACTGTGTATACGATCTTGTGTCATTGTGCTTACATCAGACTCACTGCTCGCCACTGCAACTCGTGCTGCCAGCGTTTATTATTCACCGTCAGTGTGGCGCTGTGGAGCGCTTACAAAGGATAAAAAAAAGAAAAGAAAATTGTTCGTGATGGCTTTTTGCTAGTATCAGTTAAAACATACATATCAAAGTAACGGTTTCTACTAAACGAATAAAGGAAAAAAAAAGTTTATGTATTTTTAAATGGAATTCTATAACACTGTGCCGCTGCCCCCACAGTTCTTATTTACTATCAACCAGATGAGTACATGAGGCTTGGTAATTACTACAGACGCTGCATTTCCATCTCACTCCTATTCCAGACTGCGGATACCTAAAATACAGGTCAATCCAGCTGAAAATGTATTTTGTAAGAATTCTAAATCTGTATATAAAAAGATCAAATCATGAGAGGAAGCAAATGACTGCACGCAGCACACTTCCAGCTATTTGACCCTGTTATCATCCATTCTAGGCTCTAGAGCAGGGACGGGGAACCTTTGGCCCTCCAGCTGTTGTTGAACTACATATCCCAGCATGCCCTGCAGCAGTTTTAGCATGGCCAAATAGCAAAACTGTTGCAGGGCATGCTGGTATGTGTAGTTCAACAACAGCTGGAGAGCCAAAGGTTCCCCACCCCTGCTCTAGAGCATAGGTTCCCAAAGGGGCAGATGTATGAACCTGGAGAAGGGATAAAGCAGTGATAAGTGGAAGGTGATAATGCACCAGCCAATCATTACAGATTTGAAAAATGCCAGTTAGGAGCTGATTGGCTGGTGCGTTATCACCTTCCACTTATCACTGCTTTATCCCTTCTCCAGGCTTAATACATCTGCACCACTGTCCTCAAGGACCCCCAACAGTTCACATTTCCAGGTCTCCTCACAGAATCGCAGGTGAAATAATTAGCTCCCCATGTGGATCTTTTAAGATGCGTCAGTGGGTGTAATTCAGACTGCATCGCTGCAGCGGCAGCGATCGCAGTCTGAATTACTTTGTGGCGTGTGTTCACGCAGCGGGCGCACTGCGCTGGTGGACCCTGATAGCCCAGTAAGATGCTATCAGCACCTAACTGGCTGCGATCGCCTCTGCCTGATTGACAGGCAGAGGCGGTCGCGGAGCGTGCCAACGTCGTTAGAACGCCGTTGGTGGGGCACGGTCCGGACTACGGAGGCGTGTCCGGACAGTGGGCGGGCCGCGGCGGTTGTATGACATCACACGCAGCCGCTGCGACCCAGAACGTTGCGGGTAGATCCCGGCCAGCGCGCAGGAGCAGCGCAAGTAGGGAGCTACTCACCAGATACAAAAGCATCTCTAATACCACTTTCAGACAAAAATGTCTGAAAGTCCCAGCAATTATTCGGCATTTCAATGCCGGGACGTTTTGCCGGGACCTGCCTGACCCTCCCCCCCTTTCACACAGACATGCAAATTACCGGGTCAACAATTTCAACCAGGTAATTTGCAGATCAACACGGGTATTTTGTCTGTGTGAAAGGGTCAACCTGTGTCATAATTCCCGTGTCTCCGACCCTGGTAGATTCCAGGGTCGAAGTACCGGGAATTACAACACGGGTCAACCCTTTCACACAGAAAAAGGACCCGTGTGTTTCATGAAGTTTACCGTGTGGAACTGCTTCACCCAGTAATTTCATTTTCTGTCTGAAAGGGGGTATAAATTACCCCCAGTGAGTAGTGAATACACCTGTGCACCTGCTGGGTGACCTGGAAAACATGAACTGTTGGGGGGCCGAGTTTACAAACCACTGTGCTAGAGCACGATTCAGAGATGACTGCCGTGCCGGTAGGCGCTTATGTACCAAGATGCAACGAAGGGTCGCACATCAGTCAAACATCGACAGTGTGTGACCTTATTGGTGGTTGGCAACAAGATGGTGCAGTCACTTAACTGCGTATGAAAGCTGTGGCACACCCCTGAAAGTCACTCCCCCATTACCTCCCACAAATGCACCTTAATTTGCGAATGAATCCTCACTACGCCCACCGTGCAAGATCACCGCTGCATATGTGCAATGTGGCTTATACGCTTGAACAGTGGCAAAGGCAAAAGCGCACCTCTGCATACAAAATAAACAGCGTGTAAATCTCTGAATAAGGCCCAAGTCTGTCTACACTTCCATCTATAGGGAATAGGGAAAATACAACAGCCATGAATAGGTTACAGCTCTGGCCAACAAGTTAATAGTGTATATATAGTGTATATGGCAGGCTATGCTGGGATGTATAGTTCCACAGCAGGCGGAGTCTCACACATTGCCTACCCATTGGTTAGGGCAATGCAACGTACTTTCAGCAATAGGCAAGGGGCCCATTTATCAAACAATAATTTTTGCAACTATTTACTCGAAACAGTAAATATTAAGTATCCCCCGAATGTATGAAGGAGGGACCACAGCGGTCATCCCCGCATATTGTAATGCGATCTTGCGCACTAATATTGCGCCCAGATTGCATTGAATATGCAATTATTGATAAATGGGGCCCTAAGTTTCTGGTGAGGAGAAATTGGACACAGAGAAACATGAAAAGGGCAGAGACCAGCAACTGAAAAGATGGGTTCTGTGGTGGTGAGACCGGCTACTCTCACAGAGTTTCTGCTGAGAGACACAGTCAAGAAAGTGATGTCAGAGTGGAAGAGCTGTTCTAGAGAAAGGAAAGCAGCCGAGAGAGAGCGGTTCTGGAGAGAGAGAGAGAGCGCTTCTGGACAGGAAGTGTCAACCGAGCGACAATCTTTGAAGGAACAAATAACTGGTAGTTGGGCCGGCAGATAGTTGAGCCCTGGGGAACAGTTTGTTTTCAACACTCCCTTGTGTACCCCATAATCATTTTCGGGAATCATTGCACTATTGTGCAGATACATTGATTTGTGTGTTCATGTGCATGTGTGTGACATGTTCCCTGTTAGTACTGTGCATTAACAATCCCTTAGTCATACATGTGGGACAAAGTAGGAGTTGGGCTATACGTAATTATTCTTTTTGGGCGCCTCATCATTCAGCAACTGAATCCGCTACATGTTCTTTCTTTGGCTGATAAACTACATTATATGTGATGATTCAAAAATCAATAATGCACTAAATCGGTTTTGGATTTTATTCCATAAGTACTTGAGATGAACATTAACATGTATGATTCTCTTATAGTACGTGAAGTGTCTAGTGGTGTATACGATTGTGGCAAGTGTTTAACGAGTACAAAATACTCAGCCTTCAATGTAAAAAAAAACCACAGCAATGCTTATAATGATAGAGGCTCCCATCTGAAAAAATAAAAATAATAATAAAAATAATATATATAATATCTTGACTGTGTGTAATTTGATGTGTGGCTGGTGGTCACAGTATGCTGGTGTATGTGACAGTGTGCATGTATGTATACTGTAAGTATATATGTGCAATACACAGACGCAGGGAACCGTGGTATACAAAAATCTTACATTTAGAAGGTCACTGTTATAGAGCTATGGGTGCAGCTCTAATGAGCTCCAGAACTCTTTATCATTCTGCCATTTCCGCCCGCACATTTGGTAATCCGGACGTTACCCAGGCATACTCGGGTCATTCTAATTAACAATGGAAAGGGCATTTTCACAGCAAGAAGAGGTGTCAGGATCAGAACACAATAATTGAGCTCTAAGGGGTAATTTTACTAAAGCTTCTAAAACAGAGAATTGGTGATGTTGCCTACAGCAACCAGTCTGTCCATCATTTTCTAAAAGGCAATAGAGAAATAATAGACAGCATCTGAGTGGTTGCCATGGGCAACATCACCAATTCTCTGTTTAAGAAGCTTTAGTAAATTTACCCCTATCTGTCTATTCCCGGAAACCCACATAAACAGCAATAAGTCAGTTTATAACATCACAATATCCCAATCTCCGCTCAACAGCTTCAAAGCAGATTTACAGGGAGGATATGGAAAAAATACCCATATACAATTCAATACATCTGACATTATCCAGGTAACGTCAGTACTTGGCTAACATCCCTAACATTCATAGGGCACCCACTCAGGCACAAATATGTACTGTACTATATGGCCAAATAAGAGTTTATGGGTTATACTGTCAATTGTGGCCTTTTGCTGCACAATAAACAATGCAGGGCTCTGCATTCACTCACCATTGTGTTACCCCGTCACTACCGTAAGGCAGAGGAGGGCTACAACCATAACTCAACCTGCATGCAGTTCTTAGTCCCATGTTCTGGTTTCTCCTGTCCCACTCCTTGTGCCCCTATTCCTCTTACAGTTGAAGTCCTGCCACTTTAATTAAAGCAGAAGGTAGTTATCCCCTACACTGCTAGAAGGCCTGCAACACATTTCACTGCAAGCCTCGCTAGCAGATAACAGGCTTAGCAACTTTAGACAGAATTTGGTAAAGCATCCCCTTTCACAGTATCTTTCCTTTTAACCCGATTACGTTTTGTTTGTTTTTTTTACCCCAAAGAGTTTTTTTTTTAATCCATCACGTCTAAAGCTAAAGCTATAATGAGGCCCATGTCCCTTTAAGAAAGTTCAAAGTTCACATTTCCAAAAAAGAACATACAGCTAGAAAAAAAAAAATGTATTAAGAAAAAAAGAAAAAGAAGAGAGTGTTTCATTTTTGGTCTTGTTGGTTTCTCTCTTTTTTTCTTTTCATTCATCTTTCAGATATGTCCTCCACCTGACGTGGAAATTTTTGGTATACGGTTTGTTCCCCCTCATTTACATGGCGCTTTCTCTGAAGTTTAAAAGTCAATAACTTTTTCTTTTTTTTGTTAAACACTTTGGCACAGAGCAAATAAAATAATAATTAAAAAAAAAGTACTTTCTTTGTAAAACCCACAAATAAAAACAAAATGGAAAAATAAAATGAGAGGTTTTCAAAGAGGCCGTTAAAGCTTTTTGTGGATGGAGATGCAGGAGGGAGAATCTGAGCTCCTTGCACCTCACCAGAATTTTGTAGTTTTTGGTTTCAACAACATTCCCTCCTTGAGTTTCTTTATTTGAATAATATCGGCTTCTTCAGATGAGGTATATAAGACAGAGAAAGACGCACCCCTGCAGCCCGCACCCTTTTAACTCCTTTTTAGTATTGTCCATGGGTCTAAGGGCTTAGGAGGGGGAACATGAGATTTTTGGTAACACTATTTCTTGGTATATATCTTCACTCTGCCAACACTCAGAGTCTGTACTTTGGCACAGTGTCAGCAAAGATTAAGTTTTTTATGTTTGTTTTTGGTATTTCCCTTGTGTTTATTTTGGTTTCATTTTTGGTTTGCTTGTTTTGTTTTTTTGGTATTTTTTTTTGTCCATCCGCGGAAACATGATCTTGGAAATGTATCCCATGAGAAATAGGCAAAACGTTTAAAGCTTGGCAGCGTTATAAATAAATAAATAGAAATGAATGGCAATAGCATAGGACCAACTAAGCAAAGTAGTTATAAAAAAAACTATCAAATGTTAAAAAGCTGTTGTGCACAATCAGGGCTACAATATATAAATAGCAAAATAAACACATGTAAAAAAAATTAAATACTTATTTGGTCTGTGAGTGGGGGAGTGGGATTAAAATGACAGAACTGGAAAGTATATTTAAAATGTCATTCTCTTTCATAAAAGAAAAAAGACAAATAAAAAAATCAGAGGAAAGGAAAATGCAAGTTTCAAATTTTCCGTTTGCTCTGCAAAAATAACAGCAGTTTTCTAACCACAACTGGAACAAATAATGTAAATTATTTTTTTCAGTAAAAAAAATTGTGAACACTAGATCTGAGTATTATTTGTTGAGAAGAGGAAGGAAGTTAAGCAAGGTAGACGTTCTAAATAAATACTTTTTAAATAAAAAAGGAATTATAAGGGGGAGCAGGATTCAATGCTGGATAAATGTATAAAAAAAGGCTATGAATACATCTATATGTGTATCTTTCAATATGGACTTCACACATATACACAGAGCTACTCTGAGGTTCTAGAGATATGTTAGGCTTTGGATAAAAGCTTTTGGTATTTGGTGTAGAAGTTGGGAGCGATCGCTATACTGAAGACGGCTGTAGTTCAACCTGACTTCCATATTGGCGTCATGCACCCAACCCCATAAGCGGATTCTCTTGCACTACAGCCTCCTCCCCATTCTCCTAAAATCCGTAACACTCATTCTCTGGAATAGGAGAATGTAGAGCAAAGGGAAGGAGGATGGAGAAGCTCCCTGGCCGCCCCTGTATGTGTCTTATACTCATCCTTAACAAAAAATGGCACATAGCTCAACATGACTAACAAAAGAGAGCAGGGGGTTCAGTCTTTAGGAATTCCTTTGGTTGGGGGAGCTCTGTACACCCCAGTAGGGCACAGCATATTTTTGGTTTTTCTGAAGTATTTCCGAGGTTTGGATTTTTGGTTTCTTATTTGGTTTAGGATTTGCTTTTCTCTTCAATTTGGTTCCAATCCCCCTCCACGCGTTTCACTACTTCACTGGGAGGGTTGAGGGGGAGAGAGGCAGCGCCTTCTGAAATGCAGTCATGCCTCTACTCCCCAATGTTTCCAGGAGTCTCCAAGTAGTTGGAGATTCATATCAGCTGCTGGTGGAGGTTGAAGGGGGGGAGGGGGATGTTTTTTCTCTCACTCACTCTCCTCACTGTGCCGAGAGCCTCCTGGGCTGTGCTGGAGGGTGGGAATAGCAGCCTCTCCGGAGGACGTGGTGGAGGCTGGAGAGAGACTCGGGGTTCCACCAGCAGATGTTATACGTCCCAGGCCAGAACCAATGAGAGGAAGACCTCCAGGATTCAGGAAGAGCGGAGGGCTCACCAGACTGGAGGTGTTGGAAATGCTGCAACCACTGGCAAGGATGAGGTTACCGCTGCCATCAAGACCGGAGAGTGGCAGAGAGCCACCACTGGTCAGAGCTAGAAAGAGAGAACAGAATTAGAGCCGAACAATATCTTGAGGGAAACAGAATTAGAAAAAGATGAAGCAAACACACTTGAGGTATAAAGTGAATGAGTAAAATAAAAAATAACACACAGTTATACGGATAATGGTCTTATGTCAGCTGTTCTGGAATCTGGTTACTATTCTACAACAGGAATTCTCAATATTCCAGTTGTTACTAAACTCGGTCTCTTACAATGACAGCAAGGCCACTATAGACCAACAGCAATGTAAAGTTATTACTCTTCCTGCTGTATACATACATATACATAGGCTATGTTGTTATTAATGCTCTCTGGTTTACTGTAGCTCCTTGTATTTACCTACAAATTACATTTGGTCCTAAAACGGGTCCCCAATCATACAGAACTGCCTGCAGATGTCCACAAATGGTGATATGGTATGGGGGTGGAATGTGGTGGATGGAAACGTCATAGTCCATCAATGCAAACAATAATGTGATGAAGCATGCCATGGATAGTCATATGACTCATCCTGTCCTACAAACCTTGTATGGTGGCCAGTGGGTTCCCAGCCATTAGGGCTGAGTTGAGCCCTGGGCTGACCCCGAGCACTGTGCCCCTGCAAGACCAAGAACATGGATGAGGTTGGGGGAAGAGAAGCATTCTCAAAATATTTGTAAAACTGGGGTTTTAGGTTGGAGTCAAACCCGATTTAAAAATAAAAAGTAAAAAATAAATAAAACACACATTTAGAATATAAAAATCCTTACGTACCACAATGTAATTTTTTTCAACGCTTATATGCAGCCATGTGGAATTTTTCTTTCAATTTTATTATGGCCAATAATTTTATTTTTGCATTAACTTCACACAACTATTTCCTCAGCATTACACAGTCCTACATATACACAGCATTACACAGTCCTGCATACACACAGCATTACACAGTCCTGCATATACACACCACGGCTTGATTACGAGGGGCCTGCAACGGTCATACGATAGTACACTCTCATGATTACTGCATTGGTTATCCACCATTGTTGAAGCTATATCTCATAATATCTTTGGAATTCCACATGGCCAGATCACTGGTTGGACCTTCAGGAGGAGACCTTGAGGTCTATTTACTAAGCCTTGGATGGAGATAAAGTATCAGCCTATCAGCTCCTAATTGCCATGTTACAGGCTGTGTTTGAAAAATGACAGTTAGGAGCTGATTTGCTGGTACTTTATCTCTGTTCAAGGCTTAGTAAATAGATCCCCATGTATGTTATCGTTACTTGCTCTGGTTAATAAGGTTGGTGTTTGACAAGTCTTAATGCTTCTCTACCACACACTGTACTATTTACTAAAGTAGCGTTCCTGGAGAACTACAGATTATTTCTAATGGTAATCCTTCTGAATGCTGCAGGCAACATGGCGCAGAGCTAAGACTTGCTAAAGTGTAAGTGTACTTCTCCAGGCGCACACATTACCATCAGTGTCCGACAGGGCTTAATGGCCTTAAATAAAACAAATGAAACCCTTAAAATTAACTCCCACATGTAAAAAAAAAAAAGTCTTAAAGCTATCTATAAGATCTATCTACTTTTCCATGTACTGATGCAGCAATATTCAGGAGAATTTAATAAGAAGCTGCAACATTGTAACTGTACAGTACTTAATAGTAACTATGCATGATGCACTAGTTCTTTTGTATACTCAAGAATAATGGCCCATTACAGTGGCAAACGCAGGATTTGCATGGGGGGGTTTCCAGAACTGGGCGGAGCCAATCACGGGGTGCGGACTGAGGTGACCCAGTATATGCTGGGTCTGTAAAACTAGTGTGTCTGTGTGTGTGTGTGCATATATATATATATATACACACACACACACACACACACACACACATAGAATGTAAGCTCTCACGAGCAGGGCCCTCTTCCCTCATGTGCTTACCCTTTTCTTACTTTAATAATCTTCAGCTGTACCAAATCCAGCAGTCTTCTGCCACCTGATACTTATTCCAGTGTCAACTGCTGATGTAGCTATGTTATTTACCCTGTACTTGTCCTATATTGTCGTCAACTGTAAGTTGCTGTTTTCCTGTTTGATTATTTGTTTATGTACTCTGTAATTGGGCACTGCGGAACCCTTGTGGTGCCATATAAATAAAGGATAATAATAATAATAATAATAATAATAATAATAATAATAAATCTACACACATATATATATATATATATATACATACATACATACATATACACATATACATAGCATATTAAACATGCATACATTATATATATATATATATATATGTATACACACATACAGTACACATATATATATATATATACACATGTATATATATCGTGTGTGTTTATATGTATGTATGTATATACATGTGTATATATGTATGCACGTGGATATATATGTACTATAAATTAAAATAAAGTAAACTTTTATTGCACTTACAAGTGCCACCAGGAAGACAGCAGGCTGCAGAGGACGCTAGACAGCCATTAATAATACTCATGCAGCTAAAAAAAAAAATTTTTATTTTTTTTAGTGAAGGGGGGTTTCTGGGTACTCGGAAACCCCCCCTGGGTGCGCCACTGCATTATTCATGGTGTATATATGATGTCCGGCAGGAAGTGGATCACTTAATGGCCCATTATTCATGAGGTATATGGGGTGTCCGGTGGGAATGGGGTCACTTAATGACCCATTGTTCATGGGTTATCCGGCGGGAGGAGGGTCACTTAATGGCCCATTATTCATGGGGTATATGGGTTGTCCGGCAGAAAGGGGGTCACTTAATGGCCAATTATTCATGGGGTATATCGGCTGTCCGGAAGGAAGGGGGCGGGAGGGGGGGGTGAGATCACAGGATTAGGTCCCCGTTGGCTTCACACCAAGCTCAATGAGACCACCTTCAGATACCTGAACACTGAGAATAGTGGGGCTGATGTATCACTTTGCACTTATCACTGGTTTATCACTTCCTTATGCCTTCTCCAGGTTAATACATCTGCCACTCTATACCTGTACAACTATACATTAATTTCAAGGACGTATAAAGATTGCAAAATCCAATTGCCCCAATGAAAAGCACAAATGTAACTTCTATCTGTTAAATGTGGGGAAAGAGAACCCTTCACGGCAGCTTTAACTGTATTGCGCAAACTATGTCAAGCACAGATTTATCAAATCTGAATGACCTGGGATCCAGACAAGATAAAATCTCAGTATATGCCACTAATGACTCCTACCAGCTGACAGCATAAGCCAACTCAAAGCCGTCGTACAAAAGTCATAAATCCTGGTAGCCCACAGTTCGGAGAGAGGATCCAGATGTGTAGACCAGCAAATAATATTCTATGAACAGCATCGGCAAAAAAGGTCAATGCCCATTAATTCTGCAAGAACCCTAAGACAGAAGGACCAGCAAGAAAATGATACTTCTAGGACTACTCTGGATAACAATCTACCTACCCCTTATTAAGTGGAGAAGCTCTGATCCCACAGGCAATAAGAACAGCAAATTTCACAAAAAGGCAAAGAGATAATAAAAAAACAAGAAGACAGACTGCAAGAACCCGGACAATGAACACATGGCGGAAGACAAGCCAGTGTACCGAAACAAAGAAGTCATAGTCAAGACGGAAGTGAGCCCAAGTCAGGGTAAGAAGAAAGCTGTTCAAGGAACCCACATAGCTTCAGATACCTCATCAGCAACAAAATTACCAGATTATTACTGTATTTTTAAAGCAATCATTTGTAAGGCAAAACCAGGTTGGTTTTGCCTTGTAAACGATTACTGCATTAAAATAAGATTTTACTCACCGGTAAATCTATTTCTCGTAGTCCGTAGTGGATGCTGGGAACTCCGAAAGGACCATGGGGAATAGCGGCTCCGCAGGAGACTGTGCACAACTAAAGAAAGCTTTTAGGTCACCTGGTGTGCACTGGCTCCTCCCACTATGACCCTCCTCCAAGCCTCAGTTAGGACACTGTGCCCGGACGAGCTGACATAATAAGGAAGGATTTTGAATCCCGGGTAAGACTCCTACCAGCCACACCAATCACACCGTATAACTCGTGATACTATACCCAGTTTAACAGTATGAAAACAACTGAGCGTCTCAACAGATGGCTCAACAATAACCCTTTAGTTAACAATAACTATGTACAAGTATTGCAGACAATCCGCACTTGGGATGGGCGCCCAGCATCCACTACGGACTACGAGAAATAGATTTACCGGTGAGTAAAATCTTATTTTCTCTGACGTCCTAGTGGATGCTGGGAACTCCGAAAGGACCATGGGGATTATACCAAAGCTCCCAAACGGGCGGGAGAGTGCGGATGACTCTGCAGCACCGAATGAGAGAACTCAAGGTCCTCCTCAGCCAGGGTATCAAATTTGTAGAATTTTGCAAACGTGTTTGCCCCTGACCAAGTAGCAGCTCGGCAAAGTTGTAAAGCCGAGACCCCTCGAGCAGCCGCCCAAGATGAGCCCCCTTCCTTGTGGAATGGGCTTTTACTGATTTAGGATGCGGCAGTCCAGCCGCAGAATGCGCCAGCTGAATTGTGCTACAAATCCAGCGAGCAATAGTCTGCTTAGAAGCAGGAGCACCCAGTTTGTTGGGTGTATACAGGATAAATAGCGAGTCAGTTTTCCTGACTCTAGCCGTCCTGGAAACATAAATTTTCAAGGCCCTGACTACGTCCAGTAACTTGGAATCCTCCAAGTCCCTAGTAGCCGCAGGCACCACAATAGGTTGGTTCAAGTGAAAAGCTGATACCACCTTAGGGAGAAACTGAGGACGAGTCCTCAATTCCGCCCTATCCATATGGAAAATCAGATAAGGGCTTTTACATGACAAAGCTGCCAATTCTGACACACGCCTGGCTGAAGCCAAGGCCAATAACATGACCACTTTCCACGTGAGATATTTTAGATCCACGGTTTTAAGTGGCTCAAACCAATGTGATTTTAAGAAACTCAACACCACGTTGAGATCCCAAGGTGCCACTGGAGGCACAAACGGGGGCTGAATATGCAGCACTCCTTTCACAAACGTCTGAACTTCAGGTAGTGAAGCTAGTTCTTTCTGGAAGAAAATCGACAGAGCCGAGATCTGTACCTTAATGGAGCCTAATTTCAGGCCCATAGTCACTCCTGCTTGTAGGAAATGCAGAAATCGACCTAGTTGAAATTCCTCTGTTGGGGCCTTTTTGGCCTCACACCAAGCAACATATTTCCGCCATATGCGGTGATAATGCTTTGCAGTTACATCTTTCCTGGCTTTAATCAGCGTAGGAATGACTTCCTCCGGAATGCCCTTTTCCTTCAGGATCCGGCGTTCAACCGCCATGCCGTCAAACGCAGCCGCGGTAAGTCTTGGAACAGACAGGGCCCCTGCTGCAGCAGGTCCTGTCTGAGCGGCAGAGGCCATGGGTCCTCTGAGATCATCTCTTGAAGTTCCGGGTACCACGCTCGTCTTGGCCAATCCGGAACCACGAGTATTGTTCTTACTCCTCGTTTTCTTATTATTCTCAGTACCCTTGGTATGAGAGGCAGAGGAGGGAACACATAAACTGACTGGTACACCCACGGTGTCACTAGAGCGTCCACAGCTATCGCCTGAGGGTCCCTTGACCTGGCGCAATATCTCTCTAGTTTTTCGTTTAGGCGGGACGCCATCATGTCCACCTGTGGCCGTTCCCATCGATTTACAATCAGCGTGAAGACTTCTGGATGAAGTCCCCACTCTCCCGGGTGGAGGTCGTGCCTGCTGAGAAAGTCTGCTTCCCAGTTGTCCACTCCCGAAATGAACACTGCTGACAGTGCTAGTACGTGATTTTCCGTCCATCGGAGAATCCTTGTGGCTTCTGCCATTGCCATCCTGCTTCTTGTGCCGCCCTGTCGATTTACATGGGCGACTGCCGTGATGTTGTCGGACTGGATCAGTACCGGCTGGTGTAGAAGCAGGGTTTTTGCCTGACTTAGGGCATTGTAAATGGCCCTTAGTTCCAGAATATTTATGTGTAGGGAAGTCTCCTGACTCGACCATAGTCCTTGGAAGTTTCTTCCCTGTGTGACTGCCCCCCAGCCTCGAAGGCTGGCATCTGTGGTCACCAGGACCCAGTCCTGTATGCCGAATCTGCGGCCCTCTAGAAGATGAGCACTCTGCAGCCACCACAGCAGAGACATCCTGGTTCTTGGAGACAGGGTTATTAGGCGATGCATCTGAAGATGCGATCCGGACCATTGGTCCAACAGGTCCCACTGAAAGATTCTGGCATGGAACCTGCCGAAAGGAATTGCTTCGTAAGAAGCCACCATCTTTCCCAGGACCCGCGTGCAGTGATGCACCGATACCTGTTTTGGTTTCAGGAGGTCTCTGACTAGAGATGACAGCTCCTTGGCTTTCTCCTCCGGGAGAAACACTTTTTTCTGGACTGTATCCAGAATCATACCCAGGAACAGTAGACGTGTCGTCGGAACCGGCTGTGATTTTGGAATATTCAGAATCCAACCGTGCTGGTGTAGCACCTCCTGAGATAGTGCTACTCCCACCAATAACTGCTCCTTGGACCTCGCCTTTATTAGGAGATCGTCCAAGTACGGGATAATTAAAACTCCCTTTCTTCGAAGGAGTATCATCATTTCCGCCATTACCTTGGTAAACACCCTCGGTGCCGTGGAGAGTCCAAACGGCAGCGTCTGGAATTGGTAATGGCAATCCTGTACCACAAATCTGAGGTACTCCTGGTGAGGATAGTAAATGGGGACATGCAGGTAAGCATCCTTGATGTCCAGGGATACCATGTAATCCCCCTCGTCCAGGCTTGCAATAGCCGCCCTGAGCGATTCCATCTTGAACTTGAATTTTTTTATTTATGTGTTCAAGGATTTCAAATTTAAAATGGGTCTCACCGAACCGTCCGGTTTCGGTACCACAAACAGTGTGGAATAGTAACCCCGTCCTTGTTGAAGTAGGGGCACCTTGATTATCACCTGCTGGGAATACAGCTTGTGAATTGCCGCTAGCACAGCCTCCCTGTCTGAAGGAGTAATCGGCAAGGCAGATTTTAGGAACCGGTGGGGTGGAGACGCCTCGAATTCCAGTTTGTACCCTTGAGATACTATTTGCAGGATCCAGGGATCCACCTGTGAGCGAGCCCACTGATCGCTGAAATTTTTGAGGCGGCCCCCCACCGTACCTGGCTCCGCCTGTGGAGCCCCACCGTCATGCGGCGGACTTGGAAGAAGCGGGGGAGGACATTTGCTCCTGGGAACCTGCTGTTTGTTGCAGCCTTTTTCCCCTACCTCTGCCTCTGGACAGAAAGGACCCGCCTTTTCCACGCCTGTTTTTCTGAGTCCGAAAGGACTGTACCTGATAAAACGGCGCCTTTTTAGGCTGTGAGGGAACATGGGGTAAAAATGCTGACTTCCCAGCAGTTGCTGTGGAAACTAGGTCCGAGAGACCATCCCCAAATAACTCCTCACCCTTATAAGGCAAAACTTCCATGTGCCTTTTTGAATCTGCATCCCCTGTCCACTGGCGAGTCCATAAGCCTCTCCTAGCAGAAATGGACAATGCACTTATTTTAGATGCCAGCCGGCAGATCTCCCTCTGTGCATCTCTCATGTATAAGACTGAGTCTTTTATATGCTCTATGGTTAGCAGAATAGTGTCCCTGTCTAGGGTGTCAATATTTTCTGACAGGGAATCTGACCACGCAGCGGCAGCACTGCACATCCATGCTGACGCAATAGCTGGTCTAAGTATAATGCCTGAGTGTGTATATACAGACTTCAGGATCGCCTCCTGCTTTCTATCAGCAGGTTCCTTGAGGGCGGCCGTATCCGGAGATGGTAGTGCCACCTATTTAGACAAACGTGTGAGCGCTTTATCCACCCTAGGGGGTGTCTCCCAACGTGACCTATCCTCTGGCGGGAAAGGGAACGCCATTAGTAACTTCTTAGAGATTACCAATCTTTTATCAGGGAAAGCCCACGCTTCTTCACACACTTCATTTAATTCTTCAGATGGGGGAAAAACTACGGGTAGTTTTTTCTCCCCAAACATAATACCCTTTTTAGTGGTACCTGAGTTTATATCAGAAATTTGTAACACCTCTTTCATTGCTTCAATCATGCAACGAATGGCCTTAGTGGACATTAGACTAGACTCATCGTCGTCGACACTGGTGTCAGTATCCGTGTCGACATCCGCGTCTGCCATCTGAGGTAGCGGGCGTTTTAGAGCCCCCGATGGCCTTTGAGACGCCTGGACAGGCACGAGCTGAGAAGCCGGCTGTCCCGCATTTGGCATGTCGTCAAATTTTTTGTGTAAGGAGTCGACACGTGCACGCAATTCCTTCCATAAGTCCATCCACTCAGGTGTCTGCCCCGCAGGGGGTGACATCCCTTCTATAGGCATCTGCTCCGCCTCCACATCATTATCCTCATCAAACATGTCGACACAGCCGTACCGACACACCGCACACACACAGGGAATGCTCTAACAGAGGACAGGACCCACAAAAGCCCTTTGGGGAGACAGAGTGAGAGTATGCCAGCACACACCAGAGCGCTATATAATGCAGGGACTAACTGAATTATGTCCCCTATAGCTGCTGTTATATATACTGCGCCTAAATTTAGTGCCCCCCCTCTCTTTTTTACCCTTTTCTGTAGTGTAGACTGCAGGGGAGAGCCAGGGAGCTTCCTTCCAGCGGAGCTGTGAGGGAGAAATGGCGCCAGTGTGCTGAAGGAGATAGCTCCGCCCCTTTTTCGCGGACTATTCTCCCGCTTTTTTATGGATTCTGGCAGGTGTAATTATCACATATATAGCCTCTGGGGCTATATATTGTGGTATTTTTGCCAGCCAAGGTGTTTTTATTGCTGCTCAGGGCGCCCCCCCCTAGCGCCCTGCACCCTCAGTGACCGGAGTGTGAAGTGTGTATGAGGAGCAATGGCGCACAGCTGCAGTGCTGTGCGCTACCTTGGTGAACACTGATTTCTTCTGCCGCCGATTTTCCGGACCTCTTCTTGCTTCTGGCTCTGTAAGGGGGACGGCGGTGCGGCTCCGGGACCGAACACCAAGGCCAGTTCCATGCGGTCGATCCCTCTGGAGCTAATGGTGTCCAGTAGCCTAAGAAGCCCAAGCTAGCTGCAAGCAGGTAGGTTCGCTTCTTCTCCCCTTAGTCCCTCGCTGCAGTGAGCCTGTTGCCAGCAGGTCTCACTGTAAAATAAAAAACCTAATTATATACTTTCTTTTTAGAAGCTCAGGAGAGCCCCTAGTGTGCATCCAACCTCGGCCGGGCACAAAATCTAACTGAGGCTTGGAGGAGGGTCATAGTGGGAGGAGCCAGTGCACATTGTGCCCAGTCTCCTGCGGAGCCGCTATTCCCCATGGTCCTTTCGGAGTTCCCAGCATCCACTAGGACGTCAGAGAAAAATAGATCCAGTCTTGGACCTCTGTAAACTTGGACGCTATTACATATATAGCCCCTTGGTGTCTTATACACAGAGACAAAGTTACGAGGATGACTTCAGAGTTTACATGCCATACGTAAAGAGGTTATGGACCATTATTCACTATGTTATCCTTGTGTACCAATGACTATTTCCCTATAGAGTGTAAGCTTGCAGGCAGGGCCCACTTACCTCTTTGTCTCTGTTATTACCCACTTTCATTTTATTACTGCATTGTTCCCAACTGTAAAGCGCAACGGAATATGCTGGCACTATATTAGTAACTGATAATAATAATAATAATAATAATAATAATATTGAAAATTTAAAGAGGCAAGTCTGAATTCCAAGTACTGGCATGATAGCACCTCTCATTATATTTTGAATTAGGGTGTGCTATCCAAAGCAGAGATGGCCATCAACCATCGATGGTATATGTTTGATAGCAAATACTTTTTCCATCACTGGTATATAACCAGATGGTTATACACCATCGATGGTAGCTGTCTGACGATGGTTTCCATATCCCCACCCACCCACCCCACCCGCTATTTCCGGTCCTGCTGCTGCTGCGCTGAGCTTCTAGGCTGTCAGCTAGCAGCCTGCGCTGTTCCCGCCGCTTAAGCTGTGAGTAAGAGGCGGGAATGGAATGTTCTGGCTCTTTCACAGGTTGTGCCGTCATTCACAACTCAGGCTAGCTCCTTACACTGAAACAGCGGCAGCTGCTGCACATGTGCATAATCAATGACCGTAAACCATCAATGATAATGCACAGAAAGGTTGCCTACCATTGATGGATTGTGTCACCATCAATGGAGGCAACACTGATGGCCATCCCCAGTCCAAGGTCCCCCTCCCCCGAAAATCTTCACAACAAATTTGTCCACATAAAAAGACTAATAGGAGAATTTGGCTGATGACGGTCAGAGTCCTGCCACTTAAGCTCTGCTTACAAGATGGTGTATAGTTAAGAATATATATTTATCATTCCAGATATGTTACACAAGGATAACGCAAAGGCACGGTTAGGAGTTTCTGTATTAGCCGCCATTTTTCCTTCTTTCTTCTGGTTCCCAACCTTCCTTCATCCTCAAATAAAAGCTGCTTTCTTGTCTTCTTTGTCCTTTGGACATTTGTCTGTGATAATACGGGGTTGGGGCTGTGAGACCGGCGGTGGGGATCCCGGAGGTCAGCATCCTGACCCCCAGAATGTCAGCGAGGGGGGCGAACGCAGCAGAGCCCCTTGCGTGCTCGGTGGCTCGCAGCACTTGTCACGGGTTTTATTCCCACTCTATGGGTATCGTGGACACGTCGGGTATCGTGGACTGTCGGGCGTTTGATCGCTCGGGATACCGGCGTTGGTATGGTGACTGTCAGGATCCCGAGCGGCTGTCACATGACTGCATCCCATAATACATACAGCCGCTGGATTTCCAGTATCTATAGCCTGATAAACTGTGCGCTCTAAGATTGATCACATGATGCGCTTTTGGATAAAAGGTCCATCTTCTGACCTTTCTTGATGCAAACTCTTAGCCTTAAACAGTAGAAGGTTCCAAATATTTGCACAAAATGTATTTGAAAAAATGAAAACCTAGAAAATTTTATGGACAGTTAAGAGGAACGGAAACGTAGGTTTTAAAGAAGAACAAATTCTCTCTGTCCTTAACTTCAACCGTAACTTTCAAAACATTCTCCCAACTTCAAAAAGACGCCTTAAGGAATTTGTCTGCTTATAATTAGGGTAGGTAAGTATTAGCTACACAGCTTCCCCTCTGACTGGAGTAATGGGAAGCGCTCCGTGCCCTATTTAACGTGTGCAAGGATTGCGCGGGTGCGGACATGCCGAGTCACAAAGCTGCTATGTAACAGGCCAAACGTTCAGGATTTACACAACTAATTAGCAGGCGTAGAGGTTTTCTATTACTGCTAATTCTATACTAAACAACAAAAGCATTTTCATTTCAAGAATGTGTCCGTATACTTTTCCGGGTCTACACCACACGCGTTTCACACAGATAGAACAGAGACATTCTATAGTGATAAAAAGGCGGTGTACATACTTGGTGTCTATACTTGGTGTCTGTACCCACCTTTCCACTTTTGTTCCTATAGGGACATTTTTATAAAAGGAATGAAATAAAAATAAAACTGAGCACCTTCATGTAAATAATTTCTGTGGAGTTCTGGCATGATGCTGCCTACAATGGTGGCTCTGCTGAGAAAGCATCAGGACGTTCTACTCATAAGACCCTTTTCTCCAACTATTTACAGCCTCACGCTGAAGGTTCCATGATCCCCTATGGGTCTTCCACAACTTACCCTGCATTTGGACTAAGTCCGGTCAGGCTAAGCCCAGAATGGGTGCTGCTCTGGGGACTGATGCTTGTGCTGTTGCTTGGAGGGGGTGTGGCAGACGGGGGTGCTGTGTTGGAGGGTGGACGAGGATGGACGAGAGATCCCATTGCGGAAGGTAAGGTAGTCACTAAAACATACAGGAAGAGAGTGAAGCACAGATGCAATGATTGGGTTATAGGAGAGAATAGTCCAAGGTCTGAAGAGACAAGGTAAGACTGGATCACCAGTTTTATGTGAAAATCTATATAAATGCATCTTGATATTTATCCAAATCCATATACCACAGGTCAGGAGCGGATTGGGATGAAAATCCAACCCTGGAAATTTATGAAAGCAGCCTTAATGGGGGTGTGGTCTGATGAGGGGGTGGGGTCTGTTAAGGGTGGTGGGATCCCTCCTCATAGGGCCTGATTGTATGCAATTGCGGCCTTCCTTGTGTCTTTTGCTGCAGTTGTGTCTGAGACCAGGGGCAGATTGGGAACTAAAAGTGGCCCTGTAAAATTTTGTAGAAGTGGCCCCACATGGGCAGCACAAGATGTATAACATACCGTGTAGCCATGGCTGCATCACTGGATGGCAGAGTTGCTGTGCTGCAGAGATGATATAACAAAGTGAATGGGGAAAATGCAGTGTACTGAGCACGGTGCGCTGCCTGTCATGTGGGAGGTGGGGTCACATGACAGCACACAAAACAGGCCCCACAGACATGTCGGCCTACCAGGAATCTTCCTGTTGAGCCCTATGACCAATCTGCCCCTGCCAGAGGTTCCCAAACGCAGTCCTCAAGGCACCCTAACGGTCCAGGTCTTAAGTATATCCATGTTTGGCCACATGTGACTTCATTAGTACAGATTTGACCCATGCATCTTGGCTCAATACGCCATGCAGTGTGAGATGCCTGGCACGAGGCAGTTGGCCATTCCTGTGCAATTCTGCTATTGTCTGGCGTCTTTTTTTGCTGAAAATTTCACTTATTCGCATCGCTATGCGAATAAGATGCACAAGCAGACTGACGATTAAAAATAAGATTTTACTCACCGGTAAATCTATTTCTCGTAGTCCGTAGTGGATGCTGGGAACTCCGAAAGGACCATGGGGAATAGCGGCTCCGCAGGAGTCTGGGCACAACTAAAAGAAAGCTTTTAGACTACCTGGTGTGCACTGGCTCCTCCCACTATGACCCTCCTCCAAGCCTCAGTTAGGATACTGTGCCCAGAAGAGCTGACACAATAAGGAAGGATTTTGAATCCCGGGTAAGACTCATACCAGCCACACCAATCACACCGTACAACACGTGATACCATATCCAGTTAACAGTATGAAACAAAAACTGAGCCTCTCAACAGATGGCTCATAACAATAACCCGTTATTAAACAATAACTATGTACAATTATTGCAGACAATCCGCACTAGGGACGGGCGCCCAGCATCCACTACGGACTACGAGAAATAGATTTACCGGTGAGTAAAATCTTATTTTCTCTAACGTCCTAGTGGATGCTGGGAACTCCGAAAGGACCATGGGGATTATACCAAAGCTCCCAAACGGGCGGGAGAGTGCGGATGACTCTGCAGCACCGAATGAGAGAACTCAAGGTCCTCCTCAGCCAGGGTATCAAATTTGTAGAATTTTGCAAACGTGTTTGCCCCTGACCAAGTAGCAGCTCGGCAAAGTTGTAAAGCCGAGACCCCTCGGGCAGCCGCCCAAGATGAGCCCACCTTCCTTGTAGAATGGGCTTTAACTGATTTAGGACGCGGCAGTCCAACCGCAGAATGCGCCAGCTGAATTGTGCTACAAATCCAGCGAGCAATAGTCTGCTTAGAAGCAGGAGCACCCAGTTTGTTGGATGCATACAGGATAAATAGCGAGTCAGTTTTCCTGACTCCAGCCGTCCTGGAAACATACATTTTCAAGGCCCTGACTACGTCCAGCAACTTGGAATCCTCCACGTTACTAGTAGCCGCAGGCACTACAATAGGTTGGTTCAAGTGAAAAGCTGATACCACCTTAGGGAGAAACTGGGGACGAGTCCTCAATTCTGCCCTATCCATATGGAAAATCAGATAAGGGCTTTTGCATGACAAAGCCGCCATTTCTGAAACACGCCTGGCCGAAGCCAAGGCCAATAACATGACCACTTTCCACGTGAGATATTTCAGATCCACATTTTTGAGTGGTTCAAACCAATGTGATTTTAGGAAATTCAACACCACGTTGAGATCCCAGGGTGCCACTGGAGGCACAAAAGGGGGCTGAATATGCAGCACTCCTTTTACAATGTCTGAACTTCAGGTAGTGAAGCTAGTTCTTTTTGGAAGAAAATCGACAGAGCCGATATCTGCACCTTAATGGAGCCTAATTTTAGGCCCATAGACACTCCTGTCTGTAGGAAGTGCAGAAATCGACCCAGCTGAAATTCCTCTGTTGGGGCCTTATTGGCCTCACACCAAGCAACATATTTCCGCCATATGCGGTGATAATGTTTTACAGTTACATCTTTCCTGGCTTTAATCAGCGTAGGAATGACATCCTCCGGAATGCCTTTCTCCTTTAGGATCCGGTGTTCAACCGCCATGCCGTCAAACGCAGCCGCGGTAAGTCTTGGAACAGACAGGGCCCCTGCTGCAGCAGGTCCTGTCTGAGCGGCAGAGGCCATGGGTCCTCTGAGATCATCTCTTGAAGTTCCAGGTACCACGCTCTTCTTGGCCAATCCGGAACCACGAGAATTGTCCTTACTCCTCGTTTTCTTATTATTCTCAGTACCTTTGGTATGAGAGGCAGAGGAGGGAACACATAAACCGACTGGTACACCCACGGTGTCACTAGAGCGTCCACCACTATCGCCTGAGGGTCCCTTGACCTGGCGCAATATCTCTCTAGTTTTTTGTTTAGGCGGGACGCCATCATGTCCACCTGTGGCCGTTCCCAACGATTTACAATCAGTGTGAAGACTTCTGGATGAAGTCCCCACTCTCCCGGGTGGAGATCGTGTCTGCTGAGGAAGTCTGCTTCCCAGTTGTCCACTCCCGGAATGAACACTGCTGACAGTGCTAACACGTGATTTTCCGCCCATCGGAGAATCCTTGTGGCTTCTGCCATCGCCGTCCTGCTTCTTGTGCCGCCCTGTCGGTTTACATGGGCGACTGCCATGATTTTGTCTGATTGGATCAGTACCGGCTGGTTTTGAAGCAGGGATTTTGCCTGACTTAGGGCATTGTAAATGGCCCTCAGTTCTAGAATATTTATGTGTAGGGAAGTCTCCTGACTCGACCATAGTCCTTGGAAGTTTCTTCCCTGTGTGACTGCCCCCCAGCCTCGAAGGCTGGCATCCGTGGTCACCAGGACCCAGTCCTGTATGCCGAATCTGCGGCCCTCTAGAAGATGAGCACTCTGCAGCCACCACAGTAGAGACACCCTGGTTCTTTGAGACAGGGTTATTAGCCGATGCATCTGAAGATGCGATCCGGACCATTGGTCCAACAGGTCCCGCTGAAAGATTCTGGCATGGAACCTGCCGAAAGGAATTGCTTCGTAAGAAGCCACCATCTTTCCCAGGACTCGCGTGCAGTGATGCACCGACACCTGTTTTGGTTTCAGGAGGTTTCTGACTAGAGACGACAGCTCCATGGCTTTTTTCCTCTGGGAGAAACACTTTTTTCTGGACTGTGTCCAGAATCATTCCCAGGAACAGTAGACGTGTCGTCGGAACCAGCTGTGACTTTGGAATATTTCGAATCCAACCGTGCTGGTGTAGCACCTCCTGAGATAGTGCTACTCCTACCAACAACTGCTCCTTGGATCTCGCCTTTATTAGGAGATCGTCCAAGTATGGGATAATTAAAACTCCCTTTTTTCGAAGGAGTATCATCATTTCCGCCATTACCTTAGTAAACACCCTCGGTGCCGTGGACAGACCAAACGGCAGCGTCTGGAATTGGTAATGGCAAGTCTGTACCGCAAATCTGAGGTACTCCTGGTGAGGATGGTAAATGGGGACATGCAGGTAAGCATCCTTGATGTCCAGGGATACCATGTAATCCCCCTCGTCTAGACTTGCAATAACCGCCCTGAGCGATTCCATCTTGAACTTGAATTTTTTTATGTATGTGTTCAAGGATTTCAAATTTCAAATGGGTCTCACCGAACCGTCCGGTTTCGGTACCACAAACAGTGTGGAATAGTAACCCCGTCCTTGTTGAAGTAGGGGCACCTTGACTATAACGCGCTGGGAATACAGCTTGTGAATTGCCTCTAGCACAGCCTCCCTGTCCGAGGGAGTTGCTGGCAAGGCTGATTTGAGGAAACGGCGGGGGGGAGACGCCTCGAATTCCAGCTTGTACCCCTGAGATACTACTTGAAAGATCCAGGGATCCACCTGTGAGCGAGCCCACTGATCGCTGAAATTTTTGAGGCGGCCCCCCACCGTACCTGGCTCCGCCTGTGGAGCCCCACCGTCATGCGGCGGACTTGGAAGAAGCGGGGGAGGACTTTTGCTCCTGGGAACTAGCTGTTTGTTGCAGCATTTTTTCCCCTACCTCTGCCTCTGGACAGAAAAGACCCGCCTTTTCCTCGCCTGTTTTTCTGGGTTCGAAAAGACTGTACCTGATAAAACGGCGCTTTTTTAGGCTGTGAGGGAACATGGGGTAAAAATGCTGACTTCCCAGCTGTCGCTGTGGAAACGAGGTCCGAGAGACCATCCCCGAATAACTCCTCACCCTTATAAGGCAAAACTTCCATGTGCCTTTTGGAATCTGCATCCCCTGTCCACTGCCGGGTCCATAAGCCTCTCCTAGCAGAAATGGACAATGCACTTATTTTAGATGCCAGCCGGCAGATCTCCCTCTGTGCATCTCTCATGTATAAGACTGAGTCTTTTATATGCTCTATGGTCAGCAGAATAGTGTCCCTGTCTAGGGTGTCAATATTTTCTGACAGGGAATCTGACCACGCAGCGGCAGCACTGCACATCCATGCTGACGCAATAGCTGGTCTAAGTATAATGCCTGTGTGTGTATATATAGACTTCAGGATTGCCTCCTGTTTTCTATCCGCAGGCTCCTTCAGGGCGGCCGTATCCGGAGACGGAAGTGCCACCTTTTTAGACAAACGTGTGAGCGCTTTATCCACCCTAGGAGGTGTTTCCCAACGTGCCCTATCCTCTGGCGGGAAAGGGAACGCCATTAGTAATTTTTTTTTTTTTTTGAGATTATCAATCTTTTATCAGGGAAAGCCCACGCTTCTTCACACACTTCATTTAATTCTTCAGATGGGGGAAAAACTACGGGTAGTTTTTTCTCCCCAAACATAATACCCTTTTTTGTGATACCTGGGTTTAAATCTGAAATGTGTAACACCTCTTTCATTGCCTCAATCATGCAGCGAATGGCCTTAGTGGACATTAGATTAGACTCATCGTCGTCGACACTGGTATCAGTATCTGTGTCGACATCTGGGTCTGCCATCTACACAAGCTGAGAAGCCGGCTGTCCCGCATTTGGCATGTCGTCAAATTTTTTGTGTAAGGAGTCGACACTTGCACGTAATTCCTTCCATAAAACCATCCACTCAGGTGTCTGCCCCGCAGGGGGTGACATCACTTCTACAGGCATCTGCTCCGCCTCCACATAATTTTCCTCCTCAAACATGTCGACACAGCCGTACCGACACACCGCACACACACCGGGAATGCTCTAAACAGAAGACAGGACCCCACAGAAGCCCTTTGGGGAGACAGAGAGAGAGTATGCTAGCACACACCAGAGCGCTATATACTGCAGGGACTAACTGAATTATGTCCCCTATAGCTGCTATAATATTTACTGCGCCTAAATTTAGTGCCCCCCCCCCCCCCCCCTCTCTTTTTTACCCTTTTTCTGTAGTGTAGACTGCAGGGGAGAGCCAGGGAGCTTCCTTCCAGCGGAACTGTGAGGGAAAAATGGCGCCAGTGTGCTGAGGGGGATAGCTCCGCCCCTTTTTCGCGGACTATTCTCCCGCTTTTTTAAGGATTCTGGCAGGGGTAATTATCACATATATAGCCTCTGGGGCTATATATTGTGATTGTTTTGCCAGCCAAGGTGTTTTTATTGCTGCTCAGGGCGCCCCCCCCCCCAGCGCCCTGCACCCTCAGTGACCGGAGTGCGAAGTGTGTATGAGAAGCAATGGCGCACAGCTGCAGTGCTGTGCGCTACCTTGGAGAAGACAGAAGTCTTCATGCCGCCGATTTTCCGGACTTCTTCTTGCTTCTGGCTCTGTAAGGGGGACGGCGGCGCGGCTCCGGGACCGAACACCAAGGGCAGTTCCATGCGGTCGGTCCCTCTGGAGCTAATGGTGTCCAGTAGCCTAAGAAGCCCAAGCTAGCTGCAAGCAGGTAGGTTCGCTTCTTCTCCCCTTAGTCCCTCGTTGCAGTGAGCCTGTTGCCAGCAGGTCTCACTGTAAAATAAAAAACCTAAAATATACTTTTTTCAAGGAGCTCAGGAGAGCCCCTAGTGTGCATCCAGCTCGGCCGGGCACAAAAATCTAACTAAGGCTTGGAGGAGGGTCATAGTGGGAGGAGCCAGTGCACACCAGGTAGTCTAAAAGCTTTCTTTTAGTTGTGCCCAGACTCCTGCGGAGCCGCTATTCCCCATGGTCCTTTCGGAGTTCCCAGCATCCACTAGGACGTTAGAGAAATGATATGCGGCATGCCTGTTTACTGTGTGCGACCGCACCTGTATCTGCATAGGAAATGCCAGGCTACGGTGTCTGTGACCGTTTTCTTAGAAAACACTGTAGCGTAGCATTCCGTATGCAGATACAGCTGCAATCGCACACAGAATATACACATGCCTCGTATCATTTTAATCAGCAGAGTCGGCTTGTTCGTCTTATACGATGCAAACATGCCACTTTTTTGGGGGGGGAAATTCACAAAAAGACGTCCAACATTGGTAAACGCACTCACGACTAGGTGCGACTAGAAGGGCTGTTTAGCGTGACTGCAGCAACCATGAGAGAGGGCACATCTGTACCTCTGTCAATTTGATATAACCATCTGTGCTCAGACATGGATATCTTTAAAACCTGGAGCGTTAGGGTGCCTTGAGTACCATTTATAGGAACCTCTGCCCTATACAATTTATATGGAAACAACAGTTGCATTTATTTAACAAAAAAAAACAAAAAATATAAAATATATTTTGCATGAAAACAAAGATGAAAAAAAATTCAGTGCTTACAAGTAGCATGGGTGATACACACAGCTCTATACAATTGTGTGGCTATGCACTTAATGGTTTCTGGGACAACACCATAACTGTCCAGATGACAGATTAATTAATGTGTTCATATATGGAACATTCAGTTTCCCCATTACCTTCACGGGGGGGAGGAGACCCCAGTACAGACACTTTATAGTGGGGGCTCGTGCTGTGCATAATAACGGCAGTAAGCAGGGAGTGTGGCATGCCAAGTGCTAAGGTGCATTGTATAGAGCTGGTAATATGCTGTATACAAGGGGGAGTTGTCCAGTGACAGGAGAATGCGTGGCTGGTTACCTGTTGTGCTGAGATTACTGGAAGCCAGGGAAGTGAGCGTGGGGGCAGACACCGGGGGGGACACCTGGAGCAGATCAAGGAAAGGAGGAAATATGAGAACGTGAAGGGTGGATGAGGGGAAAAAAAAAAAAGGAGGATAGACAGGAGGAAAACCCAAGGCTACTGTATGGTGCATGGCACGTAGAACACTTAAATATGCCGGAATGGTTATTATGCAAGTGGCATGCAGTGGTTAGTAAATCAAGTCAATCAAAATAAGTAAATCCGTCTCATAACGATCAACTGGATTTTAACCGCATTGTAAATCCAGGTGACTACTGACTGCAAGAGCAGCATAGTGCAGCCATAAGGCGGCAGCACGGATGTCCTGGCCAAACCACCCAATAACCGCATCCATTGTGTAAACGGATTAGCCAATCATCAGGTGAAATGACCAAATGTGCCAATGCGTGATCAAGCTTTAGAATAAAAGTGACATACCTGTGAGAACACCCACAGAATGGTAAATGAAAGGACATATGGACCCTACGCAGACGCGTGTTCTATGCAGCTCACTGCGGCGACTGAGTCTGCAGCTGCGAGTGCACCACGCATGCTCCATACAGCTCCCTCAGGCCTTGAAGGTGGTGAATGATTGTGGTATTACCATGTGTGTCCCATACAGCTGCCCCTTGGCTTGGTTGGGCATAAGTGGCATGCTGCTGCAAGGGTTGATGCGCTTTTCCTTCTGCCGGCGGTTACAGAACCATACGCGGATCACCTCCTTCTCCATGTTCAGCTGCTCCGCAATCACTAGGATCTCCTCAGAGGTAGGTTTCTGGTTCTGTAGGTCATTATAGCAAATGGGAAGGGAGCAAAGAGGACACAATATGAGGAAAAACATAGGAGAGAATCACAGAAAGCAACATTATGAGAGAGATGGAGAAAGATGGGTGATAGGTATAGTACCGCAGCACGGGTGGCTGAGGAGTCACCATGAATATTGTATGATGTAGGCACACTGATTCTCAAACATAATGAAGAATTATTTTTTTCTGTAACCCTGTATCACTGTGTGGCTGGTAGGCGGTGGGTGGATAGGCAGCACAACTCCTCACTGATGCATTCTACTACTTTGGCTAGCTTATGCGTGGCCAGTTAGGGACTATAGGGTCCCAGCTCCTGCAGACGCAGGTGATGCTACGTGGTCGTTGTGCACTGCAAACACAATAAGCTGGGCAGCAGACCATCTCTATTCCACGTTTCCTTTACTGGTCGACTCCTCCAGCACATAACTTGCTTGCAAAACAATATCTACAACTCCTCCTCCTCTCCTGCACGATACTTGGGTTATGACAATAACAAAGTATACCTCTCCTTGCCAGTGCCTGTCGCCTCACATTCTTCCCCATCTCATCAGGCTCTCGCTGATCTTCACAGTTACAGGCACCAGGTATATACTTGGCTCATATATAGTTACTATACTCCACGCCTCAAGTGTTAGTTGGGGTCTGTTTCTCACGCTCATTCTGCAGCTCTCCTCATAGGGATATAAACAAGTTCCCTTATTTTTTATTTTTCACATCTTGGCATCTTTTTATTGCTAGCTCTGCGTCTCTGTTCCGAATCATAACTTGGCATCTCTTTATTGCTAACTCAGCATCTCTGTACGGTATCACATCATGGTATCTCTGTATTGTATCACAGCTTGGGCACTCTAATGCTAACTCAACATCTCAGTCCTGTATCACAGCTCAGCAGCTCTGTGTCTCTGTCCCGTACCACAGCTCAGTGTCTATGTCACGTGCCACAGCTCTGTGTCTCTATAACCAACTCTGCATCTCCGTCCTGCAGCACAGCTCAGCAGCTCTTTATCACTAGCTCAGCATTTCTGTCCTGCAGCACAGCTCAGGAGCTCTGTATCGCTAGATCAGCATCTCTCTCCTGCAGCACAGCTCAGCAGCTCTGTATCGCTAGCTTGGCATCTCTATCCTGCAGAACTGCTCAGCAGCTCTGTATCGCTAGCTTGGCATCTCTGTCCTGTATCACAGCTCAGCAGCTCTGTATCTCCATACTGCAGCACTGCTCAGCAGCTCTGTATCGCTAGCTTGGCATCTCTGTCCTGTATCACATCTCAGCAGCTCTTTATCGCTAGCTTGGCATCTCTATCCTGCAGCATTGCTCAGCAGCTCTGTATCGCTAGCTTGGCATCTCTGTTCTGTATCACAGCTCAGCAGCTCTGTATCTTTAGCTCGTCATCTTCGTCCTGCAACACAACTCAGCAGCTCTGTATTGCTAGCTCGGCATCTTCGTCCTGCAGCACAGCAGCTCTTAATCGCTAGCTTGGCATCTCTGTCCTGCAGCACTGCTCTGCAGCTATTTATCGCTAGCTCAGCATCTCTGTCCTGTATCACAGCTCAGCAGCTCTGTATCGTTAGCTCGGCATTTTTGTCATGCAGCACAGCTCAGCAGCTCTTTACCACTAGCTCAGCATTTCTGTCCTGCAGCACAGCTCAGCAGCTCTGTATCGCTAGATCGGCATCTCTGTCCTGCAGCACAGCTCAGCAGCTCTGTATCGTTAGCTCGGCATCTCCATCCTGCAGCACTGCTCAGCAGCTCTTTATCGCTAGCTTGGCATCTCTATCCTGCAACACTGCTCAGCAGCTCTGTATCGCTAGCTTGGCATCTCTGTCCTGTATCACAGCTCAGCAGCTCTGTATCTCCATACTGCAGCACTGCTCAGCAGCTCTGTATCGCTAGCTCGGCATCTTCGTCCTGCAGCACAGCAGCTCTTTATCGCTAGCTTGGCATCTCTGTCCTGCAGCACTGCTCTGCAGCTATTTATCGCTAGCTCAGCATCTCTATCCTGTATCACAGCTCAGCAGCTCTGTATCGTTATCTCGGCATCTTTGTCATGCAGCACAGCTCAGCAGCTCTTTATCGCTAGCTTGGCATCTCTGTCCTGCAGCACTGCTCTGCAGCTCTGTACCGCTAGCATGGCATCTCTGCTCTGAATCACAACTCGGCCTCTCTCTAACCTTTGTAGTTACCTCTCCATTTACTGGCTGCTGGGGACTTTTATATGTAGAGACTCTCCCCATCTTTGGTCATAATGTAGAGCTCATACTCCAGGCATTCCCAACCTTGGTCCTCCAGGCACACTAATAGCCCAGGTTTTAGTGATCTCCATCCTTGTGCACAAGCGACTTAATTAGTACCTCAGTTATTTTGATTTAACCATGTGTGTTGAAGTATGAATATCACTAAATTCTGCACTTTTAGTGTGCCTTGAGGACTGAGGTTGGGAATGCCCATCACTCTTTCAATCCACAACTGGGTTCATGGCCCCTTTTCAAGGGCGATTCTCCACGCTCATAAATATGGGTTCTTTGCTCCTGCTTTATGCGATATTTCCCTCTCACAACATAATTGGGGAGACTCCCCATCTAAAACAAATGTAGGATGTCAGAGGAACCCAGGAACGTTCTCCTTCCTCCAAGGGGCCCTGGCTGAGATGTTCCCCTCGGGTATGGTTCATGAAATCGACAGTATCTAGGTCGACAATGTTTAGGTCGACCACTATAGGTCGACAGTCACTAGGTCGACATGGATGGAAGGTCGACAGGGTTTCTAGGTCGACAGGTCTAAAGGTCGACATGAGGATTTTTATTTTTTTTTGTGTCGTTTTCTTCGTAGAGTGACCGGGATCCCAAATTAGTGCACCGCGTCCCCTCGCATGGTGCCTTCGCTTCGCTCGGCACAGATTACCGTTCCAATCGTAGTCCACGTGGATCGTTAAGTATGAAAAAATTCAAAAAAAGAAAAAAAATGTGAAAAACTCATGTCAACCTTTAGACCTGTCGACCTAGCACATGTCGACCTAGAATCCCTGTCGACCTAGTGACTGTCGACCTATAGTGGTCGACCTAAACATTGTCGACCTAGATACTGTCGATCTTCAGACCGGATCCCGTTCCCCTCTATTCTCACTAACAGCAATCACCATAGACTATCCCTCCACCCCTATTTCTCTTCTGGCAGGACAAATCACACAGAGATGTATCACTCCACCCATCTCCTCACTAACCAATCACACACAGAGCTGTATCACTCCACCTACTGTCTAAAAGGGGTGCTACACTGTAACAGAATCTTATAATATAATATATAATCAGTCATTAAAATTAAATCCTTTACAGGTGACAGGAAAATTAAAATGATAATAATCCCCAAAAAAGTGGGCACCATGTCTATTATTCCCCCAACACAATTCATTCATGATCAGTTTGATAACTGTAAACGAGTCACAAGGACACAAGTCACACCATGCCAAGGTGCCCAGATTAAGCTTCTCCAAAATTAAACTCTATCTCAGCCTCCAGACTTCCTACATTGGAGAAGACCCTATGTATTTTTGAAAGAGGGAAAATCTCTTGCAAAAACAGGTGTCCAACGTTTCTAGATCAAGGTGATCCTTAGAAAACCCATTGTTGAAAGTAGTCTATGGGCCAGATGTAATGACGCCCGAACTCTGACCTTTTTTTAAAAGGGCAATCACTTACAAGGCAAAACCATGCCTTGTAAGTGATGGCCCCTTTAAAAAACGCACAAGTTCGGCCAGCATCCCGCAAGGACACCGTACTCGGGGCGTCATTACATCCAGCCCTATAAATCTTTTCTCTACTTCCATCATCCTAGCCCTAACATCAGCTGAAGCCATTCTCCAAGCTCCACATTTATCCCTAGCTCATGCTTTACACCTAGAAATAACATTAGGCAAAATCCTGATCCAAAAACCTGGACCAAGCTGCAGCTACTTCCCGCCTTCCTCTCACCGCAATAAAACTCTTCTCCAGTGCGTAGCGCACATTGGTCTCGATGCTGGTGCGTTTCTTGCGTCTGCGGCCGGGGAGTCCTTCGTATCCTCCTCCAGGGCTGCTCAAGGTGTTGGGACTGGGCAGAGTGCTGTCCACAGACATCGTTTCTGTGTAGAGGAAATCTGTGTTAATGAGAAGCATAAAGGGGGACAGGACAACTCATAGAAGATGGACAATAATAAAGGGACAGGACAGTGAACTGTATGGATACAACAGAGTTGTCTTTTCCCTCAAGCACCCCAATTATCCACGAGCGCCATTTTACCTGCGTCACTCAGCCACTTCTGTAGTAATGGTTTTAGCTTGCACATATTTTTGAAACTCAGGTTAAGTGCCTCAAATCGGGAGATGGTTGTCTGAGAGAAGTCGTTTCCGTATAGCTTTCCCATAGCCAATCCAACATCCCCCTGCAAAACATCACAATACTGTTTGTCATTATGCAATATTCCATTACAGTCAACCAGCAGAGTAGCCCCGCAATCGCGCAGAATGGCCGCCAGAACTGACACTGGCGCCATGTTTTCTGTGTACGGGATCGCAGTTGTAGTCAGCAACAAGCCCCAAAAAGGATTGCTTTTTTGCGCCAGTCCCCATTACCTTTCCCGAATGGTCCCTATCAATCACTTTGTGAATAAGCCCTCACTGCCAGCGGCATTGCTATGGTAACTTGGCGTGTTCAGCCAATAGATCGCTCAACTCAGTAAATATTGGAATTGCACACAACTTTGAATCAGGCCCAGTGTACGCAGCGCTATACATAAGACAATAAAATAAAGCATAAGGTATAGTACACCACTGCATGTAGCAAGAAAATATAAAAAAAACATCATTATAAAACCATGGACAGGATGAAAGGTAGAGCAACTTGCTGTAGCTTATGTGAGCATACAGTGGTGGGTCATATTGGGAAGAGGGGGCAGCGTGTCTCAATGAAGCTGTACCCATCGTGTGGGTGAGCAAACAGTATGAGAAAGCTGCTGAAGAAGACAAGAACTAGGAGAACTGGTGGCACGCGTAGGAGATGGCTGTTCCACTAACAAGCGATTCCCCTTGTCCTGTCTATGTCCCCTGGTACAAGGCAATTTCACATTCCTACATCAAGTTCCAATCATCCCATCACTAGTCCTGCTCCCAGCAATGCTACATAAGTAGAGCGCAGGCACGGCACTAAATGCATATCCAGGACAGCTAAACAAGTGCGTAATAAGCATTCAACACAAAGAAGCCCGTTCCCACCTGAGTGAATCCCAGTTTAATTCTACGCTGTTTGAATGTTCTGGCAAACTGTTCCAGCTCCTCCAAGTCACTGGGCTCCTCGGGGTGAGATGCTGGTTCTGTATGCGACAATATTTGGGGATCTTGGGGGCCTGGGCGTGACACAGCCTGGAAGAGAAGAAAATGCAGAATAAGCGTTCTTGCTCCTAATATATGCTCTGTGTGGTGTAAGACATGATGCTATGGGGCAGATGTACTAAGCCTTGGAAAGTGCTAAAGTGGAAAGCGATCTCTCACCTCCTACATGGCAGTAAGGAGCTAGTTGGCTGGTACTCGCTCTCTCTCGAAATCTTAATACATCTTCCCCAAGAGGACATAAAGCCATCATATAATCACCAGAACCCAACACATTTAAGGAAACTGATGTGTTTTTTTTAATATATGAATATTAGTATATTATATTAGTATTTATTACCAGTTATTTATATAGCGCAGACATATTCCGCAGCGCTTTTACAGAGAATATTTGCCCATTCACATCAGTCCCTGCTCCAGTGAAGCCTACAGTCTAGATTCCCTATCACATGTACACACAGACACATACACTAGGGTTAATTTTGTTGGGAGCCAATTAACCTACCAGTATATTTTTGGATTGTGGGAGGAAACCAATGCAAGTACGGGGAGAATATACAAACTCCACACAGTTGGGCCATGGTGGGAATCGAACCCATGACCTCAGTGCTGTGAGGCAGTAATGCTAACCATTACACCGTCCATACTACATAGTAGAAGACACAAGTCCAACCTGTGTAACAAGTGTAGTTCATTGCTATGGGTTTACTACATTCCATGCAGTATCTGTGTGCGAGTCAGACGCTGACCTGGGTAAAGATGTAAAAGCCTGACAACCAATCCAAGTGAGCTGCGCCACACATCACGGCGCTGAATCTGACCATTTATACTACTTCCTTTGCAACAAAAGTACTAATCGTAGGCAAGTATTACACTGTAAGCGGCTGTGGATGTGGACGCAAAGAATAAGATGCAAAGTACAAAAGCCGTGGATGGCTACTGTGAAAGAGCATCTAAGTCATGCCATGGATCCCATGCCAAACGGTGCCAAAAGGATAGGTGTATGAGGACAGATGTGTATACACACAGTGCTAAAACACTGAGAGTCAGATGCACTAAGACTTGAAAAGTGATAAATTGCACGGTGATAGGAGCCGGTTGGTTGGTACTTTATCACCGTGCAGTTTATCACTTTTCAAGGCTTAGTACATCTCCCCCTAAGGCAATTATATATACACCGCTATATTACTCTGCTGCATACATTTTCTGGTCTCCTTTACCTGAGTAGGAAGGTGAGGCCTCGGCTGACCCGGAATGAGATTCCCCTGGCTTTGTTGAGGTAGCTGGAAGAGATTTGATGCAGATAAAAGGCCTGTAAAGAAACAGAGGAAAATAGGTGAGGAAACAACTCAACTAAAAACATGATGTGTCCGATGTCTGGGACACCAACACGTAGGGACTCACTTGTGCAGCTGGTAGGACAGTTGTCCCAATTAGTTGCCTCAAAATAGGTCCATGCCAATCTGTGCATGTGCTGAAGGCATTTATGCCTGGAGAGACAAATGTTACCGATGTCTGAACAGTGATCGGAAATCTGGACATCAGATCTCCTCAACTGCACTCATTGTGAAGGTGGGATAATTAGCATTGTGTATTTACGTCTGAGATCTGAAGGGCGAGGTTATGAGTTTTAGAGGTATATTCAATTAAAGTCGGATCCATTTCCGACATGTATTTGTCGGAATGGATCCGACAACCCCTATTCAATCCCATCTTAATTCGACTTTTTCAAGGCGAATTGAGATGAGGGGCGAGCTGCGGGGAGACCAGCGGGGGACAGCTTGCGGGCATACAGGGAAGATCAGCGCTACAGTAGCGCTGCCGCAGGATGTCACTCCGCCGCCCAACCTCACGGCAGTGTCCACCCGGCTCCAACAAGCGTGCTGGAGCCGGGTGGAAGCTGCCGTGAGGTCGGGCGGCTGAGTGACATCCAGCTGCAGCGCTACTGTAGCGCTGATCTCCCCTGTATGCCCGCCGGCTGTCCCCCCGTCTCCCTGTGGCTCACCCCCCTTCTCCTCCTCTGGGTGCGCATCTCAGTCCAACATCTTTTAATGTTGGACTGAGATGGTCGAAAACCCCGTTTTCGTCACAAGCACGTGGATCGGCAGCTATTACGCCGATCCACGTGCTTTTCGACAAGTCGAATGCCTCGACTTGTTGAAAAGCATTGAATAGGTCGAATCACTTTTCGACCTTAAAAAGTCGAAAACAGCCGTCTTTTCGACAGACGGCAGTTTTCGACACCAATTGAATATACCCCTAAGCCTCTAATCAAGACAAACAAAATATGCAGGACTAGGGGCGTTTTAAGGAGTATGGGTCATTAGGTAGACCACACTTAGGTCGACAGTCGTTATGTCGACATGCATTATGTCAACATGGTCACTAGGTCGACATGGTCTTTAGGTCAACATGAGCAAGGTCGACATGGAAAAAGGTCGACATAAGTTGTTGTTTTTTTTCTTTTTTTGGTGTCGTTTTCTTCGTAAAGTGACGGGGAACCCCAATTAGTGCACCGTGTCCCCTCGCAGCTTCGCTTGGCATAGGTTACTATTCCCAATCGTAGTCCACGTGGATCATAAAGTATGGAAAAGTAATAAAAATTAAATAAAAAATAAATTAAAAAAGGGGAAAAATGCATGTCGACCTTTTTCCATGTCAACCTAGTGACCATGTCGACCAAAGTGTGGTCAACCTATTGACCGTATCCCGTTTTAAGAGAGGAGGAGGCCCGTGTGCAGCCTTCTGCATCGGGGCCCCCTCCTCTCTGACTGGGGCACAAGATTTTCATACTTACCTCTCCGGAGTCCCCCGGAGGTGCCATCCTTCTCCGCAGCGGCAATAGAGTCTGCGCACAGACTCCATTGGGCATGCACAGACCTCCGGGAACACAGCGAGTTTTCAGCATTCGCAATACAGTTAGCTCCCCTTAGTGTTCAGAAGGGATGGCTCCGACGGGGGACCCCAGAGAGGTAAGTATTAAACAAATGGGTGCAGTGTGTGCAAAGTGGGCCCTCCTGGGCCCGGGGCCCGTGTGCCTTGCACACACTGCACCCATTATAGATTTGCCAAAGTGCGGGACAGTGTACAGGTTAACCCAGTGTTAATTCTGTTAATGAAAATTTGGAATAAAAGTAATCGCTGACGACAGCTTTATTTCAGGACTAAAATGAAAATGGAGATCCACTGACTAAATCTTAGCTAAAACAAAGCAAAAAAACAAAAACAAAAAAAAACAACTAAGACTAAAACTAAATTTAAAATCCTTCAAAATTAACACTGGAGGTAGAGGTTTACATTTTTAAAGAACAATTAAGTGGTCTAGATATTTGCAGAAAATAAATATGACCTGCTGCTAGGGAAATGTGAGTGCGTATTCTAACAAACTTAAGGCATTAATTTGTATATGATATATGGGAATACTACGATAAGTCAGATTTACTATGCAACACATACTGAGCCTAGATTACTAAACACATTGGGCCTAATTCAGACCTGATCATAGCAGCAAATTTGCAAGCAGATGGCAAAACCATGTGCACTGCACGAGGGGCAGATATAACATGTGCAGAGAGAGTTAGATTTGGGTGGGTTATATTGTTTCTGTGCAGGGTAAATACTGGCTGCTTTATTTTTACACTGCAATTTAGATTTCAGTTTGAACACACCCCACCCAAATCTAACTCTCTCAGCACATGTTATATCTGACTCCCCTGCAGTGCACATGGTTTTGCCCATCTGCTAACAAATTTGCTGCTACGATCAGGTCTGAATTTGGCCTACAGTTAAAAAAAAGGTATGCAAGCTTCTCAAGTGAATTTTAGAGAAGTGTTCTTCAGCAAAATCCACTAGAGTATTATTCAACTGTTTGCAAAAATTATTGACTAGAAAGTACATTGACTAAAATTAGACTAAAATGAAAACGGAGATCCACTGACTAAAACATAGAAAGAAAAAAAAATAGGATTTTAAATACCTGCCGGTAAATCCTTTTCTCGTAGTCCATAAGGGTTACTGGGGACTTAGTACGATGGGGTATAGACGGGGTCCAAAGGAGCCGGTGCACTTTAAATTTTTTCAACTGGGTGTGCTGGCTCCTCCCCTGCATGCCCCCTCCCACAGGCAGTTATAGGTAAAATATTGTGCCCGAAGGAGAATAGATATACTTGAGAGAAGGAACATAACAAAACGAGTAGTGAGAGTCACACACCAGCACACCACAACAAACTGACCAGCAACGACTGGCAACCAAACAGCAACAGCTGAACAGGTAAACTTATACATAAGAAACAACCTGCAGAAAGTTAACGCACTGAGGTGGCCACCCAGTATCCCTACGAGAAAAGGATTTACCGGTAGGTATTTAAAACCCTATTTTCTCTAGCATCCATAACGGATACTGGGGACTTAGTACGATGGGGACGTCCCAAAGCTTCCAGAAAGTGGGGAGACATCTGCAGCACCTCCTGTCCAAACTGGGTATCCTCTTTGGCCAGGGTATCAAACTTGTAGAACTTCACAAAGGCGTTCTTCCTCGACCAGGTAGCAGCTCGGCATAGTTGCAAGGCCGAGACTCCATGAGCAGCCGCTCTGGAAGACCCCACTAATCTTGTAGAGTGGGCCTTCAGAGATTGTGGAATAGGCAAGGCTGCCGACACATAGGCCTGTTGGATAGTCAACTTAAGCCAACGAGCAATAGACTGCTTAGAAGTAGGGCAACCCTTTTCCTGTGCATCATACAGCACAAACAGGGAATCCGTCTTTCTGATCCGAGCCGTCCTCTCGACATAGATCTTCAAGGCTCGTACAGCGTCCAAAGCCTCCTGAGGAGCAGAAGAGCCAGAACTAGACAGAACCACAATAGGTTGGTTTAAATGGAATGCAGAGACAACCTTCAGCAGGAACTGCTGCCGAGTGCTGAGCTCTGCTCTGTCTTCGTAAAAGACCAAGTAAGGACTTTTATACGATAAGGCCCCCAATTCTGAGACACATCTAGCAGAAGCTAGGGCCCATAACATTACTGTCTTCCATGTAAGGTACTCGACTTCTACTTTCATCAGTGGTTCAAACCAGGAGGATAGTAGAAAATCCAAAAACCACATTCAAATCCCAGGGTGCCGTTGGTGGCACAAAGGGAGGTTGTATATGGAGCACTCGTTGCCAGAAGTTCAGACCTTCTTGCAAGATTGCCAACTTCTTCTGGAAGAAAACAGAGGGGGCTGAAATCTGGACCTTAAGGGAGCCCAGACGCAAGCCGAAATTCACACCAGCCTGCATGAAAGGTAAGAAACGTCCCAGGCTGAATTCCGCAGGAGGATATTTGTGCTCCTCGCAATGAGAGACATATCGTTTCCAGATATAATAATAATGTTTTGACGTCACAGGCTTTCTGGCCTAAACCATGGTTGCAATAACCTTTTTGGAAAGGCCTTTGTGAGCTAGGATGTTCTGCTCAACCTCCATACCATCAAACGAAGTCGCCGTAAGTCCGGGTAGACAAACGGTCCTTGTTGAAGATCTCTTCTCATTGGCAGATGCCAAAGGTCTTTTATGGACATGTACCACGTACCACGCCCTTCAAGGCCAATCTGGGGTAAATCAGAATTGCCTGGACTCTTTGATTCCTGATTCGCTTTAGCACCCTTGGGAGCAGAGGAATCGGAGGAAACAGGTAGACCAGCTGGTAAGGCCAAGGCATCGTCAGTGCAACTACTGCCCTCGCCTGAGGGTCCCTGATTCTCGAACAATACCATCTAAGCTTCTTGTTGAGCCGAGATGCCATCATGTCTATCTGTGGACAGCCCCACAGATTGATGATTTGTTGAAACACCTGCTGGTGTAGGCCCCACTCCCCCGGGTGGAGATCGTGACGACTGAGGAAGTCCGCCTCCCAGTTGTCCACCCCCGGAATGAAGACGGCCGACACGGCTCTTGCATTTCTTTCCGCCCAGAGGAGTATCCGTGATATCTCTCGCATGCAGGCTCTGCTTTTTGTCCCTCCTTGTTGATTGATATAAGCCACAGCCGTGGCGTTGTCCGACTAAACCTGAACAGCTCGATCACGGAGCAGAGGAGAGGCCTGAAGCAGAGCGTTGTAGATCGCCTGAAGTTCCAGAATGTTGATCGGAAGAAGGGCTTCGTGGGCTGACCACCTGCCCTGGGTGACCGTTCCCCATCCCCGCAGACTCGCGTCTGTCGTGAGGAGGATCCAATCCTGAATCCCGAAACTCCGACCTTCCAGTAGGTTTGAGGACTGTAGCCACCACAGGAGGGAAATCCTGGCCTGAGGTGATGACCGTATAATCCGATGCATCTGTAGATGAGATCCGGACTACTTGCTCAGGAGATGCAATTGAAACGTTCTGGCATGGAACCTTCCGTACTGGATTGCCTCGTATGAGGCTACCATCTTTCCCAACAATCTCAGGCAAAGATGGACAGCTATCCGATTCGGCCGTAGTACCGCTCTGACTATTTCCTGAAGCATCCTCGCTTTGTCCTCCGGGAGGAATTGTGTCCAGAAACATTCCCAGGAGCAGGAGCCGCTGAGTAGGCTCCAGGTTGTACTTCTGCAAACTGAAAATCCACCCATGTTGTGACAGAAGCTGAATAGTGTGGTCTACACTGAGCAATAGAAGCTCCCTGGATCTTGCCTTTATCAAGAGATCGTCTAGGTAAGGGACAAATATTGACCCCCTGGACTCAGAGCTGGAACATCATCTCCGCCATTACCTTTGTGAAAACCCTCAGAGCTGTGGACAGGCCGAAGGGTAGCGCCTGGAAATTGTAGTGATCGTTCAGCAGGGCAAACAGCAGGTAAGCCTGATGAGGCGGCCAAATTGGAATATGGAGATAAGCATCCTTTATATCCAGTGAGACCATGAACTCCTGTTCATCCAGACCCACAATCACTGTTTGCAAAGATTCCATCTTGAACTTGAAAACCTTTAGGTAAGGGGTCAAGGATTTTAGATTCAAAATGGGCCTTACCGAACCGTCCGGTTTCGGTACCACAAACAGATTGGAGTAGTAACCCTGTCCCTGTTGTTGTAGTGGCAGGGCACTGGCACAATGACTTGGGATTGGACCAACTTTTGGATGGCCTGTTGCAGCGTAACTCGTGTATCCTCCAAAACTGGTAAGCTTGATTTGAAAAATCGTTGGGGAGGAGCACCGTCGAACTCCAGCTTGTAACCCTGAAAAATTAGGTCTCTTATCTAGGCATCCTGGCAGGAGTTTTCCCAGACATGGCTGAAGTGGCGCAGTCAAGCTCCCACCTCGAGGTCCCCTCGGGTGGGGAGGCACAGTCATGCTGAGGCCTTCGTGGAAGCTGAATTGGCGTTTTGTTTCTGAGAACCTGCGTCGGCTAGTTTTCTTGTCCTACCCCTGGTGCCTTTCGCAGCGGTGGAGGCGCCTCTGGCTCTTGATCTGAACCTGGCAGATCGAAAGGACTGGGTAGGCAGCCCCAGGTAGGAATGCCTAGCTGGCGGGGCCCCAGAGGGGAGGAACGTGGATTTTCCCACAGTAACCTTGGAAATCCACGTATCCAACTCAACCACGAAGAGCCAATCCCCTGAAAAAGGAAGAGACTCTACACTGCGCTTGGACTCTGCGCCCGCTATCCACTGACGCAACCACAAAGCCCTGTGCGACGACACTGCCATAGCAGTGGTCTTAGCATTAATATTGCCTATCTCCTTGAGAGAGTCACACAGGACGCGTGCAGTGTCTTGAATGTGTTTTAGGAGTCTCACTATAGTGACCAAGGACATATCCCCTGAGAGGCCCTTCTGAATTTGAGTAGCCCACGTATGAATGGCATGCGTCATCCAGCAACCCGCTATGACCGGTCTTTGTGATATACCAGCCGCTGTGTAAATAGACTTCAGTGTAGTCTCTATATTCCTATCCCCAGGGTCCTTTATGGTAAAGGAGCCCGGAGCTGGTAGTACCGCCTTTTTAGATAGGTGAGAGACTGATACGTCTACGGCCGGGGGTTCTTCACAGATTTTCCTGCCTTCAGGAGCAAATGGGAAAGTGTGCAAAAAACGTTTTGTCACTTGGTATTTCTTATCTGGATTTTTCCAGGCTAACTTAAACAGGTCATCCAGTTCTGCAGAATCAGGGAAAGTGACACTGAGTTTGTTCTGTGCTAAGAAAAATGACTGCTGTGCTGCAGTGTCCTCTAGGGGGAGTTTTAACACGTCCAGTATAGCAAGTATGAGGGGCTCAATACCCTTTGAAGAAGGGGAATCCCCAGTAACAGGATCCAATTCCTCCCCCTCCTCCTGTATCTCCTCATCAGATTCTGAGAGTAAAGCATGTAACCCACATTTTAGTGGTCCTGATCTAGAGAGGGAGAGCGGTTTATTATTTGCCTTTGCAGTCAGGTCTGCAACAGCCTGCTGCAGTTGTTGAGTTTTTTTGAGTATTAACAGTGAGCTGATATGACATATCTGACATCATGGATTTTATGGCACCTAGCCAGGAAGGCTCTTGACACCCAGCCCCCTCGCTGAGTTGTGAGGACTGGCTGCATTGTTCCCATGATATGGAACCAGATGTAGAGGGAGAGAATCTGGTGTGACATACACTGCATAATTGGTGTTTTACCATATTTACAGTAGACAACACTTATATACACATACACACAGACAAGTAATATAATAGCAAGCCTGCCCTTATTATGAGGGAGATAGAGAGAATGGAACAGCACATCCAAGCTAAGCAGCCCCAGGGAGACTGCGAGCTGTTTTATCACAGTGCAACACCGAAGTTTTTGCCCTTTTCAGGACACAGATTGTGTACAATAGCAGCTCTCCCCCTTTGCTACACCCCTGTACCAGTTTTCCTGCGTATGCTTAGTGTCTGGAAGAGTTGTGTGTGCCTGCTGCTGCAGCTGTAAGCAGAGGAAGGCGCCAAAACGCTGCTGGTCCCGCTCTGAGGAAGCTCCGCCCCCTGCAATGGCACCGGAGCTCTATAGATATTTATACTGGCAAAGTCTCCATATAAGTGTAAAAACATCACAGAAATTAGAGTTTTCACTACCGCTGTCAGTGTACACAGGTGGGGCCATAGCGGATTCGCCCCAGGGAGGGTTCCATATGCCGCCCCTGCGTTTGCGCTGCACCAAGAACCGGGGGACCCCCCTAACGGGGCCCCCAGTTTGTACTCACCACTCTTCTCACCTTCAGGCAATGTTAGGGGTGTGGGGCGTGCTGCAATTGCGACCGCTAAGGCGCAGTGCCCCGCTGTACAAGAACCTCTCAGGACGGTGCTCCTGCAGCGGGAAAGCGGCTCGGAAGCCAGAAGAGACTGGTAACCCCCCCCCCCAACTCCCATGGTGCAGGAATGCTGTTGCCCAAACAGCATACCGAAAATAAAGTTTTAAAATAAACTGAAGAAAACTCACTGGAGCTTCAGAGTGTGCATCCTCTACTGAGGGCACATTTTTCTAAACTGCCTGTGGGAGAGGGCATAGAGGGGAGGAGCCAGCACACGCAGTTGAAAAAATTTAAAGTGAACCGGCTTCCTTGGACCCCGTCTACACCCCATTGTACTAAGTTCCCAGTATCCCTTATGGATGCTAGAGAAAGAAAAAAAAAAAAAAAGACTAAAATGTGACGTTAAACCGACTACAATTTTAAAGAAAGTGACTAAGACAAACATACATTCACCGGTTGGTAAGCTGTATAGAACCCCACTTAGCTCAAGCTGTGTCATCACCAGTGTTTATACAACAGTGAGTACGGCTGTAACTGTTATACTTCAAAAACCAACAGCAGTGGTTAAGCAACAGGGCTGTTCGTAGTTTGAGTCATCGTCTGGTATGTGCCTATATAACTCTGCAAACAACAACAACTACCACCAGGCCACTCCTATCATCTATGCGGTGGCCCGTTACGTGAAGCTCGGGATCCGCTGTCATGTTGGCACCTATTTCACAGATAGCTTGGAAAGCTATTTCATAAATGTGCCCTTTATATCTCACCCACTATTTCTTTGCAATCTGTACAATTTCAGTCACAGGTGCTGCGATTTCTATTTGGAATGCAGTCGTACTAGATGAGCGCTTACAGTTATCGATATGTGTGTAGCTTGTGAATGACCCAAAATAAAATCCAACCCACGTTTTATCATTCTGATCTGCCTGTACTTGATGGATGATAATTTAAGCCTTCGTAGAACTGTTCACATGCAAAATGTATAGTCCGTATAGTGGTACGTTGATCCACGCGTATATAAATTGTTATGTTACAGTAAAAAAAATAATTTCATAAAATCGTAGTGTGTAGCTTAATGTACCCTATTGAAAGACGCCTCTTTTGTATCTATAAACTTCTATACACCATTAAAACGTAACATTGGGCAGACACATCCCTTCTCTTATTGTGTGCAGGCAATTCATTATTTTTACCTTTGAGATGTTTTTTTTTTTTACCCCCTAATAAAAACTGCTAAATAAATAGCATCTACTGCACACCATGGTATAGTCCACAGGTTCTCAAACTCGGCCCTCAGGACCCCACACAGTCCATGTTTTGCAGGTCTCCTCACAGAATCGCAAGTGAAATAATTAGCTCCACCTGCGGGCCTTTTAAAATGTGACAGTGAGTAATTAATACACCTGTGCACCCGCTGGGTTACCTGCAAAACATGCACTGTGTGGGGTCCTGAGGACCGAATTTGAGAACCACTGGTATAGTCAATCCGAATCTGTTAAGGAAACACTATTCATTTCCATTACTTGTAGTATGTTTTACATGATATGATAACAGACAACTCTGCCATGGCCGACCGCTGCGTAAGTGTTCAGGAGGATTCAAATATTTTAAAATAACACATTTTGTACCCGGCAAAGTTCCAGATCAGAAAACTGGGACTTCCCCGACCATAATCCCAGACTGGCTAAACAGTAGCAGTAGAGTATATAAAAGTAAAATCTAAGTATAGCTGGCGGGGAGATTGCAAGGCTTTCCCATTACAGTTTGCATGCCTGCGGTTTATTTAGCATTCTGGCATTTGCAGACAGAAATGCGGTTAAGCTCTCACCTTGTTGGCCTTGTCCTGCCTGGGGTAGGAGGAACTGTGTATGGGACTGAAGAGGGTGCCCCGGAACAAGAACCAGTTGTTGGAGTTGCAGCAACTGCTGGATGTCCTATGATGAAAGATATGAAGATAGAAATACTTCAGAAATACTAACTAATAACAGTTCATAAGTTGGTGGAGGGCGAAAGACACAGTTGGATACTAAAACAGACGCTAGTAACTTTGGATTGGGCAGATGCAAGATGAACTGGAAAAATTTTACACATTAAATTCCTGTCACCAACACGTGGAGGGCATTTTGTAGACTGAATCAACAGCCATGAGACTGGACACGCTAGGCAGCCATTTTATGGGATGAACCAATATCTGACCTCTTAACTCACCGGGAATGAGTCACAAAGTGCCTCACCCCTCAGTGATGTGGATTAGTCCTAATGAATTCACTATGTTAATTCCTATGCATATTTGCTTCCTCTACAAAATGGCCGCTTCCAATGAGCGGTACAGTGTGTGCCAGTTACAGTGTGAATTAGATGAAACACCTCCTTATACTGCCAATAAGTATGAGAGTAGCATAAAAGCTCTACCAAACACATCAGTACTTTACATATCAGTATAATTAGAGCAAGAGGTTCAGCGTATAGTGTGCTCTTCATATGTGGGTCTTAACTGTACTGTTTTGCTGTAGGGCGCTGCACGGTGGATCTTCAGGTACTACAACAGCACAAGGATAGGAAATCTCCTCGGGGTAGCGTGTGCTCAGGTAGTTACATTTACTGTATGAATATGCACCACTATTGTGAATTACAGGAGTGACAGATAAATGTATGCACGCTGCAATGGTTGGAAGATTGGAGGACTGGTCTGAATATGAAGACTGGCAGATAAGTAGAGACTATCCTGTATAGATCGGTTAGGTCTGCTGTGTAACGTATGATGAATATTGGGAAAAGAATATAATTTTCACATTTAAAAAAAAAAAAAAATGTATATTTTGATGTTCCAGCGATAAATGTTCTACATGTAATCTCGGCATCTCAACACTGCCATGCGGTTTTAAAGGGAACTAAGTTCAAAACATTATAGTCAAATACAATATACGTGTCAGACTCCGGGACTTATATAGATACTGGAGATATAAGCTGTGACCAGGGCGTGGGGGATTTATTCTATAGCACAGCAGGTTTCCTGTCAAATACCTTATAAAATGAGTCAATCAGGGAGCCCCTCCCAGTCTGATATGGCTGATAAAAGAAAACAATAGCATACCATGGTGTGTACTTATTATATCATAGTGGTTAGTATATTGGCATGTACGTACTTTTTTCTTATACTATACCCTTCTTATGCATTATGCCCCCTCCCCCTATTGTTCTGTCTGTTATTTATTTACAGTTTCTTATATAGCGCAGCAAATTATGTTGCGCTCTACAACCAGACATGTTTAGTTTCCCAAGCTGTTACCCTACTAAACTGAATAACATTTAAGTTAACATAAATTAATTGAACTATGCGTGCAATAAGCTGAATGGTAAATTTAATTTCAAAGATCTTGTATCCTGTCGAGGGATAGTGATTTTCCAGTTATCAACAGTTCTTGTAGGCAAGTTAACTTGATTTTAGGAGTATGTATGGCCTGTATGTATAGTCATCACTTTCAAGAATGTTCTATTCTACAAGTATGTTTGCATCATAATAGGTTAGTACTTTGGAAATAGACTATTATAACAGCATACAATGTGTACAGTACAGTGCAATTCAATACAATACAACAGGGCTTCCATGCTATAAGGATACAGTGCTGCCCTCTACAGGCCACTTACTAGAAATACTTTCCCCACCACTATATGCAATGCTTAGTGCACTAGAAGTGGCTTTGCACACTGGTTAGTGTAGCTGTGTTGTTATATCAGGTGCAGTATCATCTACTGCACAGGTTCTCAAACTCGGTCCTCAGGACCCCACACAGTGCATGTTTTGCAGGTCTCCTCACAGATCACAAGTGAAATAATTAGCTCCACCTGTGGATATTTTTAAAATGTGTCAGTGAGTAATTAATACACCTGTGCACCTGCTGGGTTACCTGCAAAACATGCACTGTGTGGGGTCCTGAGGACCGAGTTTGAGAACCACTGATCTACTGTATATAAATCTATATACTGAAGTCAGTCCCAAGCATAGTCACCAATATAATTTCCAGCAGAATCGTTCTGTATTAAAACTACACAATATATATATATATATATATACACACATACATACACACATACACACACACACACATACACGTACATGTACATACACACACACACACACATACACCCATGGTGCGTCTAGCTAGCGCTCACCTGTGCAGTGAGGTGGATGGGTTGGGACAAAGCAAGTTGGGGGGGCTGCTGTTGGTTGGCGGGGGCAGTCTGGGTGTCGGACCCTGACTGGGAGGCGTTGGCGGCTGCGGCAGCTGCATTGGATTGCTGTACAGCAGCTGCGAGAAGCTGAGCTTGCTGGAGAAGCAACTGCTGCTGTGCGGGGAGGAGAGCAGTGAGCTGCAGCCAGGAAAAGACAGAGAGTGAAAAGGGGGGAAAAAAATGAAAAGGGGGTCACAAAAAGGGTAAAGATGGAAATAAGAGAAAAGGGAGAGGAAATAGTAATAAAAGCAAATTTAAAAAAAAAAAAAAATACAACGGGAAAGAGGGATGAGGAGAAAAAAGCAGAGAAAAGACAAACAACTTTGCATGAAGCAAAGCAGCAAATATATACATTAACACAGAGTATTTATTACCAATAACAGTAAATATGCAGAATAATGAAAAACTTGAACCATATTAGTAAGCAATCCGATGCTTGCGTTGACATGTACTAGATAAAAGCTTATTGGCGATTAGCTGCTGTGGTTCTCATTCACTTAGCATTTATATAGTGTTACTAAATTAACCCTACACTGCGGAACCCTGCACCACTAGAACTACAGTGGTATTGTATCCTTTACTGGACCAACTTCCCCACCACGACGCTCAGCCAGTCAGAGCGGCTCTTATCACTTTTAAATGGCACTTGGGGGACCAGAGGACACTGATAATGGCTTTAGGATTATTTTATCTGTTAAGTGGCAAAGCCTATGAAAAACAAAAAAGGCAGAGTAGGCAGGAATCGCTACAGACAATAAATAACAATGTAATAGATGGATATCTGTATTTAGAAAATGAAGTCAGGATCTTGAATGGCAGAGCTAGTGCCGAGCATGATGGAGAGTTCATTTTGAGATGGCTATACAAGTGGCGTTGGGTCTCAAAACATCTCCTAAGCAGCTTTTAGTTTGGGCTCTTTAGGGCATACACTATGTCATTCACTAAATCACACAGTACTGATAGAAGAGACAACAGCATAAGGCACATAAACGTTGCCAAGGAGGACATTGCTATGGCAGCAACACTATTTTGTGCCATCCATCCTTTGTGAACAGAATGTGCAGAGTTTATCTCACCCACTTCAACACAGTACACTGCACTTGTTCACCATCTCCAGGGGCGTTTCTAGAGAGGTGGTGGCCCGTGTGCCTCCTCTCTAGCCGGCAGAGCTGTATTTCAGGGAACTAGGGTCCATAGGGGACCATAACGCTGTCCAAGAGTCTACAGCGCATGCGCAGATCACCGGAAAAATGGCGCCGCGGACATTTTCCCAGTGATTTCCCTACTGCACCTACGAAACACCAGGAAAATGGCGCCATGCCATTTTCCAGTGATTTCTGCAGCGCTGCTGCTGCGCCACGGGACTCCTGAGGGTCTTAAAAATAATGGGTACAGAGTGTCCCATGTGGGCCCCCCTGGACCGCAGGTACCTGTCTGCACTGCACCCATTATAAACACGCCAGTGCACAGCACCTTATTAAATGCACTTCATGTGCAAAAAAAATAAAATGACTAGGTTTTGCCCCAGTGCACCCTAGATGTTATTCCCAGCACAGTCCATGGGGCATCAGGTTGTCGTGGCACTTTGGTGGGTGAGTTTTTATTACATGGCTGGGTGTGCATCTACAGAACGTGTTCCTCACCCGGGGTGCAGCACAGAAGCCCAAAATGCCGCCCTGATGTCTCCCAGCAATGAGACGAAACCAAATGGTATCCGGACTCCAGGTCGACAGCACAAAGGTTGACACACCTTAGGTCGACGCCAATTGGTCGACACACCTTAGGTCGACATGGACAAAAGGTCGACAGGAACAAGGTCGACATGGAAAAAGGTCGACATGATCTTTTCACAATTTTTTTCTTTTTTTGAACCTTTTCATACTTAACGATCCACGTGGACTACGATTGGAACGGTAAAGTGTGCCGAGCGAAGTGGTAGCGGAGCGAAGGCACCATGCCCGAAGCATGGCGAGCGAAGCGAGCCATGCGAGGGGACGCGGTGCACTAATTGGGGTTCCCGGTCACTCTACGAAGAAAACGACACCAAAAAAACATAAAAAACTCATGTCGACCTTTTTCCATGTCGACCTTTTGTCCATGTCGACCTAAGGTGTGTCGACTAATTGGCGTCGACCTAAGGTGTGTCGACCTTTGTGCTGTCGACCCTCAGTCCCAGACCCGAACCAAATACAAGGGTTTTGTGGGGTACAGTACAGCAGGCAGTTTCTATTATAATGGTCACGCTAAGTAAAAGGGAACATCATTTCTGCCCTGCAACACTATACGTGGCAAGTAATGTTCCCTCGACTGGTGCAAACTGCTACTATCTTGTTCCAGAAACACATGCTCTTTGCCAGAACGCTATGCAAGACTTATGTACATTTATCACTATGCACAGCACGTTTCACCCGCAGGAAATGACCAGAACAGAGAAATTTATACTGAAGAGATGGATGAGAGGTGACAGCTACTTACCCCAGCCAGCTGGCTGCCAGCAAGGAGGAGCTGTGTCTGTGGGAGGGAGGGAGGTGTTTGCTGGGGGGTGGGCGGAGCCTGTGGAGTGGGTGGCGCAGAAGGCATGGGGGGAACTGGAGTGCCAGGGAGGGATGGGGACCGTTCCCCACATTCTTCATCTGTAATCTACAACATAGAAGAAAGTGATATTGATAAATGACAAAATATGACAGACATGTAAAATTAACTCTATGGGTGGAATTCAAATGTTTGAAAAGTCGGTTGGGTGTCTGTTTTTTCCTGTCTATTAGATAGGAAAAAACAGACTCCCAACTGACTTTTAAGACATTTGAATCTCCCCCTTTATATCTAGATGGGTCTTTTGTCCTTTTGGACAGACAAATTTGTATGCTCTGGGGGGGGGGGGGGGGGGGGACACCTTACTTTTATTCCTTAGTCTGCACAAATAGATGTTATATTAGTATATATTATATATATTCTGTGACCCAATTAGCGCAAAGCCAGAAGTGTACACCACAGTGTGATTGCCTAGCTCTCCTGTGCTCAAGGACACCATATACAAGGTCTGGCGTAGGAATCGCGTGCAGGAACAGAGCCGGACATGTTTATTTCAAAAGTGATGTTTTTCCTAGATGAAATGTTAGGTTCAGACATTCTATGCAATGCACCCATGGGGGAGGTCAGGGTCACATTAAATATAATAATGTGTAAATGTCACACAAAGCGACTAATGTGGCCTTGTCAAGCTTAATGAGGGGAAGGGGGTTAGCGAAGGAGTGAGTTGTTCTACAGCACTTATCCTCATGTATGAAAGGCCTATTTCCCTACACATTGTAAGCTTGTGATCAGGGCCCCATATGTCTGCCTGTTATTACCCAGTCTCATTTTATAACCGTTTTAGTCCCAATTGTAAAGTGTAAAGAATATTTAGTACTATATATGGAACTGTTAATAAATAAATGTGAACTTTATTACATATTGGGCTATCAGGGCCCTCCGATTAGATCCACATAACACTAGATATAATAGTTTAATGGGCAGCAGAGACCTGAACATTACCAACCACACAAGGAATTACTAATCAATTAACGATCAGGTCACCCAACGTTACTCCGCCACCAGGAAAGCACAGTGATAATTTTTGCAGATGATACTAAACTGTGTAGGGTAATTAGACGTGGATGTTGAGTCTCTTCAGAACGACTTATTTAAACTGGAAGTTTGGCCAGCTAAATTGAGAATGAGGTTTAATAAAGAACAATGTAAAGGTATGCACTTTGGGACTAAAAATAAACATACAGCCTATAAATTAAATGGGGAAAATGTAGGGGAAACGGTAACAGAAAAATATTTGGGGGTGCTCATTGATAATGGATTTGGCAGCAGCACCCATGTCAACGTGCAGCAACGAAGGCAAATAAGGTATTAGCATGCATACATTGTGGAATTGAGACAAGGGATGGGAGTGTAATGGGCCCTACACACTGGCAGATCCACCGACGAGCTGCCAGACGGTGGATACAGCCGACGGGCAACCCGGCGGCGGGGGGAGGTGACGGGGGGGAGTGAAGTTTCCTCACTCCCCCCTCCCTCCCCTGTCACCTGGCTCCATAGCACTGCATGCTAATATGGACATTCTCGTCCATACTGGCCTGCATGCATTACCGACGGGGCACCAATGATGAACGAGTGCCGTGCATCGTTAATCGTTGGTGCCTACACACTGCACAATATGAACGAGTTCTCGTTCATTATTGTACAAAAACGTTCATATCGTGCAGTATTATCTGCCAGTGTGTAGGGCCCTTAATGCTTCCCCTGTATAAGTCATTGGTACAGCCACACCTTGAATATTGTGTACAGTTGTGGGCACCACACTAAAAAAAGATATATAGGAACTTGAAAGGGTTCAGAGGTGAGCTACACAATTGATAAAGGGGTTAGAGGCACTGGATTATGAGGAAAGATTTACTAGGTTAGATATGTTTACACTAGAAAAGAGGCGTTTAAGAGGAGATATGATTAATATTTACAAATATATAACGGGACAATACATGGAGCTAACAGGAGATTTGCTTATTGAGAGATCTCTACACAGGACACGCTGACACCCTCTGATGTTAGAGGAGAGAAAATTTCATACCCAACATAGGAAAGGGTTCTTCGCAGTAAGGATTTGACATTCTCTGCCAGAGAAGGCAGTAATGGTGGACTCAGTCAATGGGGTAAATTTACTAAGATGGGAGTTCTATTTAAGATGGGATGTTGCCCATAGCAACCAATCAGATTTTACTTCTCATTTATCTAGCACCTTCTAGAAGATAATACATGGAATCTGATTGATTAGTTGCTATGGGCAACATACCATCTTAAATAGAACTCCCATCTTAGTAAATGTACCCCTATATGTTTTAAAATGGGTTAGATACATTTTAACTGAAAAAGATATCCAAGGATATAGCATTTAAAATGAATGTATTTTAGTAACAGCATGAATTATAGCTGTCAATTAGACTATAAACATAACTTCATCTGGGTCATTAGAGAAACCATAGTTACACACAGAATAGTGTAGGAAATAATATACAGGTTGAACTCGATTGTTAACTTGTCTTTTTTCAACCTCAATAACTATGCTACTACAGTATGTTAAATGGCAAAGCTTAGCACTTCTGCATTCAGTGCACTAAGTTTACTTTGAGCGTGACTCTAAGGGCCCCTACGCAGGACCCTCCAGATTTCAGTGTTAGTCTGGGACCAGTGATATGGCAGCATCTGGCCTTAAGAGGCAAAACACAAACACGTTGCCTCCATAGAGGCACTGGCCCATGTTAGGTCTACTGCAGGTTGTCATCAAGTTGTCCGGTTTTCCAAAGTGGAAAAGTGTGATATAAGTTGTAAATGTATACACGTTAAGCTACAATGTCACTAGCATAAGGTTGTGTGCAACGGACATGTTGTAAATGTATACACGTTAAGCTACAATGTCACTAGCATAAGGTTGTGTGCAACGGACATTCAATCCTAATTAGATATTTAAATCAGGATTAGCAAATTTAATTTGTAAAAAAATCCGGGCTCAAATGTAATAGGTTCCAGTTTGTCTGCAATTACCCCAGCAGAACTGCTATATTTAAAGTGACAATTAGATTTAAGGCAAAACCAGTTTGTTTTTACCCGGCATTGGTAAATACAGAATCCTATGTCATCCAACTGAACCTCGGAAATGCACAAAGTTTTGTTAGACTCTAAGCAGATTGCATTTATTTGTGGCTATTTTAAACGTGACTTCCCTTGGCCACGGTTCTCCTGTGAATCTGATCTTATTGACCAGCAGACTTGGGAAGATGACTGACTTGAGCAGAATGCTGGTGTGCAGTGAAATATACAGTCAAGATAGGGTTTATGGGGAAGTAAGAGAGAGAACTCAGGAAGAGTGTGCAATAAGTGTGACGGGTCTGGGGATTCCCCCATCATATCCCTGATGGTCACAGTGAGTCACAAACAAATCTGTGAGAACCCCCCTTCCGCCTTTGTTTGGTTACTTGGTGTATGCAATTGGGCCGTGAGTGCATCCGCTCACACTGAAGGAAAGGTTTGTGCAACATTGCAAAGTCTACAGTACAGACCAATACTGTCCCGGTCTGCTGCCCACATCTTTCACCTCCCTCCCTTGGTCACCTGACATACCTTTGGAGACAGAGAGAAGGGAGACCCCTTGTTTTGCTGCACCTGAAATACAGGTAGATTGAGTCATACAAACATAATGTAGAAAAAGTGACATTAGGGAAATAGAAGATAATCTTTTACCTCATGTAAAGCATCTGCACCATTCCTTTCATTGTCTGTAAAGAGATACAGAAATTATTAACGTTATCTTGTACTTCTAAAGGCGCTCTAAAGTGTCATCAGCGCCATACAAGGGATAAACGCAGAAATAACACAGAACTACAGAGCATAAATACAATACACAGCAAGTAATCAGACCGTAAGTACAAAGCTAAATGGAAGGTGAGAGATGAGAGAAGACAATGAAATGACAATTGCAGTAGGCAGAAATCAGACATCAGGGGCTAGTTAGAGCACAGGTACGGTCTCTCCTGCTAGGCTGTACACGACTTCACCATTTATCAGGTCGTTATTCAGCTTGCAATGCTGTTTGCAGAAAACCTTAAACAAGAGATTTTCTGCAAACTGCACATGCGCAGCGGCCACACATCGCATGCGTTCGCATTCCCAGTGTGATCGCATCCCTGAAGGATGAAAACACACTATGATTGACAGTGGCGGCTGTGGGGGGGGGGGGTAGCGTTTCGCCACTGCAGGGCAGTGGTCCGACCAACGCAGGCGTGGCCGGACCGTTTTCAGGGTAGCTGCATCACGTGACATGCTGCTCCGATTAAGAAAATGTCGGCAGACCGTCTAGCTGTGTATGCCGGGGGTTGTCATGCATTCTGGACTCAGCAATGCGATTGCATCGCTGGCTGCCAATTAGCAAGCTGGGTGGCTCTGCCATGCACTGGGCAGCCCCCAGCATGCTACAGAAGCAGTTGCGGATTCTGCTTTTTAGCAGAATCTGCAACTGAACCTGAACAGAGTCCCCAGTTCGCACACAGGCAGATCTGTAGCCAATTTGGACACACACATTATATGTCACATTGCAAAGACTGGATTGTGGTCTGAAAGCAATATCACCTGGGACCCATGCAATGTGGTTGGTCGGTGACAGCACCTATGTGCAAATCATGGATACCGCTCATTGGATTTATCAGTCTGATTTTAGTTGGCTTAGTTGGTAATTTCAGCTTAATAGGTGAATCCTCAATGGTTAAATAAAACAGAAAAATGCTTCCCGAGTACACAATACAAGAATGACTTCCATCAGTGATAAGTTCATACAAATAAACGTAACCTGACGAGACTCCCTCCATCTGTAACACAGCCAGGGTTCCAAGGCCTCTCAAAGAGACGAACAGGAGTTCCTTTATTATAATCCTGTCCAGGGAAAGGTCTTGCCTTTCCTCTTTGGGGGCGATTCAGTTGTTTTTTAGGGTGCCCAAAGTGATGGGTACCTGTCGGAGCAATTCCGACGGGCGCTCATTACTTCCGACGTGCCCAAAAGCACTGAGTTTAGCCGCGCAAAGTGGACAAACCTGACTAAAATACAGCCATCTTAGAAGGCAGCGAGCTGAAATGTCTCTGCCAGTCAACCTCCATGTGTGCTAATCTGTTACATGCTACAATGTGAGTGCAGGGTATACTGTCTGGCCACAACATGAAACTATGCACCACATCCTAAAGGCGCTCACACTGAGGATAATGTACAAAGAATACTACGCAGGTTTGCTTATCGCGCGTGAATCAAGCATATGAGTGATTACACCGGCACAGGCATTACGTATGCAAGCCTTGCGACTTGAGGGGCGGAGCAGTGTAGGAAAGGGGAGTGTCCATGCAAATGTAGCTCATGCAGATCAGCAGCTATGTGCATATAGGTCAGTTAGTAGCAGCAGCTTCTGTACATGCTACACGACTGATGCATGTACTGTACTCAGTGACAGTGATGACTAAAGTGCCCCATACACTAGAGCGATAATGCCCGATTTCGGGCATTCCGGACGATATATCGGTTGAAATCGGGCATTTATGAGGTGTCTCCGATCCGATGCGCATTCCCGTGAGCATCGGATCGGATCCTCCAGATTGAATGAGCTGCACATTCAATCATGTCCGACCTGGGGGCATTGCTGGGATCGCCCAGGATCACCCAAGATACATCGGATGCAAAGGGACAGCATCCGATGTATCTTGGGCGATCCAGCCCCCCCGAGAGGCTGCTGGGGTGATCGCCTCCGACACGCGGTCAGATAAGTGTATGGGGCCTTTCAGAGTAAACTAAGCGTGTATCCAGAGACGTGTGACACAAGTCCATTATCTCAGTTCCCAACACCATCCTATTCACGGAGATCCTGCAATGGTCACTACTAATGTGTCACAAGAGCAACCTGATACTATGCAATCAGTAGCAGCAGAGATCAAGCAGAAGTGTCACCAAAGTGTGATCATTTCGGTCACCTGACAGGTACAGTACACCGATAGCATAATTAGGATACTATTTCCATTCCCATTTAGGTTGTTCTGTTTTTGTAAATAAATATAATTGCCGTGTGAGGGGGCTGCACATCCTCAGCGAGTTCTAGTCTGACAGCCCCACCTGTAGGAAACAATCTCCTTTATACAGTATGTCAGTTTCACACACAAACAACGGATATTACCTGCGACACCACCGTCTGCGTGCAATTTGCCGAGATGCCCCGGTTTAGACATTCTTATTTCTGTAGACAGAGAGAGAGAGACGACCAATCAGAACACTGTGCAAAACAATGCAGATCATTATATTTATACTCTTAGATGCACCAAATATATTTAATCACACAGACAGTCATTAAGCTGAACAAAGTTATATTTTCTTATTGGAAAACTGTAGAAAGCTGTATCAGTGACATAACACAGTGAGGTCCATTTTCATGACTGATCTGGCATGGTTCTCCATAGCAGAGGGTATGCAGCTAGCGTCACCTCAGTCACATCTCCACCTGCGGCTGTAAGGGCGTAGCGGAGTAGTAACCGGGCAGGCTATACAGTGTTGTCTATAGTCGCAGACATGTTGGGTTTGCAGACTTATCTCTTGCACCAACAATTAGGGATGGCCATCAAACATCGATGTTTTTAAATAATCGATGATCTATGACCAATGGTGAATACTTTTACCATCGATGGGGGGGGGGGGGAGAACCAGATGGTTTCCTGCCATCAATGGTAGAAAGCTCCACCCCTGATACCTGTGAAGCCCTGATTGGCCCACATCTCATTCAACACTAATGCAGGAGTGACCACCGGTGGGTAAAACCATTGATAGTTTCCTTACAGATGGTTTAACACCACTGAGGTTTCCCATCAATGGTACCATCGATGGTGACCATCAATGGATAAGCCACCGATGGCCATTCCTACCAACAACAGGATTGGTGTAAAGGCACAGGGATAATGGCGATGGATATTTAACCAAACATATGAATAGGGGAAGTCTGGTCAAACAGATGCGTACTTCACTGCATATGGACGAATACCCCCATGCATGCAAAGCTGGTGCAATTACGTAAATCTTGCATACAACTCTAAATAGGTTACATAGGTTCCATCGGAGCAAACTATATTTTAGAGGAGAAAGTTCCGAGTGTACGGATAGGCTGCATTCCCACAAGTGTTGTTTCAGCCCAAGAATTGTCCATCTTTGCTGTGTCGGCTATGGGCACATTACCTGCGCAAGAGTATCCATAATGAAAGCTTATAGTGTGTTGTTGGCTGGGAGATGCGTTTGGCACAAGATATTAGACACTGCATGCCCAATGTATACACAGTACTCTGTGACTTTGGGATCATATAGACAACTCGTTTCTCTACCTGCTCCCCCTTATCTGTCTGTCACCACAATGATGTAAGCAGTGAGAGCACAGTGACACTGGTCACCTGGTCTTCCTCCTGCACGTGACATCCAGCAGCCAGACACTTTTCCACTAATGCCGTGGCTGCAGGGGATATGCAGACTGAAGGCCTTGGGACACTAATATATCCAAATAGGATAAACTCTGACCATTCTCTCACTACTTATACATGGATACCAGGATTCATCTATATCAAAACTTCCAGAGTCCCACCTACAGGTGACGTTCTGTGGGATACATATTGTCATGATCTAACAGGAGAATTTACCTGTTCATGTGGACGTTTGTAGAATAGTACCAGGTGGAGCATGTGAGCTAAATGTAATACCCTGCGAGGTGCGGGACTTTGTGCGAGACTGCCCGTTTTTTTAAAGTAGCAATAATTTACAAGGCAAAACCAACCTGCGGCAACTCGGTCACTATTACATAGCCTCTTCTCTTTCTACTTTGCTCACCCCTCCCACATTCAAATTTCTAGCATAATAAAGATATCCCTTGATAAACACATGGGGGGAAAAACAAGAACATAGTGTTCATTCATTCAGCCTGCACCTGTCACAACCCATGCAACTCTTCTTTCCTGTCTGGGGTGTCGCGCTCTGCTCTGGTGCTTCTAGCACACTCTGGTCTGTATCTTAGCACTGAGATACAAACCAGAGGGTACTAGAAGCACCAGAGCAGAGAGTGACACTCCAGGTAGGAAAGAGGAACTGTAGGGGGATGTGACAGGTGCAGGGTGCTAGAACATAATACAGTGCTGCAGCTCCCCATAATAACATGCTGTACACATTACCGCCACATTGGGGCTGAGGCGCAGATGAAGGTCTGCCATCTCTCGCATGTACTCGCTCCGTCATGTGCCAGAACCGAAAGCACGCAATCTCAGGCAATGCACACCGAACGCGTCTCCACTTGCGACTGAAAGGCTATAACTGGGCTGTAATGAGGAGCTCTCACATAGGCTGAATTCTGAGAGGGCCTGTCGGCAGAACTACAAGCTATGCAAAGTTGACGCATTTAGGAAAATCAATCTCTTGGTACACTGATAGGTGCAAGTGATAATGAATAGTGTTCATTCTAGCACCCTGCACCTTTCAAAATCCGTGCAGTTCCTCTTTCCTGCCTGGGGTGTCGCTCTTTGCCGTGGTCCTTCTGAGAACACTCTGATCTCTTACTCCAGAGCAGAGAGAGACACCTCAGGCAGGAAAGAGGAACTGCACAGGATTTGAAAGGTGCAGGGTGCTAGAATGAACACTAATGAGGATGACAGGGATCATACCAAGATTTGAGGATAGTGGGCGGTGCAGCTGCAGAGGAGCGCAGAACTCCGCATACAGGTGAAAACACTAATTTACTGCCACAAACTCAACACAGAAGACTTGCATTCAACGTTGCATCTGCCCCATTGTGTTCAGGCCCAAAAGGAACAAACGACTTTGGTTTCATCATGGCCTTTTGGTTGCAGATATACTGGTATACTGTACACAGAAGTTTTACAGGCCTGTCCCAATGTACTAATAATATTATTATGATGATGTAACCAAGTGCAAAGTATAGGTAGAAAACAAGTGCTAAAGCAAGAAGGGAAACATTAATTCTGTGCCTGGACTATAAGACAAATATCAGCAGTTTAATTAATTATATATATATATATATATATATACACAATACAGTTTACCCGGCACTCCACCTGTGATAAAGCTGGTTCTGGTGCCCTCATAAAAGGAATGTAAACAGGCAAAGATGCGGCACTCACGAACTCTTGTAAAAATAAGTCACAGACCCAGTTCAGGTATGATCAACGTTTCAATCCTCTTTATGGATTTTCGTCAGGAACAAGCATCTGACGAAAATCCATAAAGAGGATTGAAACGTTGATCATACCTGAACTGGGTCTGTGACTTATTTTTACAAGAGTTCGTGAGTGCCGCATCTTTGCCTGTGTATATATATATATATATATATATATATATATATATATATATATATATATATATATATATATATATATATATATATATATCTATATATATTTTTTATATATATACATATACACACACACACACACATAATCAGGCACACCCCTGAGTGTAATAGAGTAAACTGAGAGAGGTTGTGGGGATTACTGGTCCAGGCAAGGAGGTTAATGAGGGGGAACTCTCACTTCTGCTTCTGGCTTCCCAGCTAAACAGACTATTTACCGAAATAAACTAAAAAAAAAAAAAAAAAAAAAACCTCTAACAAACCCTACAGCGTTACATACACACACTCTATATTTATACACATGGTGCGTAATCAACACAACACACACATAATACAGGTCTCACGACACTGCCCACACACACCAAAACTGTTGTGTCACATCCTTGAAACCATAATAAGTTTTACTCTTTTATTATAATTTATTTATTTATTTTTTGGGGGGGGGGGGGGGTGTAGGTGTATGAGCTGAAGAGATCTTTCAGTTTCCAAGTCAAAATTCCCAGCTGTCCCTGTGTATCAGCACCTGTCCTGACATTATGTTTTGGCCCCTGCAATTTCTCGGCTTGTTTTGGGTGCACTGTTTAGTATAAAAGGGAAAGGAGGATTTGCCGATCTATTTCACCAACAAAAAAAGTGAGAACGTTCTGTTAATTTCTATAAAGGAATAATTTAGAGAGAAGAAAAAAAGTCTGTGGTAATTAAATGAATGTCAGTTGGTAACATATTACAATGAAGATTGGCGAAGATTGAATTTGACGCAAACGTCATACTTAATATCTGATCTTAATATCTGAACAAATCTGAACTATTAATACAACTCCTTAGGCCAATCTATTTAACACCCAATTCACACATTGCGGAGCTGCTGTAAAGACACATCCATTGAGAAGGTTATAATCCAGTATCTTCTCACTACAATGATCACACCATCTGCGAGTGTGACACACAACACCGCTTAATGAGATCTGGGGGAAATGTGACGCTCCAGGACTGAATATTCAGATTATCCCGCACTTGGAGTGATCTCTTTACTTACACATGTTCAATACATCATTTTACCACCATTAGAACTGGTCTGTGCGATTACAAATTAATCAAAAAGGTCCATCAATTAAAAGGATAGGTTCTTGCACCTGGGTGGGGGCTGGATTGCAAAACACTTGCATTTAAATTTTACTTGCCTGCATTTTGTATAACATTTTTGAAAACTAGATTGAGGACCACTAATAAGAAGTTATTGGAGTCTGGCAATCATGAAGTGTAGAGTCCTAAACAAGGGTGTAGCTACCATAGGTGCAGGCAGTGCAGCTGCTATGGGGCCCAGAGCTGAGAGAGGCCACCTTCCCTGTCACAGTTACATGTGTTATGTACAAGGGTATAGGTGCAGGCAGTGCAGCTGCTATGGGGCCCAGAGCTGAGAGAGGCCCACCTTCCCTGTCACTCATGTGTTATGTACAAGGGTGTAGCTACCATAGGTGCAGGCAGTGCAGCTGCTATGGGGTCCAGAGCTGAGAGGGGCCACCTTCCCTGTCACAGTTACATGTGTTATATACAAGGGTGTAGCTACCATAGGTGCAGGCAGTGCAGCTGCTATGGGGCCCAGAGCTGAGAGAGGCCCACCTTCCCTGTCACAGTTACATGTGTTATGTGCAAGGGTGTAGCTACCATAGGTGCAGGGAGTGCAGCTGCTATGGGGTCCAGAGCTGAGAGGGGCCACCTTCCCTGTCACAGTTACATGTGTTATATACAAGGGTGTAGCTACCATAGGTGCAGGGAGTGCAGCTGCTATGGGGCCCAGAGCTGAGAGGGACCACCTTCCCTGTCACAGTTACATGTGTTATATACATTTTTCACCATTGGATGGTACGTAGGGGTCCTTTCATACTTTTTCCTTGGGGCCTGCAATACATCTAGGTATGCCCCTGGACTGGCTCATTGTAATGAGGCACAATATGAACGGGGAGCACTATATAGCATAATGTGAATTGGGGTACTGTGCGGCATAATGTGTACTGGCAGCTCTGAAGTGTGACATAGGGTGAACTTAAGCACTACTGCGATTCATTAAAAAAAGTAGGGGCACTACTATGGGGCATAACATTAAATAAGGCTCTACTATGGTTCAGAAAATGAACTAGGGCACTATTATAGGGCATACAATCAACAACTGCTGCAGAGAAGTGTCTCTCTAGAAGCACTGGGACGGGGGCCCTTCAAAATGTTGCTATGGAGACCACAAAGTCCTGGCTACGCCCCTGATCCTAAATGATTCAGACACCATGGATTGCACAGCGATGTTCTATACAGTCTATGGCGTTACATTTTATGTAACAGTTTAAGTTAAACTCAATGTTTAAAGGGGTGGTCTTCAGTATGCCGGCTGTCGGGATCCCGGCGCAGCATGGCGAGCACACAAAGGGCTCATTTGCGCTCGCCACACTGTTGGTATGCCGGCGGTCAGGCTCCCAGCGCCGGTATGCTGGTCGCCGGGAGCCCGACCGCCGGCATACCATACTACACCCGTTTAAAGAGCATGTTGCCCCGATGATGGAACGGGATAACCGCTGTGGATGCCCCACCAGCAATGATATTGCTTGTCCACTCACTTGTAAAGTACTATTTTTACTCATCCTCATTTACAAGGACTGACAGGTAAAGCAATTAAATCTGCAGCCATGGAACATACACTTTGCTGTCTGGGAACATTATATGGACCACATGCAGATCCTAATGTATAACAGGATGACACCACATTACCACTCAGTACTGCAGATCACTATTACAGTCAGTTCTCAGCACACACCGATCTGAGCCCTCCCACACTGCTGATTTATCAAATACTCTGTGCCCTACTCTCATACACCCCTCACTTTCATTCCACGCTAACCATTATTGCAGCACTCTCACTTTATAATCACTATTGTTCTGTACTGTTCCTTCACATGCAGCACTGGCTCCCTAACTCCTGTGTTAGATGCAGACAATCTTCAGTGTTGTAGAACTGCAAGTCTAAGCATGTCCTCATAGCTGCACTACAGCCAGAAAGCAATGTGTTGCCTAACTTATTGTATATATCATTTTGGTTTTATATACAGGCATCCTTTCCCACCCAACTCCCTACAGAACCTCTGTATCCCTGCAGTGTACAACTGTACCACAATGTGGTCCATAGTAACCTCTCCAGCCACACTCTGCTCACCTGTTGCCCAATGATTACAGATCACCATCATGAGAGCTAGCAGCTATGAGAGAGCAGAGATCACAGAGGATACAAGAGTAGTGAGGCAGAGACAGCATGTAGGAACTAGCCCTCCCACACTCATTGTTAACCCCAAAGCTGCCAGCCTCAATGCATTAACCCATTAATGACAAGGCTCAGAATGCTACTGCACCTTGCTCATTTCTATCACAGTGTTAAGCCTCTATCCATCACTGGGTTACACCCTGCTGTTTTTTCAGCATTGCCTCTCTCACTACTACCATACTGGAGCACGTAAACCCTCAATCAGCAGTGTTTTAACTTCTGTAAGGTTTGACATTACTGAACTTGAAAGGAAATATCCTTTGTGCAGAGTTGCACTGAGCAGCAGACTGTCAGTGCAGCTTTTCATGGTTTTGAATCAAACTAACTAGACTTACCATACTATCCCTTTAAACTGGGACACTCATGGATTGCACGGGATCCGGTCTGAAGATCGACAGTGTCTAGGTCGACAATGTTTAGGTCGACCACTATAGGTCGACAGTCACTAGGTCGACATGGATGGAAGGTCGACAGGGTTTCTAGGTCGACATGTGCTAGGTCGACAGGTCTAAAGGTCGACATGAGGTTTTCACATTTTTTATTTTTTTTCATACTTAACGATCCACGTGGACTACGATTGGAACGGTAAAGTGTGCCGAGCGAAGCGAAGGCATCATGCCCGAAGCATGGCGAGCGAAGCGAGCCATGCGAGGGGACGCGGTGCACTAATTTGGGATCCCTGTCACTCTACGAAGAAAACGACACCAAAAAAAAAAAAATCCTCATGTCGACCTTTAGACCTGTCGACCTAGAAACCATGTCGACCTTCCATCCATGTCGACCTAGTGACTGTCGACCTATAGTGGTCGACCTAAACATTGTCGACCTAGACACTGTCGATTTGATGAACCACACCCGGATTGCACAGGTTCTATGACTGATTAAAACCAGGTGAAATGCAGGCTTAAAGTCAGCCCGGGGCTGGTGACAGGGGGTCAAAGGGACACCTGTACTGGGCCCCAAGAATCAGAGGGCCCCCAAGGATATGTCACTTAGTGCCCTGCAGGGGTGTGAGCCGTCTTATCCAAATAGTGACTGTGCAGCAGCTCCACTGGCCAGGATTCCCGTACCCTGCACCGGCCTCTTCTGGTGGGGTGTGAAGGCTGCATGGTACCTGCTGTGTGATGTTTGGGTCTGGATACTGGGGAGTGCAGCGCAGGTGAGTCTCTCCCCAGGGTAAGACTGGATTGGTGAAGGGATACAAGGCTTTGGGATGGAGTGAGGAAGCTGGGAATGCAGCATGGAGTCATTGAGGAGAGACAGACTGTGAGGTTTGTGGGAGGAAGGAGAGAGGGAAATACAGACTGTGCTGTTTGAAGGGAAGAACGAGAGATACATATTTATATATGTGTATAAAAAATACGTAGCACAGCAAATTCCGTTTTGCTTTAAAAAAATAAAATAAAATAAATATATATATACCAATCAGCTTTAAAGGAAACCTTTTCAGGTACATTCTATAAAATGTAAGGGAGATGCTGATTGGTTGCCATGGGCAACTTCTACACTAGTCTGTTTCTCCACTCTTTTTACTGCTTCATGAATAGACCCCAGTATGGTAAGCCTAGTCTTAACGCTTTCAAATTCATATCTTAAAGGGAACATTGACTCAACATGTATTAGGCATTTCTCATGACCAAAAATACTCTTATGGTCAGAGCATATGCACATGTCCAAGTCTAGTACATATGCATATTTAGGCCTACCATACTTTCCTACTAAACCGGTAAACATATATATTACACGGAATCAGTATGATATCCCGGCTGTCGGGATCCCGACGATCAGCAGTCCAACGCCGGAATTCTGACAGCCAGAATACCGGCGGCGAGTGCAGCGGCTGCGTTCGCCGCGCTTCGGGCACTAATCTATTCCCCCTCAGGTGGTGACGTGGACCACCACCCAAGCATTTCACAGGATGTCGGGATTCCAGCGTCAGTATCCTGACTAGCAGGTTCCCGACAGCCGGCAACGTGATTGCCTCCCGAATTACACAGGTTCTGTGATTGGTTGACTTCGTATCTGCATTTCACCTGGTTTCAATCAGCCACAGAACCTGTGTAAAAGCACAGTATGGTAAGCCTACTCTCATTTCTACATTTTCCCTGAAATACTGTATACAGTTACGGATAAAAGTATCTTCCCTGGTGGAAGTATATATTTAAGGTTAATCATCTCACCTGGTCCAAGTATGTAGATACAGTGGGCGGGATGCAGCATGCATCGCATTTTGCTTGCGATATATCCTGCCACTCTACGCATGCATATTGGCGTTTACTACACCGTTTGCATGAGGAAGATCGCAAAGAACAACTCGTGCGGTAAGAGTTGTCCTTTGTGATGATAGGACTTCCGGATTTAGGACCCGGAGTGCTATCTGTGCATGCGTCGAGTGCCACGCGGGGTGCTGGGAGGGATCCCTCTCAGAAGGGGCAGTGCAGTAGAAGCCCATATGCTTCTATTGGCCAACGCCATCTGAAGATCCAAGCCCCAAAATCTATTGCATTCCGGGGCTTGGTGCATATGCGGCACTTGGCCAAACCTCCAGAAACGGCAGTTTCAGAGGTTTGACGCCATATTATAGCTTCCTCCATCTTGTGCAGTATGTGTTAGTTTCCCAAACTCAATCCACAAGGGATCCGATTCCTAACTGTCCATGTTTTAAGGATATCCATGCTTGAGCACAGATGTTTGGATCAAACTGACTGAGGGCCTTATTCAGCTTCGATCGTTACTGCGATGCAATCGCATTTTGCAGATTACCGTATGCGCAGCTCGGCAGATACGATCCCATCGCAGTGATGCGAATGCCTCTTCCTGAATGACAGGAGTTTGGAAAACACTGTGGTTCGTACATTTCCCCTCGTTAAAGAGTATGGGTTTACAAATGTAATCCACATTTACCATGTAATATAAACCTGCTTCCTATAATTCAAGGATATGTTTATCATTGTGGCCTTTTTTCTCCTCAGTGATAATTCCATTGATCCTGCTTTTCACACTTCTTTTCCAAAGCCAGAATAACATGGTTGCTGAGGATACCGTTTACCTTGACCTACCTCACAAAAAGCCCCCTAGCCATATCTTTCAGATAAACCCCTACTCACCCAGCCCACTTCACTGCAGAGGTGGATGGGAGCTGGGAGGCTGGACTACTCTCACAGGACCGCAGGAGAACGCCTCTCCTGCAGGAAGAGTAGGAAATTATGCATCATTTATACCCTTCCTATACTGTACATGCATGAAGAGGTGGCATGTAACCTTATGTCAGGTCTATGGCAGATTAGCTTCAATTAGCCTAAAGCAGTGGGCACCGATTTTTGCAGTCCTCGATAAGATAGTCGCTGCCTACAGGGGGAGTGTGTTTTCACTGCATAAACTGATTTTGTGCAGTCTCAGCAAGCAGACCAGGACTTACTCTTCCAGTGCGATGAGAAGAGGCTGATCAGGGCTGGAGCTGACGTCCGACACCCTCCCTGAAAATGCTTGATCCCGCCTGCGTTTTGCCGGACACTCCCTGTAAACGGTCAGTTGCCACCCACAAACGGCCTCTTCCTATAAATCTCCTTGCGAACGTCCGTACGAATGGATTCTTTGCACCATCCCGTCGCAGGGCGCCGATGTCTGTTGCAGCCGTGTGACGCACTGGCGCGGTGCATGTGCAGTTTGGATCTGATCGCCCGCTGTGCGAAAACACACAGCAGCGATCAGATCTGAATTACCCCTATTGACCTTAAATAATTTTAATTGGTCCTGGCAACCCTTCAAGTGTCCTGAGGCACCCCAGGGTGCCACGCCACACAGTTTCAGAAGCATTGGCCTAAAGGATGGAACCCTTTGTACTGCCACTTTACCATTATTTGTCTCACATACTGGCCCAGGATTCTGTATCCTATTGCAGGGATTTATCATAGAAACATTAGTACACATGTGACCAGTGTAATACATTTACTGTACCAGCAGCCCAGGCTATGTAGTATACCCCTCGGCTGCCAGTCCTGCCATATTCCTGCAAGCAATGCCATGCTTCAGGTCTCTATGCACAGCACTGCCCTGGCCACAGCAGGCTGACTGCATTAACCTTTATTAGTGTCATTTATTTATGAACCTGGACAATATTTGCTCCTACAAAAGTAAGCACAGCTATTCTCAGATGTTTAGTAATGCAAACACCTAAGTGGTGTTCTCAGTTATATGATGTAAGTAGGGCGTTTCATGGCTGTAGCTGTGATTCTATGGGTAAGCTGCTGTGTTTGTTGGAGCGTGGGGCAGCCCCTTACACCACATCCTGCAATAACAGCGCCTAGGATCAGGCTCCTCCCAGCACAGGGTGGCAAAGTCACACACACACACACTCTCTCTCTCTCTCTCTCTCTCTCTCTCTCTCTCTCTCTCTCTCTCTCTCTCTCTCTCTCTCTCTCTCTCTCTCGGACCTGGGCTCTGTTATACACAAGCTACGAGCAGTGCAAGTCAGGCAGGTAGTGAGGACCTCTCTCCATCAGTGATGAGTTATAGAAGTAGTTACATAACACTTCAGTCAGCCTGACAGGTAACCTATGCATAATTTAACAACATGTACACATACAGGGTGGCAGGTCACATACACACACTGTCCTGCTCAGTCAGGGTGACAGGTAACACACACATACACACACACACACACTCACTGTCCCTCTCAGTCAGGGTGACAGGTAACACACACACACACACACACTGTCAGGGTGACAGATAACACACACACACACACACACACCCTGTCCTGCTCAGTCAGGGTGACAGGTAACATACACTGCACTGTCCCTCTCAGTCAGGGTAATAGGTAACGTATACATACACAGTCCCTTTCAGTCAGGGTGAGAGATCACACACACATACTGTGCCTCTCAGTCAGGCTGACAGGTCACACACACACACACACACACACACACACACACACACACACACACACACACACACACTGTTCCGCTCAGTCAGGCTGACAGGACACACACACACACACACACACACACACAGTCCCTCTCAGTCAGGGTGACAGGATACACACACACACACACACACACACACACACACACACACACACACACACACACACCCTGTCCTGCTCAGTCAGGGTGACAGGTAACATACACTGCACTGTCCCTCTCAGTCAGGGTGACAGGTAACGCATACATACACAGTCCCTTTCAGTCAGGGTGACTGGTCACACACACATACTGTGCCTCTCAGTCAGGGTGACAGGTCACACATACACACAGTCCCGCTCAGTCAGGCTGACAGGTCACACACAGGGCCGGATTAAGGGCCACATGGGCCTGGAGCTGAAAATTTTCAAGGGCCTATACTGAGATGGAGAGGAGCGGTGAGCAGTGTTGTGTGAGTGTAGCCCGAGTTACTTGTGGGTGCACATCCAGTACACTATGTGCCCCAATGTCTCCCTAAATACATAAACACAGAAAAATTTGATAATTTTGTGAGAAAACTACAAACACAGTTGTAATACTTTGTAATACTTATGATTTCTGATTGTTTAGCCAGCTGTCATCATCCTGCTGTCAGCAGGATGGGCCTATTTTTATGTGGAGGCCTGGAGCTGGAGCTCCATCCGCACCATTGTTAATCTGGCCCTGGTCACACACACACACACACACACACACACACACTGTCCCGCTCAGTCAGGCTGACAGGTCACACACACACAGATACACGGTCCCGCTCAGTCAGGCTGACAGGTCACACACACAAACACTGTGTGCAAATAAATCCTCTCTATAAACGTCGCAAATGAATTGCCGCACGTGCGCAGTGTGACTGTGACGCATTCATAGTTGGGCGACAATCGCTCAACTCCCATAATATCGCCATTGCGTACAACTCTGCATCAGGCCCTTAGTCACTATAAGCTGTTTTCAGACATCTCACCCATCTCAGGCGGCAAAACCCAGTGTGAAAGAAAAACAAAATTCTCAATGGAAGACTACAAATTAATCTCTCCACAGACATCAGTTTCCTGTCACAGCGACAGAAATCCCACCACAGAAACCAAAATACCACCACATAAATCAGACTGCGAGCTTAGTGTCTCATTAGAAAAAGCATGGTGACACCACTGTGACTTCTTATACTAAGTGGCAGCCATATTTACAGCTACAGACTGCAATGAAGGCAGGCTGCTCATAAACCTGATCCTACTTGGACACTAAATAATATGGTTTGGAAGCTTTGCAAAGTATTGTACCTAAGGTATGTTTTATCCAACATCATCCTTCTCCAGACTGACAGAACCGCATTACCTGTGACTACAACTGTACGCAGGCGTTACCTGTGACTACAACTACATGCAGGCATTACCTGTGGCTACAACTATACGCAGGCATTACCTGTGGCTACAACTATACGCAGGTGTTACCTGTGACTACAACTACATGCAGGCATTACCTGTGGCTACAACTATACGCAGGCGTTACCTGTGACTACAACTGTACGCAGGCATTACCCGTGACTACAACTGTACGCAGGCGTTACCTGTGACTACAACTACATGCAGGCATTACCTGTGGCTACAACTATACGCAGGCATTACCCGTGACTACAACTGTATGCAGACGTTACCTGTGACTACAACTACAGGCAGGCATTACCTGTGGCTACAACTATACGCAGGCATTACCCGTGACTACAACTGTATGCAGACGTTACCTGTGACTACAACTATAGGCAGGCATTACCTTTGACTACAATGATACGTACGGGCCTTTAGGCGTTATCTGTGACTGTACACATACACGCACATTGGGGTTAATTCCAAGTTGATCGCAGCAGGATTTTGTTAGCAATTGGGCAAAACCATGTGCACTGCAGGGGAGGCAGATATAACATGTGCAGAGAGAGTTAGATTTGGGTGGGGTGTGTTCAATCTGCAATCTAATTTGCAGTGTAAAAATAAAGCAGCCAGTATTTACCCTGCACAGAAATAAAATAACCCACCCAAATCTAACTCTTTCTGCACATGTTAAATCTGCCTCCCCTGCAGTGCACATGATTTTGCCCAAAAATCCTGCTGCGATCAACTTGGAATTACCCCCATTACCTGTGACTGTACGTATACGCATGATTACTTGTGACTGTATATATACGTATGATTATCTGTGACTGTATATATACACAGGCATTACCTGTGACTGTACATATACACAGGAGTTACCTCTGACTGTACATATAAGCATGATTACCTATGGATACAACAAATCTCTTCATAAACCATGTCCAGCAGGTATAGATCATTAGGTCAGCTGTATGATCGACATGGTCAAAAGGGTGACGGGGTCAATAAGTCGACACACACCTTAAAAGGTTGACACAGGAATGGTCACACAAAAAAGTTGATACAGTATATGTTTTTGCATTTTTGGGTGTCATTTTGTATGTTTAACCACGTGACCCCAATTAGGGTGGCACATTGCTCGCCACACTTCGGGCAAGGTTACTACTCCCAATCGTAGTCCAGGTAAATGGTTAAGTATGAAAAAGTTGGAAAAAAAAATTACATTTAAAATAAACTTGTGTCAATCATCGTCATGTTGACCATTTGAACCTGTGGACCGCAAGCACTGTCGACCTTTCACATGTTGACTTACTGACCATGTCAATATTTTGTACCTGTCGACCTGATGCTGTCGACCTATTGACTGTCAACCTTATTCTGCTCGATCTATCATCCGGATACCATGGGGCATATGTAATAGGGTCCGAGTCTGTCGCGAGTGTGGGATGCCGGCCTATCTCGGAAGTTTTTTTAAAGCGGCAATCATTTATAAGGTATGGTTTTGTTTTGGACATGACTGCCGCTTTAAAAAAAACTTCAAGATCGTCTGGCAACCTACACCTCTGGCAAACTCGGACCCTATTACATCTAAAAATATTATCGGGAACAAATCCCTTATACCGCATCATACTAACCTTTGGTGCAGTGTTTCTCCTTATCAAGAACAGAATGTATGTATTGTAAACAGATAATCCCTACTCTCTGAGACTAAAGGGAAATAAATGTTGTAAAGTAAGGATGTGTGGAGCAACAATTGGGCCTTATGCTGCGGTGCATGCACTGCCGAGCCAGAGCAGCGGACCCATATTTTGCCACTATGCATACGTCAAAGCTGAACTGCACAGCAAACGATTAGCGAAAGCACACACACGGGATTACTAGCGTAGTGAGTGGCAGGTAGTCAGCGTTTGGGGAGGTAACAGGGTAGGGGGCGGTGGCAAAAGAAGGGCAGGCGTGTGGGGATCCTTTTCTGGGCATTGCCGAGTCAGTCACTGTGAATTGCTTTGCAGCTGGAGAGGCCCCGGTACCTGAGGAGAGCCGCTCAGTCTGAGACAGCACAGGATTGCTCAGAGGTCCGATGGAGCGACTGGCATGCGTTCGATGTCCCTGCTTATGTACAGTAGTGGCCCTCATTCCGAGTCGTTCGCTCGGTAATTTTCTTCGCATCGCAGCGTTTTTCCGCTTAGTGCGCATGCGCAATGTTCGCACTGCGACTGCGCCAAGTAATTTTGCTATGAAGATAGTATTTTTACTCACAGCTTTTTCTTCGCTCCGGCGATCGTAGTGTGATTGACAGGAAATGGGTGTTACTGGGCGGAAACACGGCGTTTTATGGGCGTGTGGATAAAAACGCTACCGTTTCCGGAAAAAACGCGGGAGTGGCTGGAGAAACGGAGGAGTGTCTGGGCGACCGCTGGGTGTGTTTGTGACGTCAAACCAGGAACGTCAAGCACTGAACTGATCGCAGATGCCGAGTAAGGTTGAAGCTACTCTGAAACTGCTAAGTAGTTTGTAATCGCAATATTGCGAATACATCGTTCGCAATTTTAAGAAGCTAAGATTCACTCCCAGTAGGCGGCGGCTTAGCGTGTGTAACTCTGCTAAAATCGCCTTGCGAGCGAACAACTCGGAATGAGGGCCAGTATGCGAGCAGTGGATGTGAGATGCCGGCAGTGGGCATCTCTGTACATAAGATGATGGCCGAAGTCAGCATATTTTCTAAAGTACCCTGAGAGCGAAATCACAGCTGCGCATGGACCTGCACGCCCCTCTGAATCCCGCCCTTTGTTTATACAGTAAGTGTTTCCCAGACTGGCTATACGTGCATCATGTGACTCACAGAAATACATTACTCTTGTACACTGACATTTGATTATTTTAGTATATGTTTATGATACAGTGCATCTGGAAAGTATTCACAGCGCTTCACTTTTTCCACATTTTGTTATGTTACAGCCTTTATTCCAAAATGGAATTCATGTTTTCCCTCAAAATTCTACACACTATACCCAATAATGACAATGTGAAAAGTTTTTTTTTGAGATTTTTTAAAATTTCTTAAAAATAAAAAACTAAGAAATCACATGTACATAAGTATTCACAGCCTTTGCTCAATTCTTTGTTGATGCGCCTTTGGGAGCAGTTACAGCCTCAAGTCTTTTTGAATATGATGCCACAAGTTTGGCACACCTATCTTTGGGCAGTTTTGCCATTCCTCTTTGCAGCACCTCTCAAGTTTCATCAGGTTGGATGGGAAGGGTCGGTGCACAGCCATTTTCAGATCTCTCCAGAGATATTCAATCGGATTCAAGGCTGGGCTCTGGCTGGGCCACTCAAGGACATTCACAGAGTTGTCCTGAAGCCACTCCTTTCATATCTTGGCTGTGTGCTTTGGGTCGTTGTCCTGCTGAAAGATGAACCGTCGCCCCAGTCTGAGGTCAAGAGCGCTCTAGAGCAGGTTTTCATCCAGGATGTCTCTGTACATTGCTGCATTAATCTTTCCCTCTGTTCTGACTAGTCTCCTGGTTCCTGCCACTTAAAAACTTCCCCACAGCATGATGCTGCTTCACTGTAGAGATGGTATTGGCCTGGTGATGAGAGGTGCCTGGTTTCCTCTAAACATGACACCTGGCATTCATGGCAAAGAGTTCAATCTTTGCCTCATCAGACCAGAGAATTTTGTTTCTCATGGTCTGAGAGTGCTTTATGTGCATTTTGACAAACTCCATGTGGGCTGCCATGTGCTTTTTACTAAGGAGTGGCTTCCGTCTGGCCACTATACCATACAGGCCTTATTCTTGGATTGCTGCAGAGATGGTTGTACTTCTGGAAGGACAGCTCTGACAGAGTGACCATCGGGTTCTTGGTCACCTCCCTGACTAGGGCCCTTCTCCCCCAATCGCTCAGATTAGACGGCCAGCCAGCTCTAGGAAGAGTCCTGGTGGTTCCGAACTTCTTCCATTTACGGATGATGGAGGCCACTGTTCTCATTGGGACCTTCAAAGCAGGAGATATTTTTCTGTACCCTCCCCCAGATTTGTGCCTTGAGACAATCCTGTCTCGGAGGTCTGCAGACAATTCCTTTGACTTCATGCTTGGTTTGTGCTCAGACATGCACTGTCAAGTGTGGGACCTTATATAGACAGGTGTGCGCCTATCCAAATCATGTCCAATCAACTGAACTTACCACAGGTGTACTCCAATTAAGCTGTAGGAACATCTCAAGGATGATCAGTGGAAACAGAATGCGCCTGAGCTCAATTTTGAGCTTCATGGCAAAGGCTGTGAATACCTTTGTACATGTGATTTCTGAGTTTTCTACTTCTAATAAATTTGCAAAAATCTTAAAAAAACTTTTTTTCACATTGTCTTTATGGGGTATTGTGTGTAGAATTTTGAGGGGAAAAATGAACTTATTCCACTTTGGAATAAGGCTGTAACTTTACAAAATGTGGAAAAAGTGAAGCGCTGTGAATGCTTTCCAGATGCAATGTACATACACTGAAGTACCAAAAGTCATGGGATAGGTACCTAGTATCGGGTAGGACCCGCTCTAGCCAGGTGAAGTGCAGCAACTCAACGAGACATTGATTCCACAAGTGAATGATCTCTGGAGAGATGTTAACCCGTGCCATCTGGATAGCTTCCCACAGCTCCCGGATATTTGTAGGTATCGGATCTTGTGCATGAATGGAACTCTCCAGCACGTCCCATAAATGCTTAATTGGTTTTCTTGTCGAGCGAACATGGTGGCCACACCATTCATCTGAACTCTCCAGAATGCTCCTCGAACCAATTCTGGACAGCTTGTGACTGATTACATGGTGCATTATCATGCTGGAATACTCCATCTTTGAGGGGCCATTTGAAGTCCCTGAAGGGATGCAAATGGTCAACAAACAATGCAACATAGCGGTTACCGGTCAATGATGTGTTCAGGTAGACCAGCGGACTCAACCCATGCCATCTGAACACACCGTACAACATTATGGAACCACCACAAGCCTGAATGGTGCCTTGTTGACAACAGGGGTCCATGGCCTTATGGGGTCTGTGCCACATCCAAACCCTACCATCAGCCTGAAACAACTGGTAGCATGACTCATCGGACCATTCCACATGTTGGCAGTTCTCCAGGGTCCAATTAGCGACAGCACAATCCCAGGTGAGGTGTTGTGTCCAGTGTTGTAGTGTTAATAGGGGCACTCTGGTGGGTCTTCTGCTGCCATATACTATGGAAGCTAAAGAAGGCTGCACTGACCTGCTGGATATATGTCTGGTACCTTCTGCATTGGATGTGAATGTGATTTAAGCCAGTGTCACTTGTCTGTTGCCACGGACAATTCTGGCCAGACTCTGCTGGTCATGATCATAAGCACCCGTGGTCGGTCACTGCGCTGTCCACGGTGGCTGGTAATGCCTTCCATGAGGTATTTGCAGGACATACGTAACACCATAGACCGAGGAAATGGAATGTCCCATCCATCGGGCACCCACTATAAGGGTGGTATTCATGTGACTGGCGGTCGGGAGACTGACGGCCACATGACCTCCACCAACATCCCGCCCCCTCACTATCCTGGCAGTCGGCATGCCGACCAACAGTTACTATTTCCACTCGTGGGTGTTCACGACACCCAGGGAGTAGGAATAGGACCCGTGGCGACCGCAGGGTGCCGCCAAGCCCGCAGCGCGGCGAGCCGGCAAGGGGCTTGCTGCACTCACCCCTCCCCACCGGGATTCCGGCGTCGGTATGCTGCCGGGATCCCGGCACCGGTATGCTGACCGGTGGTCTCCTGACCGCCGGTCGGCCATACCACACCCCCACTATCATACCCCGTTCGAACTTGGATAATGCACGTCGCCTTGCCATGAGCAGCTAATATTCAAACTGACTCACGAGACATCAGATTACAACTGATGCAGGTCTGGGCATTTCAGAGCTGTCACAATACGGTGGCGCCACCTACCATTACCTTTACATACTGATCTCACATGACTTTTGGCTTTCTGTGTATATTGTATTTTGTAAGCTTACCTGTTTTTGTAATAAAACCTACATGTTTACTAATTCAATACTGTACCCTCCTGGGACCATGGGGGTAATTCAGACCTGATCGCTGTTGTGCGTTTTCGCACAGCGGGCAATCAGGTCCAAACTGCGCATGCACCGCAATGCCTGGCACGTCGCACGGGAACAAAGCGGATCGCTACTCAGCGATGGGTTTGTGCGATGGATCCGTTCGCACAGGCGGTCGCAAGGAGATTGACAGGAAGAAGGAGTATGTGGGTGTCAACTGACCGTTTTCAGGGAGTGTCTGGAAAAACGCAGGCGTGTCCTTGTGTTTGCAGGGAAGGTTCCTGACGTCTATTCTGGTTCCGGACAGGCTGATGTGATCGCAGCGGCTGAGTAAGTCCTGGGCTGCGCAGAGACTGCACAAGATCTGTTTGTACAGCTCTGCTACACAAGCGATCGCACAATACTTACACTCCCTCTGTAGGCGGCAACTATCTGATCGCAACAGTGCAAAAATTGCTTGCTAGCAATCAGGTCTGAATTAGTCCCCATGTGTAATGTATCGGCACATAGGGGGTCATTCCGAGTTGTTCGCTCGTTATTTTTTTCTCGCAACAGAGTGATTAGTCGCTAATGCGCATGCGCAATATCCGCAGTGCGACTGCGCCAAGTAAATTTGCTATGCAGTTAGGTATTTTACTCACGGCATTACAAGGTTTTTTCTTCGTTCTGGTGATCGTAATGTGATTGACAGGAAGTGGGTGTTTCTGGGCGGAAACTGGACGTTTTATGGGCGTGTGGGAAAAACCGCTACCGTTTCTGGGAAAAACGCGGGAGTGGCTGAAGAAACGGAGGAGTGTCTGGGCGAACGCTGGGTGTGTTTGTGACGTCAAACCAGGAACGACAAGCACTGAACTGATCGCACTGAAAGAGTAAGTCTCGAGCTACTCAGAAACTGCAAAGAGAAGTCTTTTCGCAATATTGCGTATCTTTCGTTCGCAATTTTGATAAGCTAAGATTCACTCCCAGTAGGCGGCGGCTTAGCGTGTGCAATGCTGCTAAACGCAGCTTGCGAGCGAACAACTCGGAATGACCCCCATAGTCTATGCTCACTACAGTCAATTGCAGCCACGAGAAAGGGGACTGTGACAGAGGAGGAAGCCGCCCCAGGGCGAGAATTACATAAACTGGCATAAGGCATTTGCATAAAGTGATACCCACAGTGTTGTATCCTCTCCTGGGAAGATATATATATATATATATATAGCACACAATGCACTGTGTAAAACATACTTTTCCCAAACGTGTTCTCCTTAAATAGAAGATCTACCACAAGCAGTCTAGGCATTAGTACATTCAGCACAATTCTGATCTATAAACTTATCGTTCTAATTGAAGCGCTTATATTTTACTAAAAAGGCCAGCATCTTCAGCAGAGAACATTGGGGGGTCATTCAGACCTGATCGCTCGCTATTTTTTGCAGCGCTGCGATCAGATAGTCGCCGCCTATAGGGGAGTGTATTTTCGCTTTGCAAGTGTGTGAACGCCTGTGCAGCCGAGCGGTATAAAAAAGTTTTGTGCAGTTTCTAAGTTGCCCAGAACTTACTCAGCCGCTGCGATCACTTCACCCTGTCAGGTTCCGGAACTGATGTCAGACACCCGCCCTGCAAACGCTTGGACATGCCTGCATTTTTCCAAACACTCGCAGAAAACGTTCAGTGGACACCCACAAACGCCTTCTTCCTGTCAGTCTCTTTGCGATCGGCTGTGTGAATGGATTCCTGCGTAAAACCCATCGCACAGCAACGATCCTCTTTGCACCCATAGGACCCGCCTGCGCATTGCGGTGCATACGCATGCGTAGTTCTGACCTGATCGCAGTGCAGCGAAAAAATCTAGCGAGCGATCAGGTCGGAATGACCACCATTGTGCCTGGCTCAGTGGTGGAAGCAAAGTCTTAGCAGTACCGATGTTTGTGCAGTTCAGTGAGTATTGTTGCATTGTGCATGTGTCCAGATGGTCTTGCGTCGGCGGTCACAGTGCAAATTTGGACACAGTTTAATTGTGAAATAACGGGAGTGATGGTGAGCCACATGCGGGCGATTATTTTACCGTTTTGGGGGCGTCACAGCGTGCGTCTGTGTCGTTGTACGCAGTTCTAAAAGCTCTGGGGGATTAGGTGCAATGGACATTCTGCGCGCCCATAGGGTTTGCTCAGAGGTCAGATGGTGCATCCGATGTGTGACTGATGGTGAATCTTTGTAGGCATGGTGAAGATCAGAGAAGCGGTGTCTATACAAGTAACAGCGGCTGCATCATTAGTATATTTTTGTAGATCCGCTGAATGTTCATACTCAATTGCAGATGCAGCTGCATCCACCTCTTAATCAGGCCCATTTAATTTAATTGCAGCTGCTATAACATCTGGGATCTCTCCACAGACACTACTATATACAGCGAGAGATACAACCAGCCACAGAGACTGTGTCAGAAGTCTGCATCCTTATCTACTGCACCCAACTTGTGCAAACTGTACCTTTAAGCTTCAGGTCAGTCTGCTCATGAAGACCCCTTAATATCTCACTCATGTGAATGAAATACTCTACAAAGTGCTGTGTACTATGATGGCGCAAGCACTATATAAAAAATAATACTGTACCGTACAGGTGTATGATAACAAATAGGCAGTCTCCTGTCATACTGACCATTTAAGAGAAAGTACATTACGCCTGAGTTTTATTCATGAGATAATTCTAGCTCCTGGCAGAAGATAAAGGCTTGCATGTGTGTACAGTGCACATTACTCCTAGCAGCCAGCGTGATAGTCATTACAAACAAGCCAATTAGTTCAGTTCATTTCAGAAACTTAATTACAGTCTGCTCACGATTAAATTACTGCATGTGTCAATTTAAATGTACGGCAGCATGCAAATGTGTAAACCTATAATTTGGGTGCTAGAACTGGCACAACACCCTTCCTTTTGCCTTGTGCCACACAGCTGTAGTGTCTGCAGGATCTACTTGTATTTGGTGGCAGAGGGGGGGCCATATACACTATCATCTCTCAATGCTGCATAAGAAAATATATTGTGAGGCAGGTATCCTGTAAATCCTTGCCGAGATAGCAGCAAGCCTCTTGCTGCTTACAAGTACTAGCTATTGCCATAACTTTATTCCCTGGACTGGCACCAAGCACATATAGACAGCGCATGCCCAGAATCAATTTGCCAATCGCCAAGCAGGGAGGAGCATGGAGGCTGTCAGGGCGGGATCTTCTGATGCCACTCCTACAAGGCTCTCCTCAAAGGGACATAACTGCCCACATCACCTGAAGATGGCGCTAAGTATTGGGGAAATGTTTAATTCTCCGGACCTTGTAACTTGATTAGGTCGCAGTGCCCACTGAGAACGATCAGGCCTGCTGCCTGTAGCAAGTTTGCCTAATATCTCCTGCGTTAGGCTCTTCATAAATTGTCCTGATCCTTACACCAAGCTAATAAATAGACCCATAAATAGGAAGAAATAAATATAAAGCAAACGTATCTGATCTGCCTGTACAATGATTGCTTTTCATAGTTTATGGAGATCTTGATAGAAAATGCAGGACCTGCACTGAGTGTACTTCACAGGCAAACCCAACCAAACAGCTAAGCATGATTAGGATGGTAATGATAAATGGGAAACTGTTTCCAATTTTTGTTTCTCGCTCGCTGGTAAAATACGCAGCAGGCGGGAAGCGGGTAAGGAAACTCCTCAGTACTGAGCGTGATGAATGCCGATCCCAAAAAACGAATATGCACAAACGCATCCCAATGGGGGTAATTTAAAACCAGAGGAAGGACAAAGGCGCAGTGCCGCTTTTATTGCACAGATATGCCAATGTCCTGTATCACATGTATGTGCACGCCACCAAGAATGTAATTTTAAAGTACCAGTCTGTTTTTGGAGTGTGGGAGGAACCTGAACACCCGGAAGATAGTGTTCATTCTAACACCCTGCACCTGTCACAACTCACAACCCGCGCAGTTCCTGCCTGAGGTGACCTCTGCTCTGGTGCTACTAGCACCCTCTGGTCTGTATCTAGTAGCACCAGAGAGTGACACCAATGGCAGGGAAGAGGAACTGCACAGATGGTGACAGTTGCAGGGTTCTAGAATGAACACTACGGAAGATACCCACCGAAACACAGTGAGCACATATAAACTCCACACATGTGTCATGAGCATAAATGTAACTGATGACCTCAGTGATGCACTAATTTAATTCCCCTTAAAATGCTGAACTTTCATTAATTTGTCACGTTTGTGCAATTTAATGTTTTAATGACTCTAGCTTGCGTGTACATGTAAATGTGCTCTTGTGTATAAAATGTGCGGGCATGGCACAAATGTCACCCAGCTGTTACCCGGTCAGTTCTACATCATTGCATGTGTGTAACCCATGTTGTTTTACACGTCTAATGAGTATCTGTCGGCACCCACAAAACCAGGTGCACCCCATAATCTGCAATCCTCCCCTGCTTGAAGTTATTAAAATATTTCATCCTGAAAATCATAAACAGCCACTTGCAAACCTTTGGAGGCGTTCTCCACGCTGATCCGCTCAACTCGGATAAATTATTAATCATTTCTGGGGGAAAAAATGTAGTTGTAAATTTACGTTAGCAAATGGGCATCAGGCCAGGTGTGCAACGTAGGAAGGCCACTCAATGCACAACTAGCCTGTGCACGCACGTTTACACCTATATTTGCTTAACTTGTCCCAAGTGCATTGGCCAGTGTCACATCTCTCTGTCACTCGTGATCGTTATTGAATAATTGTGATTTATTTTTTTCTTACTGCTAAAATGGTTACCCCAAACCTTTTACTGAAACAATGGTACACAATAGAATCCTGCGAAAGGGATAAAAATTGTCCATTTACGGTTCATCCCCACAGAGCATGCAACACATCTAGCTAGTTGCTCTCTGCACAGGTCAGGTGGGCCATTATAAATCGTGACTCACTGATAACTTAGCGGCATCATGCGATGTGATGTCCGCACAGGTCCTCTTTTATTGAAGACGTTACAGACATACCAGTGACTATATCCTGGTGGTTACCATAGAGACACGTTGGTCCAATCAGAAGAAAGAAGCCGACCCTTCATATACGCATATAATGACAAATACAGGCATGCTGTGTGATACTCAGATTTGCATATATATACACACACATATACATTAATCCTTACAGTTACATAAGATATTGTATACATAAGACATGTATATTTGTTCACACACATATATAGCTTTTAGCATACACCAAATTGACATATAATATTTAAGTTTGAATCACAACACAAAATGCTTTTGAACCAACATAATCACAGAAAATACGAATCTACATACTGTATCAAGTTTTACTTAGTCAGTTTAGTGCAACAATTATTGCACTGTGTAATTGGTTATGTATGGGATATATTAATCTCCAAATAAAAATATGCACTGCCAACACTGACCAGCAGATGGCAGTAGTAGACCAGGCAAGTGTTGGTATTTTTTCTTTCTTTTTTATTTTTAAAGAGAAGAAAAGGATGAAGAGTGGTACCCACCAGCCACTTTCACACTGCTCTCTAACTGGATGTGCCAGTGTTTGTCTTCAGTACCCCTCCCTCTATTATTCTATATTCCTTGTTATTGACTCTGAATCTGCTTCATTCACTTTCCTGCACACCTTTCTTTGTATGTACAGTACGGTATAATATAACAGGTCGTAGAGCTGCAGCAATGATGCACACAGACATAGGTAACAAAGTAACAATCAGCAAGACAGACACAATGTAAGGAGGTTAGAGGTAACAACCAGGAAGATACAGACAAAAGCCAACATCTGGAGCACATTAAGACATAAAGACACATAAGACATAAAGTAGCATATAACCTATACATACTCGGCGCACGAGACAAATAACATACATATACAATTGGAGCACATAATACACAATATAACATATAATACGTATACAGCACTGGAGCACGAGACACAATGGAGCAGATGTACCAAGCCTTGCAGAGAGAAAAAGTGGAGAGAGAGATAAAGTACCAACCAACCACCTGTCATGTTACAGGCGGTGTCTGAAAAATGACAGGAGCTGATTGGTTAGTATGTTACCTCTCTCCACTTTAACACTCTCCAAGAATTAGAACATCTGCCCTAATTAATATATGATATACACATATACCATTGGAGCACATAATACACAATATAGTTACATATAATACATACATACATACATACACCATTGGAGCACACAATACACAATATAGTTACATATAATACATACATACATACACCATTGGAGCACACAATACACAATATAGTAACATATAATACATACACACACCACTGGAGTACAATGTGTTGGGTATGAGATGCCGGCGGTCAGAATACCGACTGCGGCATCCTAATGGTGGGAATCCCAACAGGGGCAAGGTAAGTATACTTACCTTTCCACAATGACCCCCTAACCCTCCGTACCCACAGCCTAAACCTAACCCTCCCCAGTGGAGCCTTATCCTAACCCTCCCTCCCCGCAGCCTAACCCTCCCTGGGGGTGCCTAACTGTACCCCCCCCTTCCTTCCCGCAGCCTAAAACTAAACCCCCCCCCCCCCCCCCCCCCCAAACACACTCGCACACACACCCTCCCTGCAGCCTAAACCTGACCCTCCCCGGCCTAGCCGGTGCCAGCATTCTGAGCAGTGTCAGGATTCCGGTGTTGGCATTCCGATGTTATGTGTACTGATATCGCTTCCCCCCATGTATGACAGCGGCGGTGTGTGTACAATGTCAGGGGCGTCATGTGTTCCTGTCTATATAGGCGCATTTTAACTGCATACCCACCGGACACATAGACACATTCTCCAGTGGTTTATGTATCTTTATATGACATATAACATACATATACAATCGGACATATGTAACATATAACAGCTATATACAACACTGGAGCACAGAAAACACAATGTAACATATAACAGATAAAAACATATAACAGATACACAATGACACATCCAGCATTGCAGCACACAGGCGCAGTGTAACATATAACAGACACATCCAGCATTGCAGCACACAGGCGCAGTGTAACATATAACAGATACATCTAGCATTGCATCACACAGGCGCAGTGTAACATATAACAGATACATCTAGCATTGCAGCACACAGGTGCAGTGTAACATATAACAGATACATCC